>NC_139042.1:130609924-131088468 GCF_965140915.1 Aythya marila
TAAAGTGAATTCTAAGTGCCACAGTTATATACCAAGTGAAGCTACTATTTTATTAAATGAGAAAACAAACCTGAAATGCCAACATGTATGGGTACCCAGCACCAGTTCTCACTACGGTCTTTCCAAGCACCATAAGAGGAAGGTGGAATTAGTAAACAGGTTTAGCAGATCCCTTTTGATGTTCCCTGTAACAGCTAGACACATGATCTACTATCACAAGATATTTATTGGAGGTTAGGGAGCCACTGTGTCTGACTATGAACTCTTAGGTTTGAGTTATTAGAGGGTCATACTAGGCAACGTTATTTTACCTTCTGGCGATCAATCCTCCAACATTGCTGTGAACTTTGTTTATAGCATAAAAAGTAAATGCCTTCTGTTTCAACCTTTTGGTTAAAATGACAAGTAGAAGTATTAATCATAATAATAAAAACCAAGGTTTCTGTACAAAAAGCTTGGTGACTGTCATTTGTCAGATAAATAAATTTTTAACTAAACCTTTTTCTCCATTTCTTGTCTTCCACCACTGTTTAAACACATCTGATAGTCTTAATTTCACTCAATATGTCTAAGCACATAGGTTTTCTTTGTGACATCATAAATATGGGTGGTCTCCAAGGGAGATTTACGAGCTAATAGGTTTCATATGTCCAAACTGCAGCCTGGCTTCTGCATACATACTTCCCTTCAGCTTCACACCCAAGCTGCTCATACAATATAGTGACAGCGCAGAAGAGGGAGGAAGATTGTGACTGAGGATCACAACCCAGCATAGCAGACAGCCCTTTCTCTCAAAGTCTGAGAAAACGCACACATGCAATCTGGGATGTCAAATAGGCCCACATGTTGTTGTGTCTTCATTGAAAATGTTTTGGGTCTAGCATCCTGACTTCACTTCAGGGAACATGAAAGCATTTGCTAACAAGGAATTCTGGAACAGCTTGGAAAACTTGGAATTTCTTTCTCATGTAGATCATCTATGCAAGATTTGATAGAGATTTTTTTAATGGACATTTGTCATAATTATCAACACTTTGAACTTAGCATTCACGCTTAGGAAAAACATTTTGACAATGTGGGTTCTCCCTATGGATCAATCTGATAGTTTAAAAGGTTATCTAATTTATTGGAGAGAAATGAGTTTTGTAATGGCTTTCCAAGCAATAAATCTAAAGGTACAAAAGCTTTGTTTCAGTCACTTTTGAATGAGCTGCAAACAATATGGCCTCTGTGTCTTCAGAAATTGTTTTGAATCTGTAGCTGCTCTTTTGAATTTGTGAGAACAAGAAGTATTGCCAAGGGTATTGCCAAATCTCAGCTATACAGATCTGTATTATACATTTGGTGCTGTTGTGTAGGATTATTTTTCCAGTTTGTGGACTGCTTTATTACTATGATGAATGCAGTGTGAGACTCATGGATGAAGGAAAGTCAAATAATTGCTGACTATTTCTTCTGAAACATTTGTGCAACTTGGAAGGTAATGCAGTGACTGTTGCACACATCGTGCAGTGGAACATATTCCTTGTTACTGACTTGCAAGGC
Organism: Aythya marila; assembly: GCF_965140915.1. Classification (NCBI taxonomy): domain Eukaryota; kingdom Metazoa; phylum Chordata; class Aves; order Anseriformes; family Anatidae; genus Aythya; species Aythya marila. The sequence goes on from NC_139042.1 coordinate 130,611,470, forward strand.
CACTGACTTTTTTTTTTTAGAGTTGTTGCTTTTTAAAGTCCATATTTGAAAATATTACCAAAAGTTACCTTGTGTTGCATCTGTCATAAGCCATTTTATGCAGGTAGAACATGCCTTAGTCTGTTCTGTGAAAGCATAGGGTGAGCTGTGTGCTTAAGGTGGGGTTTCAAAATGTAGCTTCAATGGGAAGCTGAAGTTCAGTAGGGCTTTGGTGTCAAATTCCAGTAGGTTCCTTTGAAATTCCAACTCCAGTAATTTGGCAAGAGGTAATAAGATTCTGTTTACTTTATTACTGAATCTTAGCAGTGCTTGTCTCACTAGGAAGGCCCCATTTTGGGACAGAAGCAAGTGTATGCCTAACTGCACATGAGTAGCCATTTTGACTTCATTATTTAAGCACATGCACAAGAGCTTTTGCAACATGAATACTTTCCTGAAGTCTGCTTTGGGACTTGCTGGAAAGTGTGCAAAATATTGTTTAACTTATTGAAGTGTCATAAAGCTTATTTAATGAAGAACAACTACGTGCTGTGTTAGGAGAAACTGCACAGGTATTGTAGGCTCTGTTTTCTATATAATCAAAGTATACTGTATAAATTGCAGGTTTTCTGTATATTCTACTATTTTATTAATTTTGCTTTTTGTGATCAGATCTTTAGAAATAGTTATGCCCCGAATGCCACTGCCATGGGGTGGTTTTTAATATCCCTTTTCAAAATCATTGGAATCAGAACAGTCTGAATTTTTTAGTTACAAAAGGAAAAAAAAATGCAGTGGAATAGGTGAAGAGAACAAGTGTGCACTTACTTCTTGTTATACAAGAAACAGAGTGCACCAAACAGGCTTATGGTGCTGCTCCTGTGAGACTTCTTCTTGGAGCTTAGACACAGATGCTCTGAAATACTCAGTATTTACCAAAATGCAGGTGCCTGCACTCCTTCAGTGCTGTGGGTGTCCAGTGTACTTGTACATTTATTTATTTTTTTATATCTTCAAAGAGCACTGTCATAATTTACCAGGTTATGGGGGGAAATATATCTAACACTTCAAAAGCCTTGAGACATTACTGTAATAGTGGAGGGATAAATACTTTACAAGAGATAGCACTGTAATAGATTGCTCTATTAGAAATCTGTGAAGTGTGTTGTCCAATGATGTTAGTCGCCTGTCTCCACTGAAGTTGAACTAATGGTCTGGGTCCTTTATCTCCATGTTTTCAATCACTATTGAAGCATAAAGTTGCAGCACTTTGTCAGATTCTGGGCATTACACCACTGTCACGGAGGTGTCCTGATTGGGTGTTCTGTGCAAGAAAAAAAAATGGCAAAAATGTGATTTTCTATACAGTTGTTTGGCTAGCTTCACATACTGTGAACACATCACTGCACATTAATAGGAGCCAGGATAATTGGATGGGGTGATTAAGAATTAAAGTCATCAAATTAGAGAACAGGAAAATCAATGTGCAATGTTCAGCACAAGACAGATCATGCAGGGGGAGCCAGAATTCGACCCATCTCTTCCTAACTTAAATGGAATCTGGGTTGTACGTTTGTCTGTGATATATCCAGATGTAATGGTATCAAACCAGATCAGCAGAGATTTAAGCTAAAGATATAGTTCCTTATTCTTTTGGCACAAAAGTGAGTATTTACTCATAAAGGAAGTGAGAAGTAACACATCCCTGATTTGCCTTTCCTTCAGAGCAGATGCTCCTGATTTATGTACTGAATTATTCATATCACAGTGATTTGATATGAATCACTGTGAATGCAATGTCATAGGAACTCTGGGATTCTTGATATGCCCTATCTTAAATAGATGCTGCAGGGAGTATAGATTTGTCACTGTGATTGTTTTAGATGAGGTAGCATTTACCATTTTTACAAATTATTGTTTGCATTTTTGTAATGACTGTTATTTATGCTAATACACAACAAATAAATATTGTTCAGAGTTTCTTAGCCACCCACACTTTGCTGGTTCTGTCTGTATGGATGCTGAAGTAAAGAGGTCTTTGTGAAAGTGAACATTTGTGCTAGAAATGATACACACAGAAAAAAAATACAGAAAAATAATGTTATTTTTGCCTGTAATTGATATCTTCCTATCTGAATGCTCCAGAAGTTTGAAACTATACTTGCTAAGGGTCCTGCAGTGGCCAAAATCTTATGTAATTTCCATGTATAAAACTGTCATGCATTTAAAATCAGGTGGAAAAGGGATATTTTTAGGATTAGATGAAAGTGCTTAAATGTCTCATACAGTATGTATGTACCACTTACTGCAATTGGGAATTGATAAAAATCAATAATTACAGTTTTGAGGATAAGAGCTCTCATCTCCAACAGCTCTGGAAAGCTTCCACTTCATTTTTGCTGTGTTACTCAAGACCACAATGTTGCAAAATCAAGTTTGTTTGGAAGTAATCCTTTTTCCTTCTTTCTGTCTTCCTTTCTGTTTTGTGTCTCTATCTCAGTAGCACAGCTGAATAATTTCAAAGTGTAAATCCTGTTTTGGAGATATGAGAGGCTGACTTTCAAACCCTAGGTGCTAAAAATCTTGAGATGCTCAAACAAACCCTAGTAGATAAGGGTTCAGAACTGGGGACAGTGAGGCAGTACTAGTCCCTGTGGTGTACCTGTGCTTCACAGCAGCAAAGCATTTCTGTGGCTAGCACAGTTAACTCACCATCCTTCAGCTTAATTCACTCTGATTTTAAATCACGGTCATGGGTTTTGCTTAATATAATTTTTTCTTCGAGGACACTTATTTCCTATTTGACAGTCCCTTGTGAAGGCACCAGTGCCTTAATGTGCCTGTATTAGGCATGCAGCTGCTACACACTTTCCATTGGGAACAGTGCTTTATAATTTATGGATGTGCTTTTTGAAGTAATAACTCAAAATTACATTCTGTTTTATTTAATCTTTTTTAATTGGCATCTCTGAGGCTTTGCAGGAGTCTGGCTGCAGATTTTCCACGTTCTATTGGATTATTATTTTTCCCCTTTTTTTTCTTTTTACTATTAACTACTGCATGCAGAGAAAAGTACACTCTTTGACAACAGTCCCTGCATGAAGATTCTTAATTAAATTGTACGCAGCATGTTGTAGAAATTGCACAGTTTTGGAGGCATGAGGTGCACGTATAATTTGGTATTTTACATGACAGCTTTGCATTTCAGCAGGATTCCAAGACACTTTCTTTGCCTCCAACATAAAATATTGTAAGAGGAAATGATCTAAAATGTGCATATACTTTGCTTCTCTTAAGTTTTAATTGCTTATCTTTCTTAAAGGTTTTTAAATAAGCCCCTTACTGTTGATGTTAGTATATATAACACATTTATTCATGCATACAAAATAGATTTAGGATACGGATACATTTCAAAGTCACAAACACACACATCCATTGACACATGACTCCAGCTGCTTTATTTAGCAGTTTAATTAAAGCAAACAAACAAACAAACAAAAAACAAACCAAAACAGGAAAAAAAAAAAAAAAAAAAAAAGAAAAAAAAAAAAAAAAAAGAACTTTCAAATGGAAAGGGGAAGAAAAATGTGAGCAATAATTCCCATTCATCAGACGCACTTTGGATTTCTAACCAGTTCTATCCATGGTGCTTTATACCCATAGTATCTTCATTCATTCTATGTGCATGCACATACATATATGCATGCATGCCAGAGAAACACAGAGTGCTAACAAAGGAGAAAGGAGATTTTAGGACTATTCCTCACTCCAGAATATAATACCTCCAGGCTCCTTCTTTTTCAGAATAATTGCAGGATAGTGGTTGACTTCATCACTTTCATTTTTGTATGAAAATACTAAATTAGCTCCTGGATCCTGTGCCTTTACATGTACTTAGCTAGTGTTCACGGATGATTGCTTTTTCCTGTCTGAAAGCAGCTCTGAGTTATGCTGATGCTCTTTGATCTCCCTTTGACGTAGTGTCTACAACCCTGGTACCAATTAGGAGACGTTTTCAGGGCTGGCAGGGGAAGGCCACCAGCTCCCATGACATGGCTGCTTTCCCTCTGGATTTCTCATCTTCCTCTTTTCCAAGAGCAGCATTTTCAGACCCACAATAAGAAGCATCCATCCTCTTCCCAAGGAGATGAGCAGCCTGCAGTCATCATGGGGAAAATGCGTGGGACGGGGATATTTACTGGGCTGCAGGAGAGCAGCTTGCAAAGAATGAGTGTGCAAATGTCTCTTCTCACGTTTCTCTCCCATGTCCCTGACATGCCTGTAGCAGTCCCTGTGAGAGAAATCACATCACAGTTTTTGAAGCCTTTTTTCACATTTGTGCCCCCACCATCCAGTGGGACAGTGGGAGGGAAAATTGACAGTGAGTTTTACCTGGGGCATGCTGTGCTGGCACAGGGGAGCTCTCCTTTTCCTTTCTCTCATTTGAGTGATGCTTGCAGGCAGGCATATGGGTCTGAAACCTCCTTCAGGGGCTCTGGTGGATGGGAAGTGACCCCTGCTAAGATGCAGCAGACCTGCCGCTCTGCATTCAGGTGAGCCTTCCCTGCAGCCCTGCTCCCAGAGGAAGCCTGACTCTGAGGCAGTGTGGGGAGCAAAGAAAACAGCAACATGATCTGTCATAACACTACGCAATTCTCAGCAGAGTACAGCCTGTAATATAGATTTGCTTTTAAGGATCTGGCTGTGAATTCAGGCCTTGTAGGGAACCCCTGGCTGAGGTCCTTGCAAAGTACGGATGCTACAGTGTTACTTACTCATAGGCCATCCACTGTAGTGTAGCAGCTGTATCTGCAGATGTGTCCCCTGTGGTGTGACCTGCGGGGCATTCTGCCAGGAGATATCCAAGCAAAGCCATGACCTGCAGCTGCATAAAAATAATAAATCTCCTTTAGTAAACAAATAGTAACAAAAGTCACTTCCATAGTCAGGCTGTGGCCTCTCACTATGTCTTGTAACTTGTGCAGACTGGATGGTTTCCTAAACTGACTTGCAAAGTGGAAGCTCAGCCCAGCTTTGAGTGAAGATGTTGGCTCAGGTCTGTCCTACCAGTCCATCTATCCCTGCACTTCTCGTGGTCACTCACTATTCAGTGAGATCAGACAGTGACAGATGCATGTTTTTACAGATTAAAGCTATTACCCTATGACATCTGTGTGCTTTCAAGATTAAACAAATGTTACATGAAGCACAAGGCAATCAAATAATGCCAGTTCCTACCTCTAATACATACAGATAATTGTAAACAGGAAAAATCTATCAGTTTTTGGTGTCTACTCCAGTGACTGACAGGCATTCACTTAGGAAATTTCTCTATTGGTCCTGCATACTAGGCATAACAGAGATACCCATTATTTATCTCAATGGAGAAGATTTCATGCCAGTCTAGCACATCTGGATGCAACTTGAAGTACTCAGATACCCTACAGGGAATCTGAAATAAAACCCTGCCAGGCGATCAGCCAACTACTATTTGCAATAGGCTCAATATCAAACAGAAACAAATTTTCTGTTGTATTTTCCTCAGAAGGGAATACATTCCCCAGCCTTCAATATCCGGGTCTCTGACCAATCACTAATCTGGCATAGATATTTGATGGAGAAAAGCAAATTTGCAACACTTGCAGGATAGTTCTCTTGGCTGTGCACCTCTTTCCTGCTTGTGTACTGATAAAACCTTGTCCTACATCTAAAAAACAACCTCCTTGCTAACATTATAATTGCTTACTTTTGAATCAAAGGTCTCTATTAAAAATCACTGTGATCCAGTTATGCCTGTTACTGCTTCCCTGAAGTGAGCTCTTCAAAAAGAAAAAAAAAAAAAATAATTATTAGGACCTTTATAAATTCAAGCAATCTATAAGAACAGCTCTCTTCATTATTTCTGCAACTAAGTTTTCTCTGCAGTGTAGGAGTGTGTAGGAGGTAATTCTTGCAGGGAGGTAAAGAAAACCCTTGTAATCTCAGGAACATGCTAGAAAACTCCAATAAATGCTTTCAGCACAAGATTTATTTATTTGGCCATTTTCAATTATTGCAAAGAATAGGACAGAAATACATCCACTGTAACCAAAGAGGAGCAAAATAGCAGATTTTCTGTCTCCCTACCTTGATATGAACATCTGGCTCCTTAACTCTCCATTTTCATTTCTGGTGACTGTGTTTTGGTATAACTTATAACTCAGGAGCTGGACTCAATGGTCCTTATGGGTCCCTTCCAACGTAGTATATTCTATGATTGATCCTACGCACTTTGTTTATCTTGAGCAGTTTTTAAACATGGTTCTTCTCAGATCTCAAGGACCTGGCCTGGATCCTTTGCTTGCATAAATCCATGTTAACACACGTAGCTAGCAAAAGTATAAAGCCTGTATCTGATCCTTATCCAACCATGGTTTTTTGTTTGTTTGTTTGTTTGCTTGCTTTTTTTTTTTTTTTTTTTTTTTTCCTCTTAGGTAATCCATGTGAGGGAGGCATGTGAGTGCTTTGGTTTTCAAGCTAGCATTACCTTGGTAAGGTGGACATCCTTACTACACAGCATGCATTTGTTTTGGTTTGGGCTATAGGGCTAGAGGCTCTGGGCTGCTTTCTGATTCACTGTTTTCCCTGTGTATTATTAACAAGTTGATATTGATGATTTGAGTGGGATCCCTCTGGATGCTGTGCACAGAGAGGCTGATTCATTCCACATAAGAACCTGACCTAAGCAAGTGGCCTTGTGCAAAAGGAAGGAGACTTATCTTCCCATCAGTCAAAGAGGAGGAAGTTTCCCCAGTAAAAAACATTAAAGAACCTCCAACCTCACTTGAGGCTTAACCTCACAACTGATATTCATTCAAGCACGCAGTCCAATACACTCCAATTTAGATTTTAGATTAATTTGAGCCACTTGTTCATTAAAATAGTAGCTAATTAATTTTGCTGGTAGCTATATTCATTTCTCAGCAGAATAATAAGATATCTCTTTCCTACTAAATCAAACCTGCATGCAGTATATCAGAATGAACAAGACCATCTATTTAATTTCCCAGGCATTAAATAATTAAATCTTCCTTCCAGGGGAGGACAGTGTGCTACTGCCACTGGTGAACAGATATGACAGAGATATACTTTCTTAAGGGAAACATGCAGAGGCTGAAATATCTCCTATCTGCATTTGCCCTGGCTTATCTCCATACTTTGCATTTATTACTAATGAATGCTACTAATTAACTATGTTAAAATACCTCTCTCAAGGGAACACAACATATCTGAAGTGTGATATTGTCAAGTGCATCATTTCAGGATATGTGGAGCTACTGTTTGTCGGTCTTCCAGATAAAGCCCATGTGCAACACACTGTGCTGGAAAGCAGCATGAGGAGCGCTGTGGGAGGAGATGCCCCAGCCAGAGAATGTCCTCTAGTAACACTCCTGTTGCAATATGCTCACACAGGGCAAAGTCACCCCCCCAAATTACTCGTTTGTCATGTTAATCTTGCCACGAGAAGTGAAAAAGGCTCCTGTCAAAGTCAGTATAAACAAAGGGGACAGGTATTAGCTTCATCCTATGCTCTGTGTTGACCAAGCTGAAGGAGAAAATGGCCTTTTGAGCTTTCCTGACCATGGCAGGGCTCAGGTTAGCTTTGTATGTGCCAGCATGATGCTGACTAAATGGACTGAGGAGAAAAACAAGACTTTACCTGCCTTCCTGGAGCCCATCCTTGGGTATTCTCTTACAATTGTCCGTAATTACAATTACAGTATTGTCCGTATCAGGAAATAAATTGGCTGAAATCTTAAAATGCAATAGTGACATTTTTTAAATCTGAGGTGCTTGTGTTGTTTTGGCAAAAGCCTGAAATGAAGGAAATTTCATTTCATTTTTTCAGGATTGACTCCTCTAATTCGTGTCACAAACCACCCATGACTGGCAGAAGTCTATGGGAACCAGAAGTTCAGTTAAGCAGTGTAAAATAGAAAAAGGAGAGAGGAAGAGGAAATTAAGTTTTAGAAAACACTGGAAATAACATGAGAGCTCTACCATGCAGTGGAGTGATGTTTATGTAGCTACCTGGAAGAAACTCAAGTGTCCTGATGTTTGCCCTCAGGATACAAGAGAGATACATCAAGATTTGTTCAGGAAAGAGAAGTTACCACAGGGAAAGTCATGACATACCATCTATTGAGATGGAGATAAAAGGTGGAAGGCAGGATGTGTTTTAAGGACTGTAGTCATCATGATAAAAGGCCTGTGAAGCTGACCTACATGCTTTTTTTTTTTTTTTTTTTTTTTTTTTTTTTCCCTACTGAGACTTGTTTTCATTTGTTCTGTTCATGGCCAAAAGATGCTTGGTCTGATCAGCTGAGGGACAAATTCAGGCACTATTTCTCATACCACTGGTTCTTATACCAATGGTCTGTGTCTGGCCCTTCAGCTCAATTAACTTATTATTTATTTTTTTTCTCTAAAATGTTTGTTTAGCTTGGCACAATGAAGATTCAGTGTAGCTAAGTGGGAGGACGTAAGGAGGGGGAATAATGGTGTGTGTGTATTTTCCTGTAGGATTCAGCAAGTGGTGCAGGGTTAATGACCTGTTTCTCCTTATGACAACTTGTGAACATATCATCCTGTCCCACGACAGAGGTATAACTGCAATCACACAGCTCTTAGTAATCTTCTTTATTGAGATTTTTGTGGTAGTTTATGGATTGCATAGTAGGGTATGCTTTCCACTTCACATAAACAGTGTACTTGTGATCTATTAAAAAGTAATAAATGATAATTCTGCAAGTCTCAAGTAAAAGTTCTGAAAAGAGAGGACAATATGATCCTATTGGTACCTATTCAGCAAAGCTGACACATCAGGGGCTGGGCAGGATAAGATGTTCTTAGAAGTTGCTGCTTAGAAAAATATATTCCGAAGAAGATAAAAAGCTGGAGAAAAGTAGCTTCTCTGGCTGTGATGATGCTCGGGAATTTTATTGTTTTCTTTTGTTGTAAAGAGAGAGATCTAGATAGAGGAGTATTACAAAGATAAGTCAAAGCTTTCCCACTTGAGCTGTTGCAGCTTCAGAAATTCCCCAGGCTGGTAATTCATGTCTGATTAATTGGGTTTTAAATCACTTTAATCAATACTTAGTGCAGTTGGCCAGCACACCCAACAGGTTTTATTCATTCTAGCAGCAAGAAGCAGACACTGTTCCCAGCTACTCTGCCTCCATATATGAGGCCTTTGCCACAGAATGGCTGCACAACACCTGTCCATTGAGTCCCACTATGAGGCTGGAGGTCTTGGGCTCCACCAAATGAGAAGCTTCAAAATGCAATTTGGGTATGTCTGTTATGACTTCAGATTGCCATGCTATCATAGCCACGGTCATGCATGAGTGAAGGCTGATCATTAGATTTGTACTAACACATTTTCCTCTTTGTCCTCATGGTTATTAATCTTATATGTAATTCCTTTATATACTTACAGACATTTTCTTTTAATCTAGGTGAACAGTCTGTAATGTAACTATCTTAATCTGTTGCATGTATTTAAATCCATTATCTGATGACTTTCTGATAGCAGTGTGGAAGAAAATAGGATTGGATCACCACAATTAGTGGCAAAATGTCTCAGTGCCATTCATATGAATTATTCAGCTTACTTCACAATCCATAAAGTTACAATCATTTTATTATATGAGAAAACCAATGCATTAGAGACTATGGAAAAGATGAGTTACATGTGAAATTTGAAGCTTTATTAATACCATTGCTTTCCATCAACATTTTTTAAAATCCATCCTGACTTTTTAAGAGATCATAATACTTCATCTTTCCTCGTCCTTCGCTCATGAGAATTACTTGAGCAGTACATCTTGATACATAATAAAATAGGTTTGCCAAATAAAGGGTAAGCATTAGCTTTTCTGGTCAAGTTTCAGATTCCATTGCATGTATATTTTTCATTTTTGTCTGAAGGTAGACAGTCTTATGTATCATTGCACTCCAGGGGAAGACGGCTTTTTTATTAAATGGTTCATAGTCTTGCCAGTATCAGAATGACCCAACATTTCATTTACATCTCTATTACGTTCATAACATTGTGCAATGCAGTGGCTGTGGTTATATGATTTGTCCGTGTTTTTATGTGCTTATATGGCATGCCAATGGCAAAATCTCTTGCTGAGTGATTTCCTTTTGATACAAAAGACTAATCTGGGGACATCTGTATATAACCAGCATTAGGTTAAACCAGAGTGCTGTTGCATTCAATAGTCCACTGCAGCATACGGATAAGGCTTTTATTCACTGTATTTCTTACTAGCAGTAGAAGAAATTAAAATTTTCTACATAGATGAACATATATTTTTAAGGGTGATGTGGCTTAGCAAGTCTCCATCAGCCACCTGAGCTCCCACAATTAGCAGTGTGTTCTTCCATTATAATTAAAAAACCTAAAAGCATTAGTCCAAGCTGTCTTTATTCTTGTGACCATATACTGACTGTGATTAAGCATTTTGGCCCAGGAAGCCAACAGTATTCTGGGTTGTACCAAAAAAAAAGAAAAAAAAAAAAAAAAAAAAGTGCAGCTAACAGGTTGAGGGGTGTGATTGTCCCTTTCTATCCTGTTATTGTGAGACCCCATCTGGAGTACTGCATCCAGCTATGGGGCCTGCAACTTAAGAAAGTCATAAATCTGCTAAAGTGGGTCCAGTGGAGGGCCACAAAGATGTTCAGAGGGCTGGAGCACCTCTCCATGAAGACAACCTGAGAGAGTTGGGGTTGTACAGCCTGGAGAAGAGAAGGCTCCACGGACACCTCACTGCAGCCTTCCAGTACCTAAAGGGGGTCTACATGAAAGCTGAAGAGGGACTCTTTGTCAGGGAGTGTAGTGATAGGACAAAGGGGAATGACTTTAATCTAAAATAGGGTATAAACTAAAGGAGAGTACATTTAGATTTAGAAAAATCTTCACTTCTAAATAATTTAAATTTAGAAATTCTTCACTCAGAGGGTGGTGAGGCATCAAAACAGGCTGCCCAGAGAAGCTGTGGATGCCCCGTCCCTGGAGGTTTTCAAGCCCAAGCTAGATGGAACTTTGGGCAACCTAGTCTAGTGGGAAGTGTCCCTGCCTATGCTGGGGGGGATGGAACTAGATGGTCTTTAAGGCCCCTTCCAACTCAAACCATTCCATAATTCTATGATTTACCTTAAAACGTTGCTTCTTTTTCAAGTAAATAGTCTAGGTTTCAGTCTCTAAAACATCAGAGTCTAAGATAACTCTTCTTATATTTACAAGGAGAAACCCCAAGAAACTTTGTCTCCACCAGTGAAAAATTCCAGTTACTTTTAGGAAGCTTGTTCCTAAACCCTTCACAATCAGGAAACTCAGTCGCTGTGCATGTGGCATCGCAACCACTCCACAGCAGCAGATTACTTTGCCAGTCTGTACTGTTCTCACACCTGAACACACAATAAAAAAAGATGATAGATTTACACAGATGTTTCTAGAGTGTGTACATCTAAGTATATAAAGCATCAGCATATTACCAACTGAAATACTTTTAGCTTGATTAAAATCCTTCTTGGTTTGAGCTTTCATGACTTCTGTAATTCTTTTGCTGTTGTCTTCCATATCTTTCTATCTTGTACTTTTGTCTGATATTACTATTCCTTCCCCTTTTCTGTCCATGCCATCTATAATGAAAGAGAATATGACAAGCCCAGGTCATGGGTGGGAAGAATCAGAAAAGAGCACAACTCTTGCAGAATATTGAACATCCTCAGCTTTCACAACCATTCCTTTCACAACATTAAATCCAGTCTCTGCTGGGAATAAACATATCAGCTCTTTTCTAAATATAAATGAATAAATACCACAGTTTAGGGGAGAAAATAACAGGCAGGCAGCCATGGTGGCAGGGAGACTTCAGGTACTTCAGGCAGTAGAAGTAAAATATTGAAAGAATTTGCTGTTATAATTAAAAATTGCTGAGAAATAAAAGCTACTCAGTGAATCCTAGTTTCCAGACTCACCAGAGCATACCTGTACAGTGATTCACTCTGCAACACATTGTGTCCAGTAGAGACCCTGTGGTACATTTTGGTTTAGTTTATAGCAGTTGAACACTTTTTCCTAAATCTCTGTACCCTGTGGTTTCTCACTGTCGTGGTTTAACCCGGCCGGCAGCTAAATACCACGCAGCCGTTCGCTCACCCTCCCCCCTCCCTCTCTGGGACGGGGGAGAGAAATGGAAAGTGAAGCCCGTGAGTTGAGATAAAGACAGTTTAATAAGACAGGAAAATAATAATAACAAAATAATAATAACAATAATAATAATAATAATACAATGGTGATAATAGGAAAGTAATAATAATATGTACAAACAAGTGATGCACAATGCAATTGCTCACCACCCGCTGACCGATGCCCAGCCTAACCCCGAGCAGTCCGGCCCCCTCCCCCCAGCTAGCCACCCCTATATATTGTTTAGCATGATGTCAGATGGTATGGAATACCCCTTTGGTTAGTTTGGGTCACCTGTCCTGGGTCTGTCCCCTCCCAGCTCTTACTGCACCCCCAGCCTGCCTGTTGGCAGGACAGAGCGAAAGGCTGAGATGTCCTTGGCTTGGTATAAGCACTGCTCTGCAACAATTAAAACATCGGGGTGTTATCAGCACTCTTCTCATCCTAAGCCAAAACACAGCATTCCACCAGCTACTAGGAAGAAAATTAATTCTGTTCTAACTGAAACCAGGACATCTATCCACCCCTTATTCCATACCATTTATGTCATGCTCAGGTTACACTCTTTTCCAGACATTCTAATTAGTCACCTACAGTAGTCATAGTAGTGATAACATACAGTATTATATAGTAATTAACATGGTACAATTCAGTTCATGGGCTATTCTCACCCAGTATTAAATCTCCTTGAGGTACACACCAGACCTCTCCGTTCTTTTGCATCACCCACCAAGTGTATCCAGGTCCCTGAGCGAAAACAATTCCACGAATAGGTTTGCCTTTTCCTGAGGCGGGAGTAGCCCAGACTGTTTTACCCAGCATATTTCTTACATGCACTACGGGAACTTTATCCCCATCTACAGTACGTAACAGGTTTGATTGGGCAGGTCCAGCTCGGTTGGCAGATCCCCTAGTATTGACTAACCAGGTGGCCTTTGCCAAATGCGTATCCCAATTTTTGAATGTCCCAGCGCCCATTGCTTTCAATGTAGTCTTTAACAGTCCGTTGTATCGTTCAACTTTCCCGGAGGCTGGTGCATGATAGGGGATGTGATACACCCACCCAATACCATGTTCTTTGGCCCAAGTGTCTATAAGGTTGTTTCGGAAATGAGTTCCATTGTCTGACTCTATTCTTTCTGGGGTACCATGTCGCCATAGGACTTGCTTTTCAAGGCCCAGGATAGTGTTCCGGGCGGTGGCATGAGGCACAGGATATGTTTCCAGCCATCCGGTGGTTGCTTCCACCATTGTAAGTACGTGGCGCTTGCCATTGCGAGTTTGAGGGAGTGTGATATAATCAATCTGCCAGGCCTCTCCATATTTATATTTCAGCCATCGTCCTCCATACCAAAGAGGCTTTGACCGTTTGGCTTGCTTGATTGCAGCACATGTTTCACAGTCATGAATAACCTGTGCTATAGCGTCCATGGTCAGGTCCACCCCTCGATCACGAGCCCATCTGTATGTTGCATCTCTACCTTGATGGCCTGAGGTGTCATGGGCCCATCGGGCTATAAATAATTCACCTTTATGCTGCCAATCCAGGTCCACCTGAGCTACTTCAATCTTAGCAGCCTGATCCACCTGCTGGTTGTTTTGATGTTCTTCAGTAGCCCGATTCTTGGGCACATGGGCATCTACGTGACGTACTTTCACAGCCAGGTTCTCTACCCGAGCAGCAATGTCTTGCCACAAAGCAGCAGCCCAGATGGGTTTGCCCCTGCGCTGCCAGTTGTTTTGCTTCCATTGCTGTAACCATCCCCACAGGGCATTTGCTACCATCCATGAATCGGTGTAGAGATAGAGAACTGGCCATTTTTCTCGTTCAGCAATGTCTAAAGCCAGCTGAATGGCTTTCACTTCTGCAAACTGACTCGATTCACCTTCTCCCTCAGCAGCTTCTGCAACTCGTCGTGTAGGACTCCATACAGCAGCCTTCTGTTATAAATGGCTCAGGATTCAAATTAGGATTAAATAAAAAAATAGGATTTATTGAAAGAATATAAAGGAATAGAGGTAAGCAAACAGCGCTGGGTGCACCGGGAGTCTCCGCTCCACCAGGACGCACACCAGTTACATCAAGCAGCTGATTTTTATGCTCCTAGACTAATACATATTCATTACTACTTCTAAAAAAAATAGATTATTAAAATTAGCTTCCGGGGTGCAGTCCCTCCTACTGGAGCATGCGCAGTCTCCTCTGGGGTCTCTTCTGGGGGTCTCTAGGGGTCTTTCATGCTGAAGGCTCGTAGTCTTCCTCTCCCCCTTTGTACTTACTGGGCACCATCCCAAGTTTACGGAACATCTTCTTCAAGTCTTGTCTCCCAGCCGTCCTTCAGCTTCTTTCTCCTTCCTCTTTATCTCTCGGCACCCCCTAACCAGATACCAAAGATCCACATAGTATCCCATAACAGTCACTAGTTGTTATCAGTTGTTCTGAAACTCCCAGACACACGAGTAATTAAAACATTCTTCCCCAGCCATTCACAGACACATCTATAGCAGTGTTAGAAATAGAAGTCCGGAATAACAAAAGCAAACAGGTTCATAAATTTAAGAAGTAATAAATTGACTAGAATGAGGGGGAGACTGGGACACACTGCATCTGTGGTTCAAGAATTAAATTGCCAGTGCAGGGCCCAGAGGCAGACAGGATTCAAACAGAATTGTTCTTTATGGACACGAATTGTTAAAACATTCCTCACACTTCCATCTCCGATGCTTCCCCACAATACGACAGGACCCATCAGTGAACAGGGCATATTTCTTTTCATTCTCTGGTAACTGGTTGTACAGTGGGGCTTCTTCAGCACGACCCACCTCCTCCTCTGATGATATCCCAAAGTATTTGCCTTCTGGCCAGTCCATAATCACTTCCAAGATTCCTGGGCGACTGGGGTTCCCTATTCGAGCCCGCTGAGTAATCAGTGCAACCCACTTGCTCCATGTAGCATCAGTTGCATGATGCGTAGAGGAGACCCTTCCCTTGAACATCCAGCCTAGTACCGGCAATCAGGGTGCTAGGAGGAGCTGCGCTTCAGTACTGACCACCTCCGAAGCAGATCGAACTCCTTCATATGCTGCCAATATCTCCTTTTCAGTTGGAGTATAGCGGGCCTCAGATCCTCTGTATCCCCGACTCCAAAACCCCAGGGGCCGACCTCGAGTTTCCCCAGGTTCTTTCTGCCAGAGGCTCCAGGTGGGGCCGTTCTCCCCGGCTGCAGTGTAGAGCACATTCTTTACATCTGGTCCTGTTCGAACTGGCCCAAGGGCTACTGCATGGACTATTTCCTGCTTGATTTGTTCAAACGCTTGTCGTTGTTCAGGGCCCCATTCAAACTCATTCTTCTTATGGGTTACTTGGTAGAGCGGGTTTACAATCAGACTGTAATTTGGGATGTGCATTCTCCAAAACCCCACAACACCTAGGAAAGTCTGTGTTTCTTTTTTGTTAGTTGGTGGAGACATAGCTGTTATTTTGTTGATCACATCCATTGGGATTTGATGACGTCCATCTTGCCATTTTATTCCTAAAAACTGGATCTCTCGTGCAGGTCCTTTGACTTTATTTTGTTTTATGGCAAAACCGGCTTTCAGAAGGATTTGGACTATTTTCTTCCCTTTCTCAAAAACTTCCTCTGCTGTGTCACCCCACACAATAATGTCATCGATGTACTGCAGGTGTTCAGGAGCTTCCCCCTGCTCTAGCGCAGACTGGATCAGTCCATGGCAAATGGTAGGGCTGTGTTTCCACCCCTGGGGCAGCCGATTCCAAGTATATTGGACTCCCCTCCAAGTGAAGGCAAATTGTGGCCTGCACTCTGCTGCTAGAGGGATGGAGAAAAACGCATTAGCGATATCAATTGTGGCATATCACTTGGCTGCCTTCGATTCAAGTTCGTACTGAAGTTCCAGCATGTCCGGCACTGCAGCACTCAGTGGTGGCATCACTTCGTTCAGGCCACGATAGTCCACTGTTAGTCTCCACTCGCCACTAGACTTTCGCACTGGCCATATGGGACTATTGAAAGGTGAATGAGTCTTGCTGATCACTCCTTGGCTCTCCAATTGACGAATTAGCTTATGGATGGGAATCAGGGAGTCTCGGTTAGTGCGATATTGCCACCGGTGCACAGTTGTGGTAGCGATTGGCACTTGCTGTTCTTCGACCCTCAGCAACCCCACAACAGAGGGGTCCTCTGAGAGACCAGGCAAGGTAGATAATTGTTTAATGCCTTCTGGCTCTAAGGCAGCTATACCAAAAGCCCACCGGAACCCTTTTGGGTCCTTGCAATATCCTCTTCTAAGATAGTCTATGCCAAGGATACATGGAGCATCCGGGCCAGTCACAATGCGGTGCTTTTCCCACTCATTCCCAGTCAGACTCACTTCAGCCTCCAATACAGTCAACTGCTGAGATCCCCCTGTCACTCCACAAATATAGATGGGCTCTGGTCCTTTATATCTCGATGGCATAATAGTACATTGTGCACCGGTGTCTACTAAAGCCTTATACTTCTGTGCGTCTGACGTGCCAGGCCATCGAATCCACACAGTCCAATAAACTCGATTGTCCCTTTCCTCCCCCTGGCTGGAGGCAGGGCCCCCCTAATCCTGGTCAGAATCTTCTTCATTTCTGTGTTTGAAGGACTGTCTGCTGGAAGTTGGAGCAGCAAACTTTTCAGAGAATCCCTTTTTCTTGATTGTTTTCTTTTGCAACTCACGTACCCGTGCCTCTAGGGTCGCTGTAGATTTTCCATCCCATTTTCTCATGTCCTCTCCATGGTCTCGTAAGTAAAACCACAGGGTGGCACGGGGTGAGTACCCACCATATCGTCTTCCTTGTGTGGATGAACGCCTACCCCTGATAGCTGAGACACTGCTTTGTACAGGTGCGGAGGAGAATAATCTCTCTTCAAGTTGGTGAACCTTTTCAGAAAGTTTCTCCCAAGTGTTCTCTTTTGGTCGGTGGACACTGGTTGGTTCAGGTGGGGAGGATGATAGATTCTCTTCAAGTTGGTGAACCTTTTCAGAAAGTTTCTCCACAGCTGAGACGCAGGCCTGTAAAGAAGAAGAGAGACTTTCTTCGTACTGCCGGAGTTGTTTAGCCGCTTCATCCACTGTGGGTTCCTCATCCTCTTTCCAGGCCATTATTGCCAATGAGCTGGCATATGATGATGGTGCACTCCGTACAAACTTCCGCCACATGGGTCGTGTACACCTGACTTCATCTGGATCTTTGGATGTTTGTCTGAGGTCTGGATCCTCATAAATCACTTCCCGTACGGCTAATTCCCTCAGGTACTGGATTCCCTTCTCCATAGTGGTCCACTTGCCTGGTAGACATAAAAGTTCTTCCTTGAAGGGATACCTTTCCCTCACAGCTGAGAGGAGACGCCTCCAGAGGCTGTGAGATTGTGCTCCATCTGCAATTGCTTTGTCAATGCCTGCGTCTCTAGCAAGGGATCCCAGTCGCTTGGCTTCCCTGCCATCTAATTCCACACAATTGGCTCCAGTGTCCCAGCATCGGAGCAGCCAGGTGACAAGCTGCTCACCTATACAGCGACCAAAATCTTTTCGCACATCTCGTAACTCACGCTCGTTTAGGCTTCGGGTAGTTACTGTTGATTTTTCGGCATCCTCATCTTCCTCCTCCTGAACCCTTGATGGCCCAGCGTCGTCGTCGTCGTCTCCATCGTCTCTATACCTAGATTTGGCAGAAGACTCTCTGCGTTCTAAACGACCTGAATCTCTATACCATTTTTTCACCTTCTCTACAGGGGCAGCTTGCACTGCTACTGCTCGTTTCTCTGACCTTGTTACAGGGTCTGCCACAGAGGTTGGAATACTCTCTGCAGGGTCAACTTGCACTGCTACAGCTCTTTTCGCTGACCCAGCCACAGGAGCTGGAGCGGCTGCAGGAGCTGGAGCAGCTGCAGGAACCGGAGCTGGAGTGGCTGCAGGAACTGAAGTTGGAGCAGTTGCAGGAGCTGGGACTGGAGTAGCAGCAGGAGCTGGAACTGGAGCAGCTGCAAGGAGCTGGGACTGAAGCGGCTGCAGGAGCTGGGACTGAAGCGGCTGCAGGAGCTGGAACTGGAGCAGCTGCAGGAGCTGGGACTGAAGCGGCTGCAGGAGCTGGGACTGGAGCGGCTGCAGGAGCTGGAACTGGAGCGGCTGCAGAGTCCACCGTAGGGGTCACAGTGGCCGTTGGATCTGTCACAGGGCTTGGAGTGGCCGCAGGGTCTGTCACTAAGTTGATAGCAGTATCAATGGCAGCTCGATAGGCGTGAGCCAGGCCCCAGCATGTTACAATGATTTGTGTTACTTTGGAACTGCCAGAATCATGACACCTTTTTCTCAAGCATTCTGCCAGTTTTTGAGGATTTTGCAGTTGTTCAGGGGTGAATTTCCAAAACACTGGGGGTGCCAACTGCTCTAGATGCCTGCCCATATCCTCCCATACTCCCTGCCACCCACAACTATACTGCCTCCGGGCAGATCTCCGGACGAGCTTCCTAAGTAGTTGTTTAACTTTAAGCGGAACCTGAAGTGCATTCAGGAGGCAGAACAACAAGACTATGCTGGTCTGAGTATCCCAAGGATATTCAATATCTTGGAGAGCTATTGTAGCAAGCTCGGAGGGTAAGAGGGTGGTGAAGGAGGAAGGCATAGTGATCCAGGAGGATACAGGGGTGGTGAAGGAGAAAGGGAGAGTAATCAAGTAAGAAAAAATATCTTCCCCTTTCCCCTCCACAGATTGACTCCCTAATGGAAAAAAAAACAATAGGTATAATTGCTAATAGTTTCCAAGATACAGTTTCCAAAATACAGAGTCGACGATGTTACTGAGTACAAATACCAAGTTAGAGTCATGACCAGATATCTCATCGTCTCATAAGCCATTGCTACAACACTCAGTACCATAATGATCTGAAACCAGGGCCCGGAGAGGATAAACAACATGACAGAGAGCAAATACGGAAAATAATGTACTATAATACTCAATTTGGAAAACAGGCACAGCAGAGTTGAGATTAAAGCAATCAGCATTATGACAAGTGACTATTAAGCAGGTCTAATACTTACACCAATTTTAGTTTAACACACTCTGGTCAGATCTGCCGTTATCTCAACCTTTTGAGCCCCACGTTGGGCGCCAAAAAGACTGTCGTGGTTTAACCCGGCCGGCAGCTAAATACCACGCAGCCGTTCGCTCACCCTCCCCCCTCCCTCTCTGGGACGGGGGAGAGAAATGGAAAGTGAAGCCCGTGAGTTGAGATAAAGACAGTTTAATAAGACAGGAAAATAATAATAACAAAATAATAATAACAATAATAATAATAATAATACAATGGTGATAATAGGAAAGTAATAATAATATGTACAAACAAGTGATGCACAATGCAATTGCTCACCACCCGCTGACCGATGCCCAGCCTAACCCCGAGCAGTCCAGCCCCCTCGCCCCGGCTAGCCACCCCTATATATTGTTTAGCATGATGTCAGATGGTATGGAATACCCCTTTGGTTAGTTTGGGTCACCTGTCCTGGGTCTGTCCCCTCCCAGCTCTTACTGCACCCCCAGCCTGCCTGTTGGCAGGACAGAGCGAAAGGCTGAGATGTCCTTGGCTTGGTATAAGCACTGCTCTGCAACAATTAAAACATCGGGGTGTTATCAGCACTCTTCTCATCCTAAGCCAAAACACAGCATTCCACCAGCTACTAGGAAGAAAATTAATTCTGTTCTAACTGAAACCAGGACACTCACAGCAAATGACTCTTTCAGCAGTACTTCAAGCAGCTAAAATGGTTCATAACAGCTCACATCAATGGCAGCTATTAACACATTATTCGTTACTTTTCTCCTTCAGTACTTCATACAGTAAATGGCACAGCTGTTGTCTTCATGCAGACAGCAGTGTTAGAGAAATGGAGGTGCTTCAAGACGGTTTCAATGGAAGTTGTTGTGTTGTGCTTTTTTTTCCTAACCACATGATGTTAGACTCAAATCGCTGAGGTACAGTGTCCTGATAGGAAAGCTCCACACTTCAGATGTCAAAATAAGCACCCTCCATGCAAGTAAATGATTAGATGATATGACAGAGGTATGAATCTCAGTGAGTATCCATTTGTTTGACTCAGGAGCTTAAAATGTATTGGTGCAGCTATGCTCCCTTAAAAAGTTTTTGTCAGTACTATTTTAGGTCCTATATCTGAGCTAGTCAGAAATTGAAAGAGTATCATAAATAGTAGGTGGTAGGAAGAGTGAGACACTTAGCAGCTGAAGCACATATCCAAAAAAATAAAGGATTGGGGGTGTTGGGATACCCTTAGATTTGTAGGAATTCAAAGGAAATCTAATGGATCATAGGAGAGCAAGCAGTCAGAGCTTCTGTCTCTGCATAAGTTATTCCTATTTCAGGGCCTTAACTGGATTCAAGATGTAGTCCTGAAGAAAACAAAGAAAAATCTACCTTGATGTTTTTGCAATGTAAACAAGTTAATGATTTCTTGACAGTAGGCTCTTGGCTTATCCAGTTCATTTCCAGTTTTCTTCATACTTGCAGCTGCTGAGGATTATTGCAGATGCTGTAACAGACTGATAAGCATTGTGGCTGAAGCCCCCAGTGAAGAAGTTCAGTTTGCTTAGCTTGTTCATTGAAGATGAGACTCCTCTGCCCTTCAGAACTGCCTCCCAAGGGACTCTACCAACCAGTGTCCTGAGCAGCTCAAAGTCAGCCCTCCAAAAGTCCAATACAGCGGTTTTACTGGTCCCCTTCCTGGCTTCTCCAAGAAGGGAGAACTCTACCGTTTCGTGGGCACTCTGCCCAAGACAGCTTCCGACCATCACACCTCCCACCAGTCCTTCTCTGTTTGTGAAGAGAAGGTCTAGTGGGGCATCACCCCTGGTAGGCTCACTAACCAGCTGCGTCAGGAAGCTACCTTCCACACTCTCCAGAAACCTCCTAGACTGCTTTCTCTGGGCTGTGTTGTGCTTCCAGGATACGTCAGGGAAGTTGAAGTCCCCCACGAGAACAAGCGCCGACGATTTCACAACTTCTGTCAGCTGCCTGTAGAATACCTCATCCATCTCCTCATCTTGGTTCGGCAGTCTATAACAGACCCCCACCAGGATGCTAGCCTTGTTGGCCTTCCCGCCGATCCTAACCCACAAGGACTCAACCTTGTCATTCCCAGCCTCGAGTTCCACAACATCGAAAGATTCTCTAATTTAGAGAGCCATACCACCACCCCTTCTGTGCTGCCTGTCCTTTCTGAAGAGCTTATAGCCAGACACTGCAATAATCCAGTCATGAGAGTGGTCCCACCACGTCTCCATGATGGCAACCAAGTCGTAGCCTGCCTGCTGCACGATGGCTTCCAGCTTCTCCTGTTTGTTACCCGTGCTGTGTGCATTGGTGTAGATGCACTTCAGCTGGGCCATTGCCTTATCCCCCGGCCTTGCCATTGTTCCCCCTGGCACAGCTCTAACAAGCCTTGTTTCAGCCCCATCCCCCTTCTCAATCAGCCCCACCAGCTCCTGGCCCAGGATCCATTTTCCCCTTAGAGATAGGGACCCGTCTGCGGCCATCAGGCCGGGTGCCAAGTAAAGTGCCCATGGTCAAACAAAAACAAAATTTCTGTGCTGGCACCAGCCTCTGAGCCATGTGTTTATCAGGTGGGCTTTTTGTGTCCTGTCAGTACCCCTCCCTGCCACCTATCCCCAGGGATAGACAAAAACACCACCTGTACTCCCGCTCCCTCCACTAACCATTCCAGTCCCCTAAAGTCCCTTTTGATGGCCTTGAGGCTTCTCTCTTCAATGTCATCACTGCCTGCCTGGACTATCAAAAGAGGACAATAGTCAGAGGGGCGAACCAGGTTAGGAAGCTTCCTGGCAATGACCCTGGCCCCAGGGAGGCAGCAGACTTCCCTACGGGTAGGGTCAGGCCGACAAATAGGGCCCTCTGTTCCCCTGAGAAGAGAGTCTCCCACAACAATCACCCTTCTTTCTGTCCTGGTGGTGGCAGTCCTGAGGCGTGGAGTCGACTTCCTCGCCCTAGGCATCCTCCTGGGGAGACTTTCTACCTTTTCCTCAGCTACCGGTCCCTCAAGCTCCAGGGCCTCAAACCTGTTGCGTAAGGGCACCTGGGAAGGTGGGGCCGGTGGGGTGGGGGGGGCATCGCCTGCGATGTCAAGCAGGGACCTTTCCTCCATTCCTCCTCAACTTCCAGGTCCCCTCCCTCTGCCTGACGGCGACAGGGCAGGGGGTCCACCCCCATTTGGGGTGTCTCACCACGGTACCTCTCCTTGAGGCCCTGCAGGAAGTTGCTCCACCAGTCTATCTCCCGCTCACACTCCCTGATATCCCTCAACCTCTCCACCTCCTCCTTGAGCTCGGCCACCATGCGGACCAGGTCATCCACCTGCTTGCACCTCACACACACGGTGTCTCTGCCTCCCGCCGCTGGCAGCAACAGGCTCAGACACTCCCCAAATCCAGTGACCTGAACTGCTGCATTTTTGAACGGGCAGTCGGTCTGGGTGTGTACTGTCTTTCTGGAGACCGCACCATGCCTGGTGGAAACCATTGCAGCCTAGCTAACGGGAGGCTGTCGTTTCAGGAGGTGTTCGTATGGGCGGGGGGGAGCGCTCTGCCCTTCCTGCTCGCCCTGCCTGCGCGAACTGACGCGCCCCGCCCTGTTTGCCCGCCCTCACGAGGGCTGCCGGGTCCTGGCGGCTCCCTCAAGTAGGCTCGATGCCGGAAAAATTAGCCCTGCCTGGCCCGATCCCCCGCTCCGCTGCAGAACGCATCTGCCCCGGAGCCGATCGCCTCGGCAAGTGGCAGTGAAATGGCGGTAGCGCCCGATTTAAATAGCCCGCCGCTGACGCTGCTGGCTCCGCCTGCGCCACGTCAGCCTCCCTAACGAGGCTTAATTAATTATACTTAATAAGTCCCTATGTTTCGCTGCAAATACCTCTAAACCTTTGCGTGCAGCTTCAGAGTCCACCTTGGAAGTTAGCTCAGGGTAAGCTATTGAGCTATACATTCACAGCCTAGCTGAGTCAACGTTAGCTTATCCAAACAAGCAAGCCTGCAGCCAGAACTCTGATTAGACACCACAAATGACTGGCTTCCTTTCAATGCTCCATCAGGCCACCAAGCCTGGGGTCCCAAATCTCCCACCCTGGTCCAGGCACCAGGGTGGCAGAAACTCATAGAGTGTTGCATGCCCAGATTGTGTCCTTATCAGGAAACTGAATCTCCCGAACAAACTAGCTCATCACCTGTAAAACCTCTTCATTCACTTTGTTACTAGTCCATACTTTTGCAGCCAAATTACAGCCAAACCTTGTAGACCAAATCATCACAGGTATATTTCCCCTGACTAAGATAATGCATGTACACTACTGCTGGGTACCACAGTGATCATTTCTGCATGGCTGACTCTGAAGCATTGGTGCTTGCACAAATATATGTTTCAGTAGCAGTCTTTGTACATTTTAAAAGAAATCTATGTTCAAAATAATCAGTTATGGGCATATGTAATATGTTTTTATATGTTTTAGATGAATATACAATTATTCACCATGAGGTTCCTGGTCTCCTTAAACAACCTTTGATACAACTTCATCATAACATTATCAATGGTTTCATTAACACAATCATACTTCCGCATTGCAGGGTTATTTATTTTGTTAGGCCCTGAAACTGGTTTCTCTCATAGTTATATTCCTGTAGTCATGAGTAACCAGCCACTCAAAATGTCTATCTATAGGCCTGTGCCTGCACTCCCTAAACCTCTCCTACCATCTCATCAGAGTTTGCTCTACACTTTCTTATTTTAGGGTCAATGATATTTCAGTCTGCATGGTAATAGTAGTTTAGAAGAATTTATATAAACCTTTGGTAAGCGTTACTAATACTACTTAGCTACGTCAGTATCACAAGGACATTACCAAAATTGCTTTACAACTCTATATAATGTACAGCCATGCCTACCACCTGCTTTTCTGCAGATGCTAGCTGGCTTTTGTTTTGCAATGCTCCTGCATTCTCCTTCATCCATCTACTCCTACATCCATCCACTCACTCATGCTGGAGAAGTGAGCTGGGTTAGGCTTAGAGTGTCCTCACTTATTTTCTTTCACATCAGTCATTTTGGGTGGCCTCATTTTATTTTTGCACAGTTTATTCTACTTTAAATTTTCCACACTGCACCCCCCCCCCCCCCCCCCCCATTTTCTCTCTTTTCTGAGTAGCTATCCTGATTACTATTACAGTAATTTGGTTCAGAAACTGTGGTGTCCCTGCTGCTGTCCATTTGTGCAACTGGGATATTTGTTTTTCAAGACTGGCATCTTCAGTGTTCTCTCACATAGGCTATGTTTTTGTTTCTGCACAAGGTAAAATAAAGGTTGTGATGAGCAGTTGAAGTTTCAACTGTGAGATGTGGGAATGCTGCCAAGATTTTCTGTTCAAGAATCAATATATATGTATGCATATATATTATTCCATTTAGTTCACTTTGTAATCAGTCTGAATAGGCATGTATGTATTGCTTCCAGGGTCCATGGTCTATTAGATGAGAATCATTAAAATATTATCCCCATGCAGAAAAAACTCTGCAGTGTTTCTGCGGGAAAAAAAAAATGTTGCTGGAGGATGAGGCTGTATAAAAATTATAAGCTGAATATATTGTTTTGATTAATATTAAGATCTATTAGCCCCTTTCCTGAATATAAATTTTCATTTTCTTTTGACAAGCATCAATGGTCAGGTCATCTGCTTTTGTAAATGATCTGATTGCAGACAAGAACTTATTCATGTGAGCCAACCCCCCAGAGCCTTTCTCCATATAACCATAGCCTTGGTCAGAAATTCACAGCTATTATTAGAGATTGATGATATCCTAGAAAAAAGAAAAAAAAAAAAAGTTGTACAAGGGCTGCCAGACCCAAATTCACTGTCAGCTCAGGATGGCTGGTTTTGATCAGTGTCCATGACACAGAGATGAACTGCATGAGCTGTTTCATGGATGGGGGCAGAGTTGAGACATCCTTTTACCTGTCCTGAGGGCACTGGGAGGCACTACCAGCCCTGACAACCAACCCACAGCAAAAGACAGGGAGGAAAGAGTCTGCTCTCCATCTGTCAGGGTACCTCCAAGGTGCTCTGACACCTAGAAATTGGCTTTACTGTAGGAGAGCATCTATGATTACTTTCAGTTCCCTTCACAACGCTGAGCAACACATACTGTCATTGCAGGTATTTTCTCTCGTGATGTGCTTCAAAAGGAAAGCTGTTCCAGTTCAAAGGACAGTTTACAGACAGTATCTCAAGGGGGATAAAGAGGTATTCATCTTTTTATGATTCGTCTTCGAGACAACCTAATGGATTTATAGCTGTGCATGGGAGCTAACAGAGAGCTGCTAGACTGCTAGGCAAATGAAAAAATTGCTGCCCATGTTTTTCATTTGGGTAGATAGTAGCTAAAAGTGAGGAGAAAAAGTATTTTCTCTTCATTTGAAACTGGCTTTTTTCACAATAAAGGATAACAGTATCAATTTCTTATTCCTTAAAACAACTCCTGTGATAGCATTTCTTCCACAAATTGAAAAACCCAGACTAAGCTATGTTTTTGACAGAAAAAAAAAAATGCTTATATCTTCAGAAAATACATATTTTGTTTGTTTATTTATTTATTTATTTATTTATTTTTACTGTTGTTGGTTTGACAATTGAGGAAACTGCACCATTTTTATAATTTGGATTTTATTGTATTTTAAAATGGGTAAAAATTCCAAATTACTTTAGCTACAGTGACCATAGATACAGTTAAATTGTCTGTATTGATACTTTCACTACTCACAATTATGTCACCACCATGGTTAGTTATGGAATTTTACATAATGCGCAGCTACCTGAAACAGCTGCATGGAAGTTTTAACTAATAAAGGTTAGGGTTAGGGTTAGGGTTAGGCTGCGGCATCCATTAGGGCTAGGGGATGGGTTAGGGTTAGGGTAAGGTTTAGCGTTAGCATTAGGTTTAGGTTTAGAGTTAGGTTTAGGTTAGGGTTAGTGTTAGGATTAGGTTTACTGTTAGGTTTAGGTTTAGAGTTAGGTTTAGGTTTAGGTTTTAGTGGTTAGGTTTATGGTTAGGGTTAGGTTTAGGGTGAGACTTCGGGCATTTTTAATGTTTCTTCATAAAACCCACTGTGTAAATCCTTTCTGTGACTTTTCCTGCAGTTACCTCACTGTACCTTAGTTTACCTAATTTAAGCAAACTCCAGTACACCGTAAAAGCACCCGATGCCATCTGAGCTGTGTGAAATAACACCTGCAGGATTGCACATCCACAGAAAGGATTACTGACACCCACAGACTTCTGTGGGACCAGAACCAAGTTCTAAAAGGACAAACAAACAGCAACATCTTTTGTGCAGCCAAGACACTTACTCCTGGCATCTCTTACTGGCTGCAGTGTGATTCCTAATAGCTCAGTGCCCAGCACTTGTTTAAGTTCACCTTCTTGAATCACCAGCAGAGAAAAATACTCACGTACCTACCTCCAGGGTTTTGCAGAGATTGATTAGTCAATAGACCACATTCTGGACACCCTCATTCCTCACTGAGCTTAGCATTTTGAATGTCATTTGTACTAAGTAGTGTGACTATATGCCTGTTACATATGGGGATGCTGTTAAGTAAAGTGACTAGAACCGCTGGAGATGAAAATGGAGACTGAAGATATTTTTTTCTGCTAGAAAATACCACCTTATCAAAACCTAGTAGTAGTCAGCAGAAGTAGTCAGCAGAAACAGGCTAGTTCCAGTGTAAATGTTCTCAGACTGTACAAGAGTAGCTGATCTAATTTATGTACAGACCTGGACCACTTTGTATGTCGTTGAAGGAAGTTCACTTTTCTTTTTCACTTTTCTATGTGAATATAATGCCTGCCCCAGATACTTGTTACCCAGATACAGTTACTTGTCAAGTAACTGACTGGAGTTGACTTTTTTTTTTTTTTTTTTTTTTTTTTTTTCCGGAGAAAAATCTGTAATGCTTTACTCTTTGGAAAAGATACTGAGAAAAAAAAAAAAAAAAAAAAAAAAAAAAAAAAAAAAAAAAAAGACCAAATGATTTTCTCTGCAGCCTTAATTATTTATTTTAAATAAATTGCTAGACTCTTTTCTGAAAGACAGTTTAGAGGTGTTGAAATTCTAGGATACTTCTAGTGGAAATAAGATCACCTACAATCAATGTCTGGTCAGCTAAACCATGCATTCCTTTATCACTGTCATGCATTTCAAAAGGAATGCCACACAGCAGAGTATTGCAGAGAAGAGTTTGTAATGATGACGTTTCAAGCTGCCTTAGTTGCACATCTAGGAAGCTTTGTGGTCTTTTCAATTGTTTCCAATGTAATATATGTTATTCTGTGGAAAAAAAAAAATCTTAGCTCATTTAGGCTTAACACCCAAGGGACTGGACAGCCTGAATTGGCTAATTATATGGGATTGTCTCCAAATAAAAGAACAGATCTATATTTATGTTGGACCAGATGAATACATGAGGGCCTTTCTTTTGATTTTAATAGGTTTTGGGAAGATGTCTTTGCATTGGAAATCTGCCTGGTACAGTTGATCAGTAGGTTTTTGGAAACGTTTTATATTTCAGAGAAACAAGAAAACAAACAGTGCTACCCTAAACAAACAAACAGCTCAAACACAAATTAATAGTAGAATAATTTCCCCGAGCCAAGAATCAGGATTTCTGAGTCTGATCTCACTGTGCTGCCTTTTGTTGTATTATGCCAGAACTCAGTAACTCAGATACTTGTATTTTTACTTTCCAACTTTAACATTATTCTCTTGATTTCTTTTCTTTTCTTTTCTTTTCTTTTCTTTTCTTTTCTTTTCTTTTCTTTTCTTTTCTTTTCTTTTCTTTTCTTTTCTTTTCTTTTCTTTTCTTTTCTTTTCTTTTCTTTTCTTTTCTTTTCGTTTTCTCTTCTCATTCTCTTCTCTTCTCTTCTCTTCTCTTCTCTTCTCTTCTCTTCTCTTCTCTTCTCTTCTCTTCTCTTCTCTTCTCTTCTCTTCTCTTCTCTTCTCTTCTCATTTTTTTCCAAATGCAGCCACTTATCCAAATAATAATAATAAAAATTCTCTTAGCCCTCTGTAAATCTTGACTGGGGCAATTATCCTAAGCCCACATTGATGTGTGATGTTTCACTTGTTAAGGAGACTAATCTAAGCCTGACAGACTCTGCATCAAGAAGCATTTATAGCTGTCAAATCTAATGAAAATCAAGTGATTGATCTTCTAGGTAGCAGCTGCAGCATCCTCCAGAAACTAATTTAATATGAGACCTGTGGCAAATACAAAGAAATAGTGTTGCTTAGATGCTCATTTTCCTTCCCATTTTTTTCTTTGGTTTGTTTAGACACAATGGGTGAAGAGAGGATAATAAGGTTGTTGAAGCAGACGTGAGAGGAGAATTTATCCCATTAGGTATAGTAGTATTCAGAAGGAGCTGGAATGGATTAGCCATTTACAGAATCTCATCTACTTCAGGGATTTTGTGTCCACACTACCCATAAGTTGCAAATATTTTCCTGACAGTGTTTTGGCTGTTTCTCTCATGCATTTTTGATGCTGAAAACAATTATATTGTTAGCAGATGGTGGATTTGGTGCTCCTGTAAATCCTGAAGAGATCGCTAGCAAAAATATTCTGTTATTTGTCTTGCCACATGGCAGATTTAGTTTATTAATATATTCAATATAGCAAATCATTTGTCAGATTGCAGGTGTTTTAAAGACTTTCTTGTGATTTGGTCTGACTGGTCTCCTGGGTGTGTCAGGAAAGATGTGATACAATTCAAATAATCAACCTACATCAACGGATTAGGTTCAGTATGAGAAAGAGATCCTAAAAGTATCTTGCTTCTTTCAAGGACAAAATCATCTTGACTGTGACCCTGTATCACAGTGGATCATCATTTTTTATCAGTATGTGATTTAAAGGTCAATTCTAAGTGATTTAATTCCTTCATTCTCTTGAAAATTGCTTACATAAATTAGGGGTTTAATATATTCTTGCTGTTTTTTGTTTTTTAGTTTAGTTTGTTTGTTTGTTTTGTTTTGTTTTTAGTAGTCCCCAAATCTTAGACATTCATCATTTTCATAGTTCCCATGTGGTTCTATGTACCAATACAGTAACATGCAAAAACACTGAAGCTGTCTGGATGTGCCTGTGTGCAATGCTCACATACCAAAGCACCATACTCCATATGTGTAACAAGACTTTTTAAGATGGTTTCTGGAAGGCTGTTTTCCATATTGACTGACTAGTTCAAGGGTTTATGTCGGGTTATCAAATCCAAACTACACTTGGACAATATTAACCTGAGCATGACAGGTAGAAACAGAAAAGGAGACACAAGCAGTTTCTGTCAGTACTGTGAAAGAGAGTAAGAAATGCTGCCACGTACAGATGCCTTCAAATATGTAAAGTTTGAAGAACTTTTTAAAGAATAAAAATTGCACCTGTGCACATTAATTGGCAAAGGCTTTGGGTGAAGAATAGAAGAAGGTTATGAGGACTGCAGGTAACTAGAGACAGAAGGTAGAAGAGGTAGGAATGAGATTAATGTGGAGATGAGAGTGAGGGAAAGATACTGGTGGACATGGAAAGGGAGCTGCATGAGCTGGTGGGGTCTCAGGTGGAAGAAAGTGACTAGAAGCATCTTTCCAAGGCAGAGGCATGGCTGAATAATTCTTCTGTCCTCTTCTGCTACTCATAATTCTCTCATAGCTACTCATTCTGCTACTGTTCAACTCTGGACATCTCCTTGTTAGAAGGGGGAAAGACTGATCTACTTTCATTGTTGACAGCATGCAGGCTGATGTCAAGAGAAGCCCACAGCCTGCATGTGGGAAATTGGCCTTGAGTCTGGGAAGGTCTTCACCTACCTTGAACCTGTTTATAGATAAGAGTTTATAGATAGGAGCATGGAGGACTTAGCCTCAGGGTTCTGAACACCTCTCCAAGACCTCCATCCAAGCTATCGTTGCCTTGTATAACTTTGTGTCTTGCAATTCTCATTACCTCCCTCACAAAAGAACACAGGCTCTTTTATCTTTCAGAGGTGTGGAGCGGAGTGAGAGAGATGAAGTCAGCAGGAGATGAAGTAGCAGTTACGGGTTTGATTTGATGTCCTGTGATAAACTGCCAGTAGTGATATCCCTACAGAGCAGTGAGAAGTGTCAGCCAGCAAGGATCAGCTTTTTCTCTGTCTTTATGTTAAAACAGCACACAATCACAAGGGAGTGGTGGAAGTACTGGAAGGGGAATGAGGGGAAGTACATGTTGAGGGGAAATTAGAGAAGAAGAGAGAAATGCCAGTTTCTCCCTGTTAGCTACCAGAATGCTAGCTGATATGCTGTCAAGATCTGAGAGCATTGACCAAGGCTGTACCTGCAGGGATATATGAATCTAGACTTGAACTCAGCCTGTCCCTGCTGTAAGCTACACCAGTGCAGACCAGATCTGAGTCAGAAGCACGTGCACTGCAGCGCTCAGGTCTCTGCACAGACTCTTTTCCTGAGAGTGGACAAGGTTTGAGAGAGGAGGACCTGAGATTCCCCACCCTGTCTGGGTGCTGCATGGATTGGGGCAAGCCAGTTTGCTGCTCCTTTTGCTCCTCCATGCATAATACTGAGACTGGGATGCAAAGCTCAGGTCTGCCTGTGTACTGCAATAGAATTGCCAGCATCAGGTGGCCATAATGAGTCTTCATATTGACAGCTAGCAAGAAGGTCACAGACTTAGGAAATGTTTCTGTTAAGAATAATAGGAAGTAAAAGAAACCATCTCAGAAGTTCACTAATGGAAAATCCCACCACTGTGGAGTCAGGGTTTCTCAGTGCTGCCCAGCAACTTTCAAAATGTAAAATTCCAGCCTTCAGTAGCAGAAAATGACAAACTGTGATGAATAACACGAACTGTGCCCTCTTTGAGGAATGATAAGATAGGTGCACAACATACATATTTGCTTCTTGTTAATGTGCAGATTCATGTAATACTGCATCTTACTTCTGCAGTAAAGATAGAACATGGAAATAAATTGCTATACCCATCCTAGTAGCATCTTCAGATTGAGGAAGGATTTTGCTCAGATTCGGGAAACATTAGCACACTTTACTATCACTCTATGAATCTGAGAATGAACAGATTTAATATTTATATTGTTATCTAAAATCAGGATCTTCACATTGTAAAGGTCAAAACTGATTAGGAAGATTAGGAAATGCATTCAAGCACTACTGTTTACCACACCTTAATTTATGTATTTATAAATGAAGGAATATCTATTAGGCTGAGCTCTGTTTGTTGCTGGTCAGTAGAGATATGCCCTAATGGTAGAACTGACTGTTCACTAAATGAATATGTAAATGCCATAAATCTAATTTTGTGCTTAATTAGAAATTAATTCAAAACAATCAAAATATTATCTACTTGCTTAAAACTAACCACTGGCATACTGCCCAGCACAAAAAGTACACTTCTAGACTTAAGTCTTAAAAATAAATAAGCATTACATCTGCATTACAGTGTTTGCTCTTGGCTGGCTGCATTGTTTTTCTGATGCATTTCTCTTTCACATTTTACCAAAAAAGAAGCAAAAGTAATGGAAAAATCACCTGAAGATTTGAATATATCTACATCAAATGAGAGTGATGCAGTCATTGCTTATTATGCTGTCTGACAACAAGGGCAGAAATCTGATGTTAAAATTTCACAATAAGCAGGATAAATAGCTTTACAAGCCAAAAGAAAAGGAAAACACCTAGTAACTTTGTAAGATGTTTGCACAAATCATAAATATGCTTTTGAAGATCTATCTGATATTAAGAATAAAAGAAAATCGAGATTACACTTACATGTATTCATTTTATATATTCATATATTCATTTCCATATTCTAAAGCCATATCTTCCATACATATGCAACTTCTGCACACACATTTAATGAGGCCATACATATAACTATCTCATTTTTGTATTCAGCAATCAAGAACTGTTGCAGCAATATTCTGGCAGCTTGTAACATTTAGTATTTCTATTTCCACTCCGAAAAAAGTATCTCATTAGTCAGACCTCATAATGAAAAATTCTTCATTCACGCATAAACATACTGTTCCCACTAAACTCAGTACTATTTCCCAGTTTCTGAATTTCCCATTTTTTTTAATAAGAAACAATGTACTATACACTTGCAATCATGTAGGATAGTAAGAAACATTTTTAAAATAAATATATGGGTTTGAGCCAAAGTGTGGGATATGCCTGAAATCTTGGAGAAATGTGAGTCTGGGTTGTGATATTTGTATGTGTTCTCTTTATTTTACTTATGTAAAGGATCATTTTAGGAATTTCACTGCAATTGATTGTGCAGAAATGAGAAATGAACCATGAATTCTTTCTCTTCCAATAACTTTTCTTTTTATCCCTCACCAAGATACTTTTTTTTTTTTTTTTTTTTTTTTTTTTAGTAATAATAACAGAATGGCACAAGTATAAGAAATAATGATCAGAAAATGCAGGAAATTGAGGGCAATTCTGCAAAAAGTAGCTGGAATTCTAGATCTGTAGTGCTAGCACTAATTTGCTCAATTTTGCATTTAACCTGTTGGCCTTCAGGAACACTTGCTTTTCTTTAGAGAAAAATAAAATAGCTCATGATGTTATTACTAACCTGCCAGGAAGAGAGACTTTTGAAAAAGTTGACTGATTAAAGCTCACCTGAAGAAATAATGCACTTAGTTAATACAAATGCTGTTGTGAATGGAAGTTATTGAAGCTGGTTGTGCCTTGATGTGGTATGGAACCTAATGACTCAAACAATATTTTTAAAAAATGAGCTAATAAATCACTCCACATTACACTTTAATCACGGTAAACTTTGTGTCTTGGCAAGGTAACGCTGAAAACAGAGCCAGCCAATGAAAAATATTAAGCCTAGGGACCTAGATGACATTAAGGAGCTCTTAATGTGGATACACAAATTTAAAATTTGATGTGGTTATTGGCCTAACAGTCTCTAAAGGTTATCTGTCTAGTTAGTCTAGATCAGATTCTGATTCTCTAGCCATTTAAAACAAGGGCAACTATTTCAGTTCTGTTAGACCAAGGATTTTTTGATGTGGTTACAAATAATATATGATCCTTCAACTATATTCCAGAAGGTACAAAGATCTTGGAGGTCTTACCCTGCATTTTCAAGGCAGAAAATTATCATTCATGAATGGTGAATAGAAGACACTGTCACTGTTCATCAGTTAACTTTTGGGATTGTCTGGTACCCTCATAAAAAGCAGCAGATAATGAAGAAAAAAGACTGACCTAGGTAGAACACTAGTTGGATTTTGCTGGCTGTTCTTTTATTACTTATTTAGGTTGAAATTTTGCATTTAAGATATGATTCAGAAAGATATGATCTTGCACTGGCAGTTACCTCATCACTATTTTAGCTCCATTCTTTTAAATGAAGTTTTGCATCTACTTTTTCTTGCTGTTTACAGGACACCACGTATATAAAGACATCATTCATCAGATGAAACTATCAGATTCAGATTTGCACAGTGGCCCTACTGTTCAGTTCTGAAATACAGAACCCCAGAACACTTCAAGTAGGAGAGGAACTCAGGAGAGCATCTATTCGCAGCCCTGCTCAGGGCTGCAAAGTGCCAAGTTGGATCAATTTGCTTAGAGCCTTGTCCACTCTAGTGTTGGATCCATTGAAGGATGGCAACTTCACAACTTCTCTGGATGACCTGTTCCAATGTTTGACCACCCCTATGGTGAAAAAGATTTCCAAATATCTAACCTGAATCTCCTTTGTCACAGCCTGTGTTTGTTGCCACACATCATTTTGCTGTGCACTGCTAGAGAAGAGTTTGGCCTCATCTTCTCTACAAATACCCACTAGTTGCGTAACAGAAATTAAGTCCCTCTTCAGCCTTCCTTTCTCTAGCCTGAACAAACTCAGTTCTCTCAGCCTCTCCTTGTCCATCATATGCTCCATCCCTGGTCATCTGGGAGGCCCTCTGCTGGCCTTAACCCAGTCTGCCAATACTCCATAAGCAGATAAGAAGAGGGAATATTTCTCTTTTCTTCATTTTTGAGGGAAAAAGTTGCTGCAACTTGAATTTAAAAAATAGCTAGTGTAATTTGTGTTACCTGTATGCAGTTACTCTATAAATATGGATTAATGAATATATATAGAAACAGAATCTAATAGTGGTCCACCTTGTGACTAATTTTACTCAGCTAATGTCCCAGTTTTGAATGCCTCTCAGAGAAAAGAGCTCTTACAACTGTGCTCATGTCAGCTTGCAGAGAAAACAAGACTGGTCAAATTCAGCTTGCTTTCCACATCAGTTTTGGTGTAGTCCCAGCATAGACTGTGAACACCCAGGAGCAGAGGCAGAGACTGCTGAAGTCGTAGTCTGTGCACTGTGTGAGCCCACAGGGACTGATCACATCTGGGATATCTGAGCATGACAGAGATTTAGCCCTTGCACCTGGGCAATTGGTAGCTCACTACCCATTGCCCACCTCAGCAGATATCTCCCCCTTTCTCCCTGCATTGTACAAGTGTTAAGCTTGTGGTTAGACTATAGGATCTGTGGAGCCATTTGTACCTTTAAATCTGTAAAAAAAAACCAACTCGCATGATGGAAGGAGAGAATTATGAGTTCTGCTCAGTGTCAGGAAAAGATCTATGCAGCTGTAAAGCTTCTGTTTCAAAAGCTTCCTTTAGAACCACAAAAAAGTTTTTTTGTTGTTTACCCCACAGCCAACAGTAAGACTTAAACGCAATGTGGCAGAGAATGACCAGTTCTTCTGCCGTTGTTCTTAACCATGTCCTGACTCTAACAGAGAGGACTGTAGTGCAATAGGGATACTCTGCTTAAAGAAAAATAAAAGTCTTCCCTGTGTAAAATCTCTATGCTTTGTATGTTCATATAACACGTGGCCATGTATGAAAATCTCATATGAAAAACTCATAAGAACAGAGGAGAAATATAAAAGTTTGCAGATTACTACGCAGACACATGAAAAGCAAGAACAAGCACCAAACATTTTCACTTATCTGGTCTGGATTTGGCATGCATTCTCATTTGTATTCCTATCACAAATGATATAAGTCTGTTAGAAAAAGTGGAGAGGTAACTTCTCTTTATGTTTCAAATAATGTGCCTGCCCAAGCACAGCTAACAGCTCTGTGCACTACCAGGCTATACTGGGTCTGGCTGGGAAGCAGCCGTCTTTCTTCAGAGCAGCTCCTGTGGTGCTCACCTTCCTTTTTACCACCCCCTGTTTTTCCTGCAGCATTTTATAGCTCCTGTCTAATAACTTGCAACAGAGTGTGTGCTGAAAGTGACACTTTGGCCATAACCTTAAAATAAGTTAGGCTGGGGACACTGCAGAAGGGCTGTGGGGCTCAGCTCAGTTCTGTGAGGAGTCTGAAGCTGTTCAAGGGAGTGAGGAGCATGCTTGTAACTGCATATGGGTGCTGCCAATCAACTGGGCATGAGGAAACAGTCCCAATCCTTCACCATGTCAAAAAATAACAAGTCCTTGATAACCTGTCATGCCATGTTTGTGTTTATCACAGGCTCCTCTCAGCCGCTAGAGAGGTGCCCCTTCTTGGAAACAGGTTGTTGTTTCCTGTTGTGACCTTTTGCCCACAGATAGGAGCCTTGCTGCAACATAAGGTCTGTACTGCTGATACAGGCCCAGCAGCCAGGCGGCTATCATTTCTGCATGCTGTCGGCATTAATGATACCACCTAAATGATAGGGTGCAGCTCAAGGGCCCATGGAGTGGCCTCCTTAGGTCAGGGAGAAGTAACACTGTGGTTGATCACTGCCTGGCTTCCTCCTGGGACAAGACAGGTGCTTGCAGAGTTGCACAGTGGGCTGGATGAAGGAATAGCCAAGACAAGACTAACAGCCAGACTTACGCTGCTGTGCGGCAATGTTTCAGCTGGCCATTGGTTGCCAGGAGGTCATGGACAAATGAGATGTGGTACAATGGGGCTGTCAGCTGTCCTGAGTAAGGCTCTCCGCAAACTCCTCATGCAACATGGGGACTTGGAGGCCTCCAGTCCGTGGTGGCCAAGGTGGGCTTCCCTCTGGCATTTTATAAGCCTGAGGTTTCCAGTCCATGCCCTCAGATGTAAACTGCACTGCTTCTTACCTCAGTATCCTCAGATCATTTGGGTCGGACCCACCAGAGAGCTGGCACAGGGTGCAACGGGTTGCTTGTGGAGCGCTGTCTCACTGTAGGTATGGACACAAGGGTTCCTCTTCCCCTCAGTACACTCCCACCAGTTTTGGACCAAAAGCCTTCACCAAGGTAGATGTGGTTAGCTCAGCTGCTGGTTCTCTCAACTGCTGGATTTAATGACAGTGTGTGAGTTGACAGGGTAGCATTTGCCATCAGTCCTCCTAGCTCTGTTTTTTGTGTGTGCAGTGATGTTCCACAGGGTGTTGATTTCTGTCGGACATAACTCTCAAAGGCTTTTTTGCTGAAATTTTACTGTCTCCTTATAGAATACTTTAACCTACTATTGGAAGTGTACTTCAAATATCAGGCAAGTTTCTCTGTAGTTATGCTAACAAATGAAAACAGAAACAGTTGGCATCACATAATTGCGTGTACTACCAGTAAAAATGTGACTCATCAGGTTCTGTTATTTAATCCTACCCCAGCAAGCCTGAATATTAGATATGACAATAAAGATAAACAGAAGATAAACAATGCCTCCAAGGCCTCTCCTGTCACCCTGGGGACATGGGAAATTCTCAAAGCTACCCTAACAGACAAGTACTTGCCAGGGAGACCAGTCACCTGGCTGAGCCTCCCTACACGTTACACAGCTTCATCTCTATTACCTCAATGAAAGAATGAAGGTTCAAATCTTCATTTGCTTTTTGTTTGTTTGTTTTTGTTTTTTGTTGTCTTTGTTGTGTACGTGTTTACTCCTTGAAGGCAAACCATCACATGCCATTGCAGGACAGGAGCTGGTGCAGTAGCTGTCACCTTGCAGCCATGGCGTTTGCCTGCAATCTCTCCATAAGATACAGCTCTGATGGCAGCCCTGTTATTATTAGCTGTATCAGTTGTGGCTGTGGCACAGAATATTGTTGGGCAATGACATGTTGTGAAAGGTTCAAAGGAGGACAGTCAACTTTATAATCTGACATGCCGTAAAAAATAAATAAATAAATAAATAAATAAAATAAAAAGAAATGACTGCGCAAATGGTTGACCTTTTTCACAGTATACCTAAATGTGGGTGTAGCCACTACAGATAGCAAACTTCTGAAATCAGAGTTGTTAAATCATTGTACATGATTAGGATTGAACTATGGGACAATGAATGAGGGCTTCTCTGCCCACATGCAAGAGTCCATGCACTTTGAGAAAGCATACCAGGCAGAGAATCTGCTACTGGAAATGCAAAGCTATGTAATGCCCATTTGTGTGTAGTGATTTTGGCTAAGCCATACCTCTTGACAGCTGGGATAAACACAGTTACAAAACAGTAAGTTTTGTAACACAAAACACAAAAGTTTTGTAACACAAAACAGTGATAAACACAGTTACAAAACACTCTTTTTTTTTTTTTTTTTTTTTTTTTTGAATTATTTAAGGCAACAGAAAGCAGTCACTCACCAGGGCAAGGATACAGATGGGAGAAGGTAAGAAGGAGGTAGAAGGAGCTGGAACAAAGCAGCCCAGAAATGCAGTGTCCACCTACCAAGTGGTATTTTCCTTAAACCAGAAAGGCAAAACTCAAAATTTAAGATTGCTCTTCTGCTAGCAAATCTCTGTGAAACCTGCTGGTAAAATGTGTGCTCCATCTGTACCCATAGCAGGGCCAGAGAACAGGACAAAGACAACATGCTATAGAAAGAAGTTCCTTAGATCCTGTGGCAGAGATCTACGCAACAGACACAGAAATTCTTCAGGATTAGCTTGCCATGCCTGTGTTTATCTGCTTCAAAACGTGTCAGTTGTAGTCTGCATTCTGTGTTGTAATACAGCAAAAGTGGGATGGAGGACTTGGTATGGCATTCTTTAAACCCTTTCTACTGTGCTAACTTTGAAAACAGAAGTTTGTGCCCGGTCCTGCAAGGAGCTGAGTACTCTTTTTCCTTAGCTCACTGCATTCAGGATACTGCATTCTTTCAGGGACAGACCCTATTTTCTGAGCATAGACAGGATGTGAGAAGGAGCAGCAATTTCAGTTTACTTCCCCTGGATTTACATTATGGGTGCTGAAAACAGAAGCTAGTGTAAGAAGTAATTTAGATGAGGTAATAGAATTGGAATTTTCCTTGCTACTGTATTGCTTCTGTTTTACACCTTGGCCATTTCATTTGTGAATGATTAATTAGGCTCCAAGTGATTAGATTAGGGAAATGTGCTGACTCAGAAGATAATAGGAATGTATGAAGAAGTGAAAGGGCCAAGGCATAGTAAATATGCAATGTATTTTACAGTGAACTTTTTTGGCTACATCAGTGTAATAGTTCTCTTAACCTGCATTAAATGCATATGGCTGGAACCACAACTGTAAAACAAACCTCTGAAATCTCTCTGAATTTCAGACTAATCCACAGAAGCAGGATTCATTATGTCTCCAGGTGTACCTAGTGCACCTGAAGTACCCGAAATGAAATCTGTTGACAGAGAATAGACTTTTAAGGAATTAGCTCATAAAATATGAAGCAATGGTAACTTAGGTCTTCAGATCGGGAAGTAAAGAGAAAAATGTTGAGTTTGTCACTACTAAGAGATCCTCCAAATTCTGCCTGTGCATCAGTGTCCACGTGTTTCTTGTATCCTTTTTTTTTTTTTTTTTTTTTTTTCCTGCAGAAAGAGCTAGAGACATTATGCAGAGGCCCATCCAATGTTCCGTCTTCCTCAGAAATAAAAGTATATATTCAAAGCAGCTAGGTAGAGATGTCCCAAAGACTGACTCAATTACCTCCTGAATGATTCCTGTCTCCCCTCATTGCTAGTAATAGAAAACATGTCCCCAGAGTGTATTTGACATGATTCTGATCCCCACCTGGCCCTGCATAACTGACTTTTCTGAGGATAAAGGGCACATTTTTCAGGCTGAAGCTGTTTAAGGGCAGCTTTATAGATGAGACAGTTGAAAATATCAAGGCTTGCTGACTTCACATTTCTTTGACTAGTAGACTGGCAATACTGCCAAGAAAGAAAAACAAGTCACTCCTATTATACTAATTTTTCTGGAAATTGGATTAGAAACAAGCATGTACAGAAGCTGATAGCTGTCCTTCCTCCTTGTCTGTAATCTCAATAGGTCAAGTATTGGAAGGACATCTCCATCATTAACTTCTTACCCTGGATCATGGGAGCTACCTTTGGTAGTCAGCTTATGACTAAACCTGTATTATTATTTATGATAAAACAAAAACCATGACCTTGAGAAATTTCCAAAGGACTACTTTATTTTAAAACTAGATTTGCATGCAGATTTGAATACACTGAAGGACCTCAGTGGAATATCTTGTAGGAGGTTTTCAACAGGAATAATGAAGCCACTGGCTGCCTGGGGAAAAGAATGTAAAGAAGAGTGAAGCTCTGTTTACAAATGTTTGTCTTATCCCATGAGATTTTGAGACCTAGATGAACAAAAAAAAATAAAAAAATCCAGTGAAAAATCAAAGTCTGAAGGTTCTGGAATCACACCACCCTAAAAAAATCAATTAGTGGCAATGGAAATGAAAACTGAAATATTAAGCATTTGAAAATATTTTGATTCAAACCAGAGCTATTTATTTTAATATGATACATTTATATTTCAGGTTGAAAAACATTAATGGTGATTTCTACAGATTCAAAATTTTTCAAAAAACACATTTCATAATGGGCAATGAATTGAGAACTATGTCTTTCCTGCAAGTGCCTTTTTTTTTTTTTTTTAATTATTATTATGATTATATTATGGTTATGCATTTTCCATGGAAAAAAATTGAAATCTTCAACCATTTCTAGTCATGCAACATGTAGGATACAAACCAATGTGAAATATCTGTTTAGAATTTGTGATATTTTTTTTTCTGTACTCTTCTTATGGAGATAGATGACAGCTTAAAAAAATGATTGTGCTTTAGAAGTTCCTCTGTTTTTAAGAAGCCTCAGGCTGAAATTCTGAAATACTTTGAAAACTGGTTTCTTGACATCACATAATTGAAGCATTGGGAATCAGCTTGCACTTTTGAACATTCAGGCCACTGCATATTTCATAAAATGAAAATCCCAGTCACATAAAATAAGATACTGCTTCCATGGAAGTACAACTTGTTCAATAATCACATTAAGCAAATTTTATGGCAACACAAAATGGTCAGTCTTGGCATTTTCCACAATTACTATACTTTAACTATCACCCCCTTTCTTTATCTGGAAAGCTAATAAATGACAAATGATACACATTTTTGATGACTCTGCATTTCAGTTATTTATGAAATTACCTCTAACATTTCAGTTGCCTTTATCAGCTAACTAGAAAAATCAATATCTGATAGGGACTTCATCATGCATAATAAAGTATAAAAGCATGAGGTTTGTATTGCTGGTTTCAGTTTGTTACTTCAAATCATCTGACTTAGAGGTGACTCTTAAATCCTCTTGTCATTTCACTGCTATCTGATTTGCAGGAATCGAAGACTTAAGCAAACATGTCCAACCCCAGTGAGACAGAACTAATTCATATGTTTAAGGGGATTCCCTTTACCACCAGGTCTTCTCTAGAACTCTTAAAATCCTTGGATACTTTTGATGCTAGGGAAGATGATGTCCTTTTGGGTTCCTATCCCAAGTCTGGTAAGTTCTACTTTTAGATGTTAGTTGCAAGACGTTTTGATTGTTTGTTTTGTGTTCTCTGCTTAACTTACTTGTGAAATACCTGTGTGCAAGAAACAGGGAAGGGTGTTTGAATATGCGAGAATGTTATTCTCTCAGGAAGTGTTAAAATTACCCCCAAAATACAAATCATTTGTCTAAATTTTGATTCTTTAATTGAAAATAATTTCACGTTTTCATACTGGAAAACAAATAGGTATTTCTTTCTTATAAGCAAAATTTATACCTGAAGGATGTGCCAGAGGATTTCCTACATTTAATTATAACAAGGCAAGAGTTGAATTAGGTTATTTGTATGGCCCTTGCCTGCACGTTTATTCATTTCTTCTTCCCTCTCACCCAGACTCTGTCTCACACACATACCAAAGAGGAAGCTCAGTCAGTTACCTTCCAAATATATAGACTCAATTTACTATAAGAATACAGAACAAAACAAAAGAAATTATTCTAAAATAAATAATAAAGACAATATAACCACCTGCTGACAAGCAGTATGAATTTTATGTTAGCTAATGAGTTTGTTTCAATACAAATATTAACACTTTGCATAGAATTACTTTGTACTTCAGCAACAACATTTTTTTCAGTATTTATACATCTAGAGCCAATGGGATTATACAGTTATGTAGTTTCTTGAATCTGGAGGTGTAGAAGTTTTGAGGTGTTTTTTAGAAGGTGGTTTTTTGCGTGTGTGAGAAAGCTGTTCCCATATGCAATCTGCACGTTTCATGTATCTTCTCTGTAACAAATATTCATTCTTTTCTTTCATTCTTCCTTTATTTTTTTTTCTTCTCCTTAAAAATAATTTTCTGAAGGCACACACTGGCTGGCAGGAGTTATAACAAAGCTTTACAACACTCCAATTACACTAACATCTCCCATTGAATTTGGAGATGTTTCCAAACTGGAGGAACTGAATAAACTCTCATCAAAGAGAATCATCCCAACGCACTTAGACTACAACATGTTGCCTTCAAATTTTAAGAATAAAAACTGCAAGGTAAGGCAAAAATTTATAAAAGCAGTAAGATATTTTGTGTCTGTTAGAAATCTAGTTTGTCTTGTTAATCCTTAAATGATATTAAATGACTTACAGTTCCCAGAAGTGGTTTGCTGTGATTTTTGGAGACACAGCTAACCAGCAGTTGAAGGCAGCATGAGCAAAGGCTTAGGCTAAAAACTGGGTTCTGCTCCTGCCCTACTGTTCCCACTGGGTGATTTGTATGTCAGGCACCACAAAAAAATGCAACACTAGGATCTTTCAATATTATTAGGGACTGGAAGGTGGTGTGTGTGTATCATGGCTCCATTTCCTAGTGACTGGAGCATTTGCTTAAAAAGCAGTTATCTGCGGTATTTATGGAATATTCTGGGGGTGAAGGTACCCTGTCCCTCCTATGAAGCTTTGTCAAGACCCTATATTGAAATAGAGCCAAACAGAGGTGAATTCAAATGCAGGAGGAGGATTCAGATCAGTTTGGGGGTCAACCCATGCTGATGTAGGAGGTCTATAAATAATCGGCTCTGGGCCTCAGATTTTACATTAAAAGTTCAAATTTTCAGGATTAGATAGATACAGACTTTTGGGACAACACTAATTTCAGTGAAAAGCCAAGATTTACATTTGCAGCTGTCCTGTGAATGTTAAGGAAACAGTTTCATATATGAGGTAGTTTAACTCATGAGTTAAAATGAACCTGTCTCTTTCACAAAATGTAAACATTACCCATCTGTAGGAAACACACCTCTGCCCACAAGGTTTTGTTTGCTGACCACTGCTCTCTTCTGCCTAAAAAGGGACAAATGCATTTCTGTATTTATGACGTGGTGTCCAATGGAAGAATCCTAAAGGAAAGGGTTTTGACACTGCAAACTGCCTATGAAAATGCCACATTTATGCACACAGCTCCTCTAAAATAAAGGAATAACATTATCACTAATAACCATATCATCTTCATTTACAGATGATCTACATCAGCAGAAATCCAAAAGATACTGCAGTTTCCATGTATCATTACTACAGAGAGAATCCACACCTTCCCACTGTTGATACCTGGACTGCTTTCTTTGACTTGTTCTTAGAAGGAGACGGTAAGGATAAGTGTTATGTTTTTCCCTGCAGCTTGCATTATCTGATCATGCACAGAAGGTGTTAACAAATGCAAACTGTGTGAAAACTCCTTGTTGAACTCCTCATTTATATAGCCTTAGATTTTTTATTTTTTCAAGGTAAATTCTAATGCTATACCAAACAAGAACAAATAATTGGATGCTGTCTTCAGCCCTGTGAGGAGATATTTTGACAAGTAGTTGCATTCTTTCAGCACAACTGCAGGTTGCAGGTTGCTATCCTCTGACACACCTGTTAAAATCATATTCTCATCACCAAGTTGCAGGTTTCATCTCTTCCCACACATACTCTGAAAACCCCAACAATTTGTTGGTTATGATGCAGATTTCCCTGTGTTAAAACATTTCCGACCTTGCCTCATGAGCCATGCTAATAGTTTGCTTCACACCAAGAACTCGTGTTTAAGCCTTGATAACAAAGGAATGTGCACACAGCTCCTTCCAAGCAGACAAAAAGGCAGCTGGGATCACTGCAGCCACCTCCTGTCCTTGGTAGGCAGTCTGGTGGGGTAGACACTATCTGAATGTGTCCAGAGAGCAGAGCTCCACTGTCCTGCTGAAAGGTGGGCAGCACACAGAAAGACAGTCCCCAGGCTGCATGGAGAGCCACACTTGCAGGCTTACTGCCTTTTCTGATCTTGAAAGTAGCCTTGTGTGGCCCTTCAAAGGAAGTCTAGGTGCTTTCACAAAGTGCCCCTGCACACACTAAGTGCCCTTGCACACACTCTGCCTGATTGTTGTCTTAGTCGTGGCGTCCAAAGACCAAGGACATGAGTGAGATTTGTGTGAATGGCA
Source organism: Aythya marila (assembly GCF_965140915.1). Classification (NCBI taxonomy): domain Eukaryota; kingdom Metazoa; phylum Chordata; class Aves; order Anseriformes; family Anatidae; genus Aythya; species Aythya marila. Next base: position 130,655,595 of record NC_139042.1, read on the forward strand.
GTGGTGGCTTGGAAGCTGACAGGAGGACTGTGTTCCAGGTATCCACTCCCATTTTTAGTGCTTTATTACTCCTTTGAGGACTTGTTCCTGCTATACAACCACAATGATGATAACAGCAACAATGATAGATGGCCTTGAAAAATTTGAAAGAAAAGTGCCAGTGCAGTCACCATGAGCTTACATCAAAGATCTAGAAGTCAGTTTGAATTTTCTTCTGCCTTGTAGATCTTGTGTTCCTTATTCAGAGTAGCCCTAAGGCACATGCATAAGTGATGTGCAGGATATTGGCTTGTTTAGTAACACCTCTGAACATTCAACAGTGAAAACAGAAAAGAGGACTGTCTCAAATTTTAAAACATCTCCCATTTGTCTATAAATTAGTAGCCTTCTGCTGTTTCCTGCATGCTTATGCATGGCATAAGGAAATTATTTTGGTTACAGGAGAAATTTATCTGATAGGTGATACTGGGAGAGAGGTTGTCATTTTTGCTCTTAATAGAAATGTATGATGCTTGTGCTGCTTGATTTAGATCCTTTAGTACTCTTGTGTAGTTATTTCAGTTGAGAACAAAGGCAAGGACACTCAGACACAACTTATGCTGTCACTAGAGTCTCCAAGACTGTTTGCTATACCCCAGAGCCAAAAGGGTCACTGACTTTCAGCTATTGGAAATAGGATTGCTCACTCATATAGCAAGAACCCACAGAGAGACAAAACTAAAGGACCTGGGGAGAGCTGAGACAATGATGATCTAGTCTAAGAGCTTACAGGACCTAAAAGACGTCACTGTTATCACTCTTTTTTTTTTTTTTCCTTTTTTTTTTCCAATTTTTATTTTTCAATTTTAATTTTTATTTTAAATGAAAAAAAAATAGGTTCTTTGGATACCTACCTTGATGAATATGTTCTTTCCCTGCTAGAAACAGGAAAGAAAAGCAGTGGAAACTCCAAATTTATGTGTAGACAGTGGAATTCTGGAGATCTGTACATTTCTTGCACAGATGCGGGCTGGGGGAAAGCAGGTGCATTTGTTGGCCATGTCCCTGGTGTGGCTAAGCAGGTTTTAGTTGGACACTGTGGTGCATATGTGCCCTGCAGTTAGATAGCATTTTATGTGTAGGAGGTGGCTATGGGCTGGAGCATTCAGCAAAATACCTAAATACATCCTGAGGTTTATAACCAAAATCATTCTCTTTACAACATTAAAATATTATACCTTTCTGGTAGCAGCATAAAGCAAGGCCAAAGTTACGGAGAAGGGTGGATGTGACTGCTCTGTCTATCCCTTTCTTAATTGCTTGGAGGACTCTTTCAACTCAGCTGTCAATCTTGTCTTTCAACCAGAAGGGTCAGAACTGTTTTTCTTTTAAAATAAAACTCAAGTTTATCTGTCCTCCTGTAGTTCAGCAGAAGGAGCATTTAGGCAAAAGAAGTGCTATGAGTCAATTGTACATGTAAAACTGTACATTATCCATGTAGTTGGCTTCATGATGTATTTCTATAGTAACTTACTCATTTAATCAACTCTTCCTTGACTTTTTAAAGTATATAAATTTCTCCTCTACTGAGCCAAAATAGAACTAGCAATAGTGTGCGCCATTTAACAGACTCCTTATTTTATTCCCTAGTGTGATATTTATATTTACGATACATTTATTTCCTAGTTTATTTTCCTAGTCTTTATGTCTGTGACCATAAACATGCAGATACTTGCTCAGATACTCAGATCTCATTGTGACCATATGTTTTCTTTCTTTACTGGCCTATTCCTAGATTTGGAGACTGTTTCCACTAGAGAATTATACCTCAGAAAAGTACCTGCATCTCTTTTACAAAAACAAAGTCCAACAGGAATGATAAAATTTTTGGATGGTAAACTTGAATCACTTCATGGAGAGAATTGAATCAGATTTAGAGGAATGCGGGGTAGATACCAAGAAGGAATCATTCCCCTAAGTGTGTGAGATACAGAGTTATTTATGAACCAAATTTATATGAATTTATATGGGTTTTCTTTTCAGTTGTCTGTGGATCTTGGTTTGATCATTTCCTAAGTTGGGAAGAACATAAAAATGACAAAAATATCCTGTTTTTGTTCTATGAAGACATGAAGAAGGTAAATATGCTCTCAGTTCTTATTTCAGAATGCTTTACTTTTAAATTGACGTAATTAAAATATCAAGTAGCAAATTGCAATGAAGAGGGACAAATAAGAAAATGTGAATGTGAATGGGCATATTTTATATTTGCATAGGACTTTTTGTCTTGAAACACGTTACTTAAATAATTCAGACTACACAAGTTATGCAAGTCTTAAATCGTGTGAGTATTGCATTTCATAGATGCAGGAGTGGGACATATATTACTTGATTTTCCCCAGCCACAGAAAGAATTTTAAATTCCTGGTCCTTGGTCCTATAGAAAAATTAACCAAGAACATCTGTTGAGTTCCACACATTAACCTGTTATACCTGACATCTCAGGTGAAATTTTCAGAAAGTGATATAAAGCAACAGAACTAGACATGGTCAGTGGGAACAGTGTGCCCAGTAAAGAAGAAAATTAGAGGCTGGGGGTGGAGGTAGGAAAAAAAAATGACAAAGGAAAATTATTATGCAGAAACAGCTTTGCTATTCTTAGACAACAACAAAACCTCTAATATCAAATATACTTTAGCTTTCAGAGAATTATTATTTTGTTACGAAGCAAACACTTTTTTTTTTTTTTCCCAATGTTTCCATTAAAATAGTTCTGTTTATTTTTGGCAATTCCACTATGAGGAATTCCAAGCCCATTTTGAATCTGGAATCACTTGTGAGATCTCTAGACATGGCACCTCCAACAAAATAAGCTCCTTACACAGAGACTGAGCTTTGAGTATTTCTGTTCCCAGTGAAATCATTCTGAGAAACAGAAGAACAAACTGGGAGTTTACCTTGCCATGTAATTCTATATGATTGCACATTTACTCATTTCTGTGAGTATGAATAAGAGGGGAATCAGGTTTACTGTATCTGTCATGTATACAGTCCAAAGACTTGTTTAGCTTTGCTAGAAAGCAAATGAATGGGAAAAACCTGTTATGTAATAAAAATAATAATTTCCATATCAACTGAAAATCTGATAATCAGCTCAGAAATTAAAAAAAAATAAATTATTCTTGTATCTCAGGATCTCCCCAAGATTGTGAAGGAAATCAGTGTGTTCCTGGACATAGACATCAGTGATGATGATATTCAAGACATCTGCAAGAAGTCATCCTTCTCAGAGATGAAAAACAACACTGAAAAAGAAAACAGTGACCCCAGTCACACCGTCTGTGCCCTGACATCCAACAGGAAGCTGATTTTCAGAAAAGGTAAATTCAGTGTTCCTGGCTTAATATGGTAGCACCAACCACAACCTTTCTAGAAGCAGCAGCCTGGGTCTCTCCCTGCCTCTGATGATGTTTTCGGTCCACCCTAGGAAGCAGTAACAGGATTTTCCAATCTGAAGCCCCCTTAAAAACCACTTTCCAAGTTCTCTGGTTGCAAATGCATGCATGTGCTAGAAAAACATGAGAGTCTTAAACAACAGTTTAACTGTTGTTCCATATGAGCTTTGCAGCTGAAAGGAAAGCTTCATGAAACATTGCTGTTTATCTGCCTATTTGTATCTAAAAGTTTACACTCAGTCTCTCACAAGCCCCAGAGTCTCCTCTCAAATCACTAGTGAAGGTCATTTAGTTTGCAAGAATGGAAAAGAGCTAGACACATTCCTTCTGAAGAAGTCTGCTGGTAGCCTTTATCCTCTGTACTCCCTGTTATCTTACTGAAATGTTCCCAAAAAGAAATATGCTGACCATGACAACAAAAGAATGGATGACTCAACCACCGGGTGACCTAAGAGGTCGCCTTAAGGCCTTGGCCAAACTGGAATCTGTACTAAAATCTTCAACAGGACTTAGCTTGAATGTGACTTAAAAATACCTCAAGGAGCTGTTTTCTTGTTACTGATGTTTCAGAAGCTTCTTCAGATTAGAATAATTACTAAATCAAAGCCAACATGTTTAGATGGATTTTCATTATTTGTAATTATTTTTTGAACAATCATTGACAATTCAAAAATTAGGGTCACTTCAATTAAGAAAAACTTGTTTTCAATTATAAATAGGGAAACTACATTTCACTAATTCAACAGAATGTTTTTACCAATGAGCTGAAGTAAATGCCAGAATACAATGTCAGGAAAAACAAAACAAACAAAAAAAAACAAACAAAACCTGCAACAACAAAAACAGATATAGTCAGTGACTTTTGACAAATCTATGCTGAAAAACTTGAATAATTTCAACATTTTTATTTCCAAGTAGTTTCTATGCAAATCCAGAGGTTTTAGCAAATTTCAATCAGCTTGACTTTTGTGTATATGCATATACATATATATAATAATAATTATTATTATTATTATTATTCAGGCTTTCTTTTCTTTTCCTTGCTATCCTGAACACTATTTAGTCAACTGCCTTGAGATCATGCACACTTCTTTAGAGGGTGCACGTGAGGGGAAATTTTGAGCATTTCTCATTTAAATATACCAGTTTAAAAACAAACAAACAAACAAAAATCATGTTTGTTCAAACTTCTGATGAGTTGAAAAACAGTTGAAACACTTGTATAAACACATTCAATAGAACACGAATGTGCATGGTCACCAAGAAGTAGTTAACTGACCTCTTAAGTGGTGGGACGTCTCATCTGTAGAAAGCCCTAAAAATTAGGAGCAGGTGTGAGGGTGCAATTCATGTGATCAAGTCACTCTGCTTTCCTTTTTTATGAGTCTTCTTTACTCAGTAGAGAGACGTAGCTGCCTTTTTGGCACAACTCATTTGATGAGTTTTAGATGTTGACTATGATTAGATGAATTTCAGCCAGGAAGCAAACATTTTCTTCTACTGACTTTGAAAGAGCTTAAATGGAGACCTTTAACTGCAAACACCTAAGATGAGGCAAGATGCCTCTCTGCCAAGATGACCAAGAGCTCTATTTCCATCTTGGAAACCTGCTACTCTTCATGTACCACTTAGTGTTGTTGGCATTGTCAGGTGACACACAATGAGAAACAGTCTGAGGCGTTAATAGCCTTTATGGATGATGATTCAGCTGTTTCCAACAGAGTCTCACCAGACTGGGAAAATGATTATGAGCGATTCCTGAGACTGTGGTTGATGACACAGTAATAATTTATGCCATCTGCAGCATTAATAAAACTAGTCTGCCTTTAAAATGTTTTCAGCACTATATATTGCTAGCCTCAATCTTATTTTTCTACCCCTGCTCTTCTAGGTACTGTTGGTGATTGGAAGAACCATTTCACTCCAAAACAGAATTTAAAGTTTGAGGAAATATTTAATGAGAAAATGAAGCTCAGCAAAATGGCAAAAAGACTCACCTATGAATTCTGATTCCATGGGCAGAACAATACTCAATTATCAAATTACAAATACAGAGAGAGCAACTGGTGGGAAATTCTGGATGGGGCTAATAGACTGTAAAAGTTAAAAAAAGTTCAGCACTGCTCTTGGAACTGGTGCCTTGAAGATGGAAGCAGCACTGACTGATCACATTCATTTAGCATGTTTACATAAATTTACCTCAGTTATCAGCCTTACTTTTCACCTAGTCAAGCAGTAGAAGTGTGAAGAAGGATTGTGAGATGGAGATTTGAGGACAGGACTGAACTCCAATATCAGAGGGCAGATTTATGTTGTTTTACAGTTAAGTGTCAGACTAATTTTTCAACAACCAAATCTACTTTATCATTTATTTATTTTTTATTTTATTTTGCTCTAGAGTGATATGAATGAAATTCTTAGATCTGGTTTAGGAATTTTACCTAAGATGTTCTTACCCAAGATGTTTTCTTCACTCAGAAGGTGGAGAGGCACAGACACAGGTTGCCCAGCTGTGAATGCCCCATCTCTGGAGGTGTTCAACATCAGGCTGGATGAGGCTTTGGGCAACCTGGTCTAGTTGGTGGCATCCCTGCCCGTGGCAGGGGGGTTGGAACTGGATGATCTTTAAGGCCCCTTCCAACTCAAACCTTTCTATGATAACATGTTAAGAAAAAAAAAGATAAATCCAGTAATAAACTGTATATTTAAAAAATCTAAAAACACATCATAAGAAAATGACCAAAGACTTGACTTTAGACTCAACCCATTCTCATCTACCATGATTTGGAAAGCACCTGTCTTATCAGACTTTATTATCGATACTGAAATTGAAAACTGTAGCAGTACATTTGAAGATTTGCAGTGAGGTTTGTTTGTAAAACTTTCTTCCTTTTTTCCTTTCTTCCTTTCTTTCCTTTTCTTCCTTTCTTTCCTTCTTTCCTTCTTTCTTTCTTTCTTTCTTTCTTTCTTTCTTTCTTTCTTTCTTTCTTTCTTTCTTTCTTTCTTTCTTTCTTTCTTTCCCTTTCCTTCTTTTCCTCTCCTTCTTTCACAATGCATAGGTTTTGTTTGTAATTTATTTCTGGGTTGTACTGTATAATATTTGTGTTTTAAATGTAAGTGATATATATCCATTCAGATTTCTGTACCATATGTTGGGAAACTATAAAAGTTTTTTTCATTCGACTTTCTCCCTGCAAAATTCCTATTTCCAGTGTTTTGAGTTTCCATTTAACTTCACAGTCCTTGTGCAATAGAATTCAACAGTTCCAGTGTAGCAAATAAACTAGTACTTGGAGACTGTTTAATCTGAGTAAGACATATTTACCCTGCTCTGATAAGACAGGTTTTCTAAGAACTAGCTGTCCGTGTTCACATCCTAGGGACTGTTCTAAGAATGCAGTGAAGATATTTCTTCTGATTTACTGCATGATGTGTTTTCTGTCCACACCTTCAATTTGCCTTGCAGGCTAGCATTAAGTACTCTTCTCTCAAACTTGTTTTTCCCAACCACATAATTACAACACATCAACAGGCAGAGGAAACAGGAAAAACTGATTGAAAATAAACTAATGCAGACAAGCACTGTTACTCTGCTGTGATTCCTGTGTGTTTTGCAGGCACATATCTGTAAGGCAAGCTCATCCTCTGGGTGAGCTGTTTCTGAAAAGTCATGATATGACCTTATTGGTAGTGAATATAGGTGCTCTCTCCAGCCATACTAGCTACACAGCCCTTTTGTTTAATACCTTACTGCTGCAAGCTGACATCAATGCCAACTGTTTGTGCATCTGCACAAATGATACAGGAAGTTACATGCTGAGGACATAAGTAAGAGAAAAGCCTATGCAACAGCAGTCTCTTGCCATTTAGCAATTCAGCCCAAATCAAGGGAGATGCTGCTCTGAGCACTGTTTTATGCAAATCACCCTTTTGGAAACCACACACTTGATTTTGTACCTTTGCTCCTCTGACACTAAAGTCTTTTGCACTCTAAAATGCCACGAATCGTTGTTGTCCGTGGATGCCTTTCAGGTGTCCTTCTTCTAGCTGGCCTATGTCAGAGGTCTGGAATATTACGCTGGGCACTTACTGAAGGATGGGGGCATGTCTTGGTAGCTACTGGCAACCAGGGTCTGCCAGCAGTTGCTATGCCTACCATTTCTTACATTCTCTTTCTTCTTGCTCTTCCGACTGTGTTGCTATTCCCACTCCTATTCCTATGGCTGTAGCATCCCACCACCATCAAGAGAGATTCAAACTGAATTTTTCAAGGAATCATCAATCTGGTTCCACAGGGCATTTTTGCCAGCTGTGGAGATGTTCTAAAATCTTCAAAACTTCCATAGTAAGATGTTATAAAAAAATTCTCTTCCATTTCTGTCTTTCTTTCTGTCTTTCTTTCTTTCTTTCTTTCTTTCTTTCTGCCTTCCTTCCTGCTTGCCTGCCTTCCCGCCTTCGTCTCTCTCCTCTCCTCTCCTCTCCTCTCCTCTCCTCTCCTCTCCTCTCCTCTCCTCTCCTCTCCTCTCCTCTCCTCTCCTCTCCTCTCCTCTCCTCTCCTCTCCTCTCCTCTCCTCTCCTCTCCTCTCCTCTCCTCTCCTCTCCTCTCCTCTCCTCTTTTCCTTTCTTTCTTTTCCCCTATGTAATTTAAAACTTTTGGAAAAAGAGAGAAATAGGAAAATACTGGTCCAAAATGTACCTAGACCGCAGCAATACCGGATCTGGAAGAAACAAAACCCTGTGCAATCTCTGTTACAGTAAACGGGTACAACATTGCTTCCTATTCAGGTAATATATTTCACCAGAGAAGACTGATTCTCAAGACTGATTTAATTAGTGAGGACAGCATTAAAAATTTATGCCATCAGAGCTGGGTTGTGAGGATTCTACCTGCTCTTGTCAAAGTTAGCCTGCTTTGCTTGCTACCCAGACTTACATGGCCTTTGGGTCAGGTGAAAATGAGAGCAAGAGTATTTGAATGACTAAAACATTTAAGAGGGAAAAGAACACACAGATTCCATGCGTTGCTTCAAAGACATTTTCCCCAGAAACATCACACAATCAACTTTTAAAGTAGTTCTCAAAAAGAGATGTTTGTGCTGGAGAAGAAAAGGCAAATACCCTAGCTGCCTGGCTTTCATTCACATTAGATCTGATACGAGGAGTTTGATGCCTAAAGCAGTTTCTTGGAGGAAAACTGTCTGGTGAGGAATCTCTTGGAATAGCTTCAGGAACAGAAGCTAGAAGAGTACTAAAGGCAAGTTTGCCTGAGGAAAGGTGGGGGGTTGAATGGGAAGAGCGGCCGTGGAGAGAAGGGCTGGAGATCAGTTGGTGGGTTTGTGCACTTGGTCTAAATACAGCAGATGTACTCAGGAGATCAACATGAGGGCTTACATGTATTCATTTGTCATCTAGCAGAGAAAACATTGAGGACCATGAGGAATTTCCGTAGGGTTTTCTTCACTGCCAGCCGACAAGAGAGGAGAGTCACAAATTACAGACAAAGAGTCAGTGGTGCTCGTGCTGTAAAGACCCAGTGGGAACAGGAAGGGAGGAATTAAGCCTGACAGAAAGGCTTGTGGGGGTGAAGGTGATTGCTGCAAGATGATGTTCAGAGGGGGGAGAAAGGACTGTAAGTGGCTGTGTCACTCCCACCAGTTCCAGCTTCACCGGTGACCACAACTGGCTTCATTTTTGAAGAGACCAGCGACCACGAGAGGTGATTCTGCGGTAACTTTTCAATTAACTTTGATAGAAGATAGTCCTCTTTTTCTCCTGAATCTGTTTGCCTGTCCTGCATGCCGCAGTGGACGAACTGTACTACAGGAGAGTGAGACATGGCGGGGCTGTGTGGCTCCCTAGGAAGCCGCTTCCACCAGGCCAAGCATAGAGGAGTGGCGGCACCTTGTGGCCCAGACAGAGAGCGAGCAAGGACTCAACATGACAGCTGCTCAAGTGAGAAACAGAGACGGAAAAACATGAAGGCACAAATTGCATTGCCATGCCTCTTTTTGGATTCTGGCGAAATCGGCCCCACGGGCCAACGCTAAGTGGAGAAATGGTGGTCTTGGGAACCGACTGCAAACCCAGAGTGCCAGAGACCTGTCTGCTCTCTGCTGGTAAAGAGGGAAGCAGCAAGGAACATAAATGTTTGTTCCTCATATACGTACATGTACACTGATCGCAGTGTCTGAGTTGCGAAGCTCTGCACCAGAATTGGGCATTCATTTTCACAGGGTGTTCTGAAGGTCAAAAGCAGAAATGGGCTGTGAAGAGAATCAGGCAGAGGCTTGAGGGGAAGAGGCCTGTTTTCCAGGTACCTAATGACAGTCCTTGTGCACAGCCTGTTAAAACGTCCTTCATTTCTGATTGCCAGCATCTGCCAGGATCTGGGGATGACCAGCCTGCACCACTGAGAATTTATGAGCAGACACGAAGAAGGAATGGTGGGGGGATGACACACTGCAGATGTATAAGCAAATATTAATGGCCAGGAGCAATAAAAGTAGATTTTACTTTTCTGTCTGCAAGACCTTTCCTTACAAAAAAGGACAACTGGGGTCTGTTGTTTGTCATTTATGACCTTGGTAAACTACTTAGACCTAATCCAAGAGCCAGCAGGTATCAGTATGCTGCTCAAACTACAGTTACTTGTCTACGTCTTTTTAGGAGGTGTGAGGAATTTAATCAGTCTACAGCATTGCCTACCAGCTAAATTAAGGATTTACCTAAATTACAATAGGAAAAAATGCCATAGCAGGACTGTTGTGGTTTAACCCCAGCAGGCAGCTGAGCACAATCCAGCCTCTCGCTCATTCTCCCCAGGTGGGATGGAGAGAGAACTGGAGAGGTAAAAGTATAAGAATTCCTGGGCTGAGATAAAGACAGCTCACTGGGCAAAGAACAAGCCAGGCACACCAGCAAAGCAAAGCAAGGGATTCGGTTGCTGCTTCTCATGGGCAGGCGGGAGTTCAGCCTCCTCCAGGAGAACAGGGCTCAGCATGCAGATCAGTCCCTGGGAAAGACAAGCCCCATCACCCTGAGTGTCCCCCCTCATTTCTCCTTCTTTATACCAGTTTTATTGCTGAGTGCGATGTCCCTCTGGCCAGTTGGGACACCTGTGGTGGCTGTGCCCCCTGCCAGCATCTTGTGCACCCCCAGCCTCCCCACCGGCAGGGCAGCGCAAGGAGCTGAAAAGGCCTTGGCTCTGTGTGAGCCCTGCTCTGTAGCAGCTGAAACATTCCCATTATCAGCACCGTTTTCATCACAAATCTGAAACATAGCATTGTGTAAGCCTCTATGAAGAAAATTAACTCTGTCCCTGCCAAAACCATGACAAGGACTCATCAGCAGGTGAATGAAGTGCAGTATAAAGCTAGCTCACATATCACTGCTATCCAAGCTTAGACAGCAGTTTAGCTGAAGCAGTCTAGAGCGAGTTCCCCTGCTTCTTGGCAGACGCATCAGTAAACTGCAGTATAGATACACTTCAAAGCACAGATACAGCTAGCTTGTTGTTCTTTACAGTGCCATGCACTGCCAGCAACTTTACCCTGAAACCCCCTGAAATATCCTGACTTTCACTATAAATCAAATGGGTGCTCTGTATAAACACTCAAGCAAGAAACCTGGGGAGCCCTACTCTTTTATTAGCTGCAAGATGCTCAATGACAAGGTGATAAAAACGTGGCAGTGCATTAAGCATACAAGAGCAGGAAGTAAAAAGCAGCAGTCAGCTTTCAGTTCTTTACAGCGAGAGTACACAAAGGCACCAGTGTGTTGATACAGTGCTATGACAAGTTAGTGCTAGTGCTTGATTGCAAGTAATCAGAAATACTGCAAAAAAATCACCCTTCATACTCATCTGGTTCAAGTGTAGCTCCATCTCCTTTAAGAAAACATACGGCAGCATTCACGGAATTGAATCTAAGAGCAAATAATGATAAACACTTAAAACAAATCTTTAAGTTTATTACTATAAATGAATGGAGGTGTTTTACATCCATTTACACCAGATTACTCCACCCCATTCTCAAGCTTTTTAGGCCAGACTTCACTGAATCATTTGCAACATTTCAGTTGGGCATCACTGATCAGAAGGCAATGCATCCCCTTCCAAGCTGACACTGTGTTGATGTGAACAAGATGTAATAAAGAAAAAAAGGTGGGAAATAAGAGTTATCAAACTTTTTAATGGGCTGTACAGTCAATGAAAAATGGTTGTGCAACAACAACCTTAGTTTCTCCGAGGACAAAACCTTTCACTATCCCCACATGTACCTTCAGTGTAAGAGTAAGCACACTAGCTCAGATGTACATGTAGACCGGAATTTAGACCAAAAACTTGTCTGCAAGAGTGTGTGAATAAACAGGACAAGCACATGATACTCACCTGAATATTATTCAAACCTCCAATTGCATTTTGTTTGAAAATTCCGTATGCAGTTTACCATGAGTATCTGTGACTGATGGATCCCAATTTAGCTGATGTCATTATGTTCTTACGTAGTTTCTGTGCTCTCTTTTGCCTTATTTTCAGTGAGTTGTTTTGACGATTAAATGATGAATTCCTGATAGTAATAGCAATGCCATGTTTTGTTCCTTACTGTGTTGGAGATACACTGTTATTTTAGAATGAACCATGGATACATATTGTGAATTAAGCATAAAAATGCACTTGGGAATCTTCCACACAAATAAACAAGTTTCAGAACCAGAGGAAACATAACAGGTGTCAAACCCATGGAACACATGGACAAAGGCTGTTTTAAGTGTGCCAAAGCTTACTAAATCTCTGAAAGACACATTCAGCCTCAGAAATCCATGAGTCATAGATGTTTGGCGGTCACAGGAAAACAGGAAAGAGTTGTCAAACACAACATGGCAAATTTATATTCCTTTGACATCTGCTTTTGGTCATTGCTCATTTCTTCAGTTGTCTTTTCCTAGCTCTCTGTTCCTCTTAATTTTATGGATATGTAACACAACTCTCTTCAGTCATCCTTCCAAAATGAAGAATTCTTTCTTGGCTATTGCTCACACAAAAGCTGATTTATTCCTTTCACCACCTGTCTTATCCTCCTACAAGCCTTTAGAGTTTTACAGCTTTTTTAATATGTAAGAAACAAAACACCCAGTAGTCAAGATACATAAAAATCACTGATTAATACAGTGGAATAACGACTCTTATCCTTTTTGTCCTATACCATTTTCCTAATCACTCCCAAAATTTGGTTGCTTTTTATCTGTTAGTATACACTTCTAAACAATAGGTATTTTCTTTGATCATAACCCCTCCATATAAATGGATATTTTTATACATGAAATTAGGATTGTTTTTCTACCAGCTATTCCATTATATTTATCTATTCAGTTTCATCATCCTGCTCTTTACTAACTTGAATAACTTGGTATCATCCCTCTTTATTGCTCACCGCTCATTCCTTTTAACACATTTTCATATAAACAAACCAAAAATCCTTCCTTCTGCAAAAATAAGATAGTGACAACCTTATTTGGTTGCCCACATATATAAATATACCTAGGATGACAAATGGGGATAGACAAACCCATCCAAGAGCAAGGAGAACCAAAACCACTGTTCAACAAATTTTCAGACAAGTGTGTTACTGACAAGTTGTTTTAGCTCATTTATGCAATGGGTTCATGCATAATAGAATGATTTTGTTCCACTGGACATATTTTATTATTGCTCTTGTAACATTGACGTTTAGGATAATTACTCCTGATGGGCATAATGCATTGTAACTAGACTAATTTGGAGTATTTCTGGAAATAAGAATTTATGTTTTTAGAGAATATTAATTGAAAATACAAATTTTTTGAAAAAGCCTTCTCAGCTGGACACTGGAAACGCAAGTTAACTAATATGTGCTTAAAAAGCATTAAGAACATAAAATCACCAAGCATTATAAAGTACCTCAGAACTCACAAGGCCAAGTTTTATGAGATTCATATCGACCTGAAATGAACTAAGGTCAGAACACATTGGATCACCATACAGGAAATGGCACAGAAACATATATTGAACAGGACAGATCAGGTAAAAATGACATAATGGAGCCAGAAGTAGGTGAAGGTTTAACACATACCCCTTCTGCAGAGGTTAACAAACATAATGACAACATGTTACCATCCAGCCTTTTCCCCTCTTCTCAATACTCTTGGCAAGAGCCACCAAACAGTCAAGAACAGTAGAGTTCTTGAGACCTGCTTAAAATGGGAATTTTCTCTGAGAACATCCTGTCAGCAAATCCTCAGTACATTCTGCTCAATTTACAAGATGATCCTGACGTAGAAATACCAGGCTAACTCTGACGGATCAGAAAACTGGAAAGAATGAATCTAACCTTTCACAGACACAGGCACAAATCACACTGCAATGTCAAGATCTGAACTTGGACTACTTGAAAATAGGAAACACATGCAAGTGAAGGAGAAATTTATTTAACAGGGGATAACCACACACACAAACACTGAAGATCGGTCTCCAACAGCAGATCAGGGCAAAGACATCGGGCAACTGATTGTGCACCTTAATGAGTAACTTAGGCATTTATTACATCTGTCTACGTTCATGGGATATATTCCATTCACATGGCACAGGAACTTGGAAGCATACCATTTACCATATGCAAGTGCATGACAAATCACTCCATAACCATTCTCCACCTAAAAGGTTAAAGAGAAATGATTATTGAAAATTTCAGTTAACCAGCTATATTTTAAGATAGCTTAATGTAAATTATGTAGTTTTCCTTTTTCAGTCTCACAGAATTATGATAAACAGCCCACATTAGCTTTTTGGGAAATATTTTCATAACAGGCTGTTTAAAAAAAAAAAAAAAAAAAAAAAAAACACCTTGAGAAACAAATCTGCACATTTTTTCAAGTTCTATGACCAAGCAGCATTATTCCCAAGTTAGCCCACTATAACAAAAATGACAAATGACCACTGAAATTTGTCTGAGTGAACTACACACCTTTAGTGAAGGGCGATTGTGGTGCCAGATATGTAGTAAAACAATATTTAGCAAGATACTACACTTTTCAAGCTTGCCCAGGATCCAGGATTTCACCTTTATGGTGACTGTTACATTCATTGTCACTGCCTCTGCCCCTCTGTGACCATTAAATCCTCCATATGATTGAAGAGCTTTTATAAAATCACGAGGAGCAATGGAGGCATGCCTCAAGATACTGTAGCTTTATAGTCAGGATTTCCTTTGCAGTGTGAGCAATACAAAAATGAATCTTACAGGCAATAGATTGTGAATTTCCCATATCCTCAGACAGCCTTTATTTTGCACACTGTCTGCAGAGTTTATCATTCATTGTCGTTTGATGTGTCTGACGTAAGATTATACCAGATTTTTCTAACAAGAATTTGTCTAAGTGAAAACATGTATCAGCTACCCTTTCTTTCTGCCCCTTATGAACACTCACATTAAAGTTTCTGCATTTCTTTTTGATACCTGTAGAGGTTTGGGGTATACCCACTGCATTTGCAGTACATTCAGCAAGTAGCTGAACCATTAAAGAGTTCCTGATTCAAACAGTAACCCTGGCAATAGTATCGATAGCTCATATTTCTATTATAGTTGCACTTACTCATATTTTTGCTTTTTCTAACATAAAAAGAATAGAAATCAAGTTCATCACAATTTCTCTAAACCTGCCTATCCACAGGAAATTGTTCCTGAAACCAAAGTTTGCAAGTTACTTGACTGTGAGAAGGTGAAGTAACTAAAAACTTGGCCAATTTTAAATGACATTATTAAAGCTGAATTGTTTAAACAATCTAGACTTCTGTAATTTATCACATAGTTTATATGAGTAAAATGATTTATCTACCTATAACGAAGTTCATAGTTCTGTCCAAAATAACTGTTGTTATCCACAGAATTTATCTCATGCAGAGCCCTAAAACCTCAATGAAAGAAATATTTGAACGATAATTTAAGAGGGGACTAATGCAGCTAATTCACCTTTCACCTGTTAACCTTACTACTAAAGGCAGTAAAATAATTTCAAATTTAAAACTTTGCTTTGTAAAGGGAAGTCAACACAAAGTTAATCAGAGAGCAGTAAAACAGTAGATGTTATAACGGGAAGAGATACAGAGAATTTTATGTTGAGAGTCATAAAATAAAACAAACCATTATCATTCATCTCTGTAATAACTGCCTGTGTGCCACTGCCATTTTATTTTTATTTTATTTTTTAGTATAACTCAAGGCTGAGCCTGACTCACTGGTAAATGCTAGGATTGAAAACAGATGCATATTTTTAGTGTCAGTTATACAAATGTTTACAGTTCTTCAAATCAAAACAGGAAAAATTGTATTTTACATAAATACAAACACACATATACACCAATTTTAAATTAGCATGCTAAAAATAGTCTGAATATATATTTTATATAAATATTTGTGGAAATGTCAGCTATGATTTTTTCTTCCATGGCAATTCCTTTTCCATAAAATAAACATTAAAGAACATTTTCTTTACTTTTTTTTTCTTTTAACTCATTAGTGATTGTAATAAAGACTTCATAGAAAGAAACAGAGTTTCTGCAAAGGAAAGATTTCAAAGTTAATGGAAGATTTAGTTCTAAATTTGGCAAAGCATTTAGGTATGTTAATTTAAGCACTTAAATAAAACCCAATATAAACAGATTCAAAGGTTAAGATGGCATAATTCCAAATGCTGCTTAATTACTTAGCCCAAAATTGAACACATGCTTAAATGCTTTTGTTAGTTAGTGTTAGTATTAGCTGGCTTTACAGTAACTAAGCTTTTCAAAATATAGGAAAATGTTTGGTAGTTATTTTACACCCAACTTCTCCAGCATATACTAAAACTCTTCCTTCCTAAAGATGTGTCTCACGAAAAGCTAGCACACAACCACAATATCATATAGAAGATAGAGGAAATGTAAATAACTGCACAACTGGCAGAACAAATTTTTTCGAAGTCTGAATTACATATCCACAAATCATAAAAAATCATTATTCCCTGAAAATATTTGTATTATGAAATAAAGATACATCATTCCTTTTGGACAAGTGTAATGATTTAGAGTAGGTTTACATGACACCACTTTTTCTAGTAGTTTCAATTGCACTTAACTGGCTTTTAAAATAATCATGAATACAATCACGGATACTAGCACTTTATCAGAATGGAATCTTTAATTTGAGGGAAACATCTTTTTAACTCTACTGCTGTGTAAAATTTGAAAGGCAGCCATCCGTTGGGATTAAGGCTTACTGAGGGGGAAATGGAGAAGATGAAAAGCGGGGAAGAACGACTGCAGTGTTATTTTTTAAGTAATTCCTTATTTCCACTTCTGCTGCTCTCTTTTTCCCCCTGTATCCTCTCCTGCTGAATTCACGTCTTCCATTTGCTTTCTTGCAGAGTTCACTTTTTCTAACAACAGGAATATGTGTTCTGCAAACTCTCGGACAGCTCCACAACCACCACTGCTTTTACAAATGTAACCAGCAGCCTTCTGAGCAACTGCACAAGCATCAGCGGGCACACCACTCATGCCAGCTTTCTTCAGGCATTCCACATCAGACTCTTCATTTCCTTTTGAGAAAAAATGACAGATATAAAAATACCACAAAGGGAAAAAAATGAGCCAAATCATCATTTTTCAATATACTTATTAATAGTTTTCAGAATTTCTATTCTTGCCACAATTTTCATCTGAGAAGCTCAACAGCACTTTGCATATGTATTCTTAGAAAATCCCAGTGATATGTAGACACTGATCATACTTTACACATAATATTCAGGCAAAAGAATGGTACTACTAAGATGAGTGAAATTATTTGAGCAGCTAAGTAAGCATTTGCAGGACTTAAGTTATCACTAAAATGTAATTTTGTACATTACATAGCTTTCAGTTTTAATTCTGTCTGATTTTTGTTTATATTTCAGAATATATAACTCTACAATATTAGTCTGAAATGAACCAGAAGGAATTCAAAAGTGTGAACCACAACTGTTTACTTGTTCAATATCGAAAGATTTTCTAAATCACACTACAAAAATAGGTAAAACATTACTTACAACAGTAGACACTGATTCATCATTGCATTTAATATTTAGATTGTACCCCAACAGGACTTCAAATAGGTATTTGCTTTTGGTGATTTTGTATTGTAATTTGCACTCTAATCCCACTATGTTTACTGTATTAGCAATGGGCAAAGTCATTTTGAAGATGAGCAGTGCTACGAAGTTTGCATGTGTATGCTACATGAAATTTTACTACCAAAGAAAAAAAAAAAAAGAAAAAAGAAACTGACCTAAGTAAGCAACTTCTTTCCAGCTCAAGCCAATGTATTTTCGCCAGTCTTCCAGGACTTGTAATTTATCTGTTGCATTAACTTCTGCTACACATTCCAGCTGCATGGCTGGCAGGGTTTTTGAACAATCTCTTTCAGAGATGAGTCGAACCTATTAAATCAAGTTAGAATAAATTCTATATACAAGGGAAAAAAGCCATTTAAGTTGATTTACAAAAAGAGACTAGAAGTTTCAGATGTAGGCTTTCTTAGATATCAGAAGAGTGTTGCATGACTGGTTTCTTCATTCAGAACTCAGAGTGGAAGTGATTTGTGTCCAAAAAACACATTACAGTCTTGAAATACAAGTTGCTTTGGGAAAGCGAAACAAACTGTAGGCTTCCTTGAGCTTGAGCACAAAACAGAAGTTTACATTTATCTTTTTAAAAGCAATATGTACCAAATAAAAATACTGGAAATCATGGTACAGTGCCACGCTCACTATCTAATGCAGTAACATCTAACCTAAGCCATAGCAGGGAATAAAAGAATTTCCAAGGAAAGTATCAGCAGTTTTTGTAGAAGTAGAATATTTTTAAGTGTTTTTCCTGATTCCTCTGCCTTATAATGTTACCACATTAGTTACAGTAGGACTTCAGAGTGTCAAGAGACCACTAAAGAGACAGAAGTGGCATGGCACATTAATCTCTGGAAGTTCATTCGAAATTTTAAATTTAGAAATGATGTATAATGTAGGCTAAAACCAGATTACTGTATCAGGATTTTTAAGGATTTCAGACACAACTACTCCAAGGTTTTTGCCCAAGTTATGGACAAGCTTATCTTTGTTGTTGTTTATTGCTGTTAAATGCTAACAAGTATTTGGCATTAAGCACAGAATGAATGGGAGCAGTGCACAAAGCAAGTGTACACCAGAACCATGCACTAGAAATACAGCAAGTGTGGCACAAAGCCCAAGAGGTTTTTAATAATAAATTCCAAGTCACTAAGTATGAGAATGGGCACCCAGAGGCAACAAAACAATCATTACAAGCTTCCTCCCTTCTGCCTCACAGAAAACAAAGCTGAAGAAGTTTTGAAAAAACACATGCTTCATTCCACTACCCCAAGGCAGCACCAGCTGCACCTAAATATATCAGGAACATCTTGCCTAACCTGTTACAACAACAGAAAACCAAAATGAATCTGCAACAAACTACTCAGGGTTTAACTATCTTTGTCTTATCCATGCCCAACTCTCTGAAGAAAGCCCAAATCTGTACTTAGTTCTTACCCCAAGACTTAGTTCTTACTCTAAGAAATTCTTCTAGCTATATCAAAAGCAGCAGCACAAAGAGAAAATAACAGGAAGGCTAATTTTACACAATGCAAGCAAATAGTCTGTTCAGCAGAATTTAGTAATAATAATAATAATAATAATTCAGGAAAGCATTCATATTACAGTGTGTTATTTTTTTCATTTGACTTCTTACAACTTAGGAGCACATAAGTTATGGTTAAAGCAACTATGTGGACAAAAGCAATTGGGGTTTAATTTCCCCTCTGCCATAAAAATGGCTCATCTAGGATGAACCAAGTAATTTGCCTGGGTATCCTTCTTAGGTAGCTAAGAGATAACAACATATTCCTGCTTTGTAAAGCTGTTGGAAAAACATACAATTTATACAGCAGAGACATGTCACAATAAACAAGAAACTGACTGCTAGCTAATGTGTACGTAGACTAAAGAGCACACAATATGACTGATGCTAGCAAAACACAATACAAATTTCTTTCCACATTTTTCCAGGACAAACAGAGAAAGATGCCATAGCTGATATGAATGAAATGGATCAGTTTATCAGAATACATTTATTTTACTCTACAGAATCTGAAAACAGCGTTTGCCCCAACCCTGAACCAGTGTATCATCCTGCTTGATCTCATCATAAAGTGTCATGCTTTAGAACAACACTTACCTCGATTCCCCTTTTCTTTAGCAGATTGATACCAACAATATCTCTATAATCGTAGGAGACCATTTCCTTCTGATCTTCTGTGACATAAATGCGACCATTTGTCAGGCATCCATCAATACTGCAAACCAATAGCTTCACTTCCTTTAATGGTTCCTTGCCAAAATACCCAAAGCTAGACAAAGAAGTTATCTTTTTAGATGGAAGTTTTTGCACACTCTGAAAACAAACATTTCAAATACAATTGTGACCTTCACACAGAAGAATTAGCTTTGAAATTCTTTTTTTTCCCCTAACGCCTTTTCTCATTACCTTCACTCTCCAAGTAGATTCTCCTTCAATGAAAAAAATATAAAGCCATCTAAGACAGCTCAGTTATATTACCCACTTAAAAATTAGGCATTCATTTCCCTAGCATAAAAGCTTATGTTCTATTAACACTTATGGCAAGAAAAAATAAAACGGAGTAAAGGATGAAAAAGGTACAATAAACACATCCCATTCACAGCTGCTATTTCTTTGTAGAGATACACAGTATCTGCAAAGAAAAGGCAGCAGGCAAAATGTAATCAACTCACGCCTTCTACTTGGAGCACTCTTAGTCATGTGAATTAGTAAGCATGATCTAGACTGCGGAAACCTAAGACAGCTCAGCTAAAAAGGCCAGAAATGA
Source organism: Aythya marila (assembly GCF_965140915.1). Lineage (NCBI taxonomy): Eukaryota > Metazoa > Chordata > Aves > Anseriformes > Anatidae > Aythya > Aythya marila. Next base: position 130,675,993 of record NC_139042.1, read on the forward strand.
TACTAACACATTGCTATGGTATAGTGAGGCCCACAATCCCTTTTCCCAGGCTGAACTTACATGAACTAGCAAACAAGAAACACATACAAACAGTGCAAAGGTAATTCAAATGATTTAAAGAAAGAAAGGAAAAATGATGAATGGAAATTAAATTATTCAATTATATTTGATTTTGATTAATTTCTGAAATTGCAATTAAAAAAACTACTTTATGAATTCTCATGATCATTCTTTGAAACAATGACCAATATTAAAGAAATGAAGGAATGAGACTTGCTTTTACCTCAGTACTCTTTGCTCTGCAATAGGCCAGTCAATGTCTATATCAATATCCACACTATGCTCAGCACGCATTTCATAGTAGGCCATTTTACCACCCTAGATAAAATAGAACCTATTACAATTTTCTGCTTGGGTTAATAAAGCTACAAAACTCTACAATTTAGTATCTTGTAATGAAAGTTGGTTACATGGAAGTCATGCTGACTAGCTTAGAAGCTAGTGAGCCACCAACAACAGTATTTTGTCAGCTACACAGAACCAAGCATTTGAAACTTTATATAAGCCACAGTTAATATCTTCCTTGCACAACTAGAGGAAGTGTGCAACTAGGCTAGTATTCATTAGGTCATACTGATTCAATAGGTCTTTTAATGCAGTAAAGCAGTAATACCTTAGCACTGAATCAATACAAGTATGTTTATTTTTTGCTTTCTGTCTACGCAAAGACTTCATCTCAACTGGAAAAACATCCACCAAAACCCAGTGTAATTTAAAAAAAAATAAAAGCCCCGATCCCCTGATCCTCAGAGAGTTAGTGGCCAACTTTCAAAAAATGTGTAATTCAGCACAACTGTACAACTTCGCATCAATGCCTGCAAGTCCACACAGCACTATCCAGTGCTGCATGTGTCTATCCAAAGCATAGAAAACTAAAGCTATTACCTCTAGATTAGTAATGTATCTGCAAAAGAGCTAAGAATATAGTATTCTGACATAACTAGTACAGTATTCATATCACAAAAGTGGAAATACCTACATTAGGCTTTTTTCCAGTTGTGATGACAAACATTGGAAATTATCTGTAAGATGACAAACTTATCTTGCATGAGAAAGTTAAGAGACTATTTTTATAGATAAACAAAATTAAAGCTGAAGTAAATATGTTTGCTCTGTATTACTACACAAGGACACAAACATCAGGAAAGGGAAAAAGACTGTTTAAACTACAGCACAAAATAGGCATAAGGCAAAATGTCTAAACTTGACAAGAATGCAAGTTTATAGATTGTATGAGAAGCCTGTGGCACTGCAGGTCAGTTTTATACCCTCAGTAACGCTAAACTGAATTATAAGGTATGCACTTACATAGCAGTAAATCTACATGAAACTCAGGTTTTTAGGCTTATAAGTATATACAGTTCAATATTATTTGTACAAATTTGTTGTGAAGGAGGCTGTAACTGGTACTGCCCTAACTACAACCAGCCCTCTTAAATTACAAATAATATGCTGTCCTAAAGTCAAAGTGCAGTTAGTAGATACTGATGGCATCAGAAACTGAAAGACATCATTGAATTCAAAACACTCTGTGACAAGAGTAAAAGATACATTTTTTCAAACAGACGTAAAAAAAAACCAGAAGCACTAACCTGCAAGTAGCCTTTCTCAATCAAATGCCTCTTTGCAAAATAAAATGATCCATTTTCATACAGCTCCCCAGGCCAATCTTGCCTCCGGTACCGTTTTGCTGGATTCAGGTTTTGGGGTTCTGTCATTTTGTTTTCTGTTAACAGACAGAAATGCCAAAATAAGTTTTCCAGAATCCCTGTTCAAAATCACTTAATAACTTTCTGTAACACAGCTTTCTGTTGGAAAATTAAGGACACAGTTCAGTCACCATCTTATTTCATTATTATTTCTAATTTTTTAGCTTTATAAAGAATCACTGAATTGCTTGCTCTTTTTTGGAACTGTGGGTAACGAAGTGGAGAACTGTCCTGCATTTCTAGCAGAGTAAAATAAAGTTCTACTTTCCAACATAAAAATAATAATTAAAAAAATCCTGAGATGTTATCATCTCCTAAAACTGATTTCTGAAAGTAGTAGGGGGATATTCTTCTAGAGTGTTCCTGCTAGTGTGAAGGAAATACCATATCCCTTCCATAATCTATCTCCTAGTACACAATAGGAAGGGGTTTAGAGGCTAAGCACACAAAAAAAGCATTCAGCTACATACACCTAAAAAACAAAATGCCCTAAAAGAACGGAGAGCTGAGAGGACCATCTTGAAATCTGAAAGGTGAAAAATAAGCATAGAAGAAATTTTGCCTGTGGAAATATCTCGGTACTTCCCCAAAATACTTCCTATTTAGAGATATACATAATATTAACCATTCTTATATGGTTTAATCGGTGTCCACACTGATTTTTTTCACAAAATGATTAGTTCAGATACTGTCACATTTTTATTTTCTAAAAATGAATATGTTCAAGCAGTGCCTTTGAACAAGCAAGATCCTGTAAGATCTCATACTGTTAGCAGAAACTGAACCAGCTGCCAGAGACTTCCGTTTTTAAGCCACCCCAATTCACATGCACAAAGCAGCTAAAATTCATTGGGTCTCATTATCCCATGAAGAAGTTAGAGGGTATTCACAAAAACCCAAAACATGCTGAAACTTCCATATATATGAACTTAGTGTTCAATAAATACAACTTTGTGCTTAATGAAGTTGACATTCCTAAGCAGGGGAAGACATCTGTGTATTTCAGGGTACATGAATATTAAACCTCAATGCTGAAAGAACAACAGAAATACACAGGAAGAGGTACAATCAGTATTTTAAATTAGTCTGAGAAGAGCACAATACTGAACTGGATTCTACTCAGGCAAATTGGTGTTACCTGAAACACTGTGTTCCTGAAAGGCAAGCTGCTTTTACCCTTAAGCTGTGAATGTTTTCAAAATTTTTAGCTTGTTCTCCTCATATGTATGCCTTGCAGTTGAGTAAATCTTTTGCTACATTAAAAGACTTCAGGTATCTTCTTGCACTAAAGAGCAATTTGCTCTTTTAGGTAGGCATCCAGGCTTTTTTATTGTAACAATTTGAGGATAGATGTTATTTACAGAGGTCAATACAGGTTACCAAATACCTATGGAGAAGTGCTGGCACACCATCATTTCAAAGCCACATGGTACATCCAAATGAGATTTAGATTTTCAGATGTCCATCTAGCATCTCAAGACATGAAGTGGACTTTCACCTAGTCATCTAAAATACAAACCACAGAATCCTACACTTCTATCCATGATTTTGATATTCCTCTTACACATTTATCAGTAAATTTTCCTCCTCTTATGAGGAAAAAGGAGTATGTTCATGTTATCTGTTTATTCTAAACAAAGGCCAAATTTTTATTCCAACATACCTCCAGTATCAACATTCATCTACTTCGCATTTTCTTTTACAGCACGATACTTTGTGAACTCACAAAAAATTACATCTGAAACATTTTAGATATCAACAGAATAACATTAGTATCTGAGTAACATATTAATTTTTAGAAAATAAAAATGTGACTGTATCTGAACTAATCATTTTGTGAAAAAAAAAAAAAGGAAGCAAAAATGTCTACTTTAATCACAGAAACAGAAGCAATGTGGGGAATAGTTCTTAGTACAAGCACAGAAGGTACTTATCTAGCTATGATAACATATAAGCTTTTTAAGTAAAGTTCAGTCCTGAGTCACCTTGGAAAGAAGAATATTTTGTCTAGGAAAAACAGTATTTCTCTGTATGAGCTACTTGACTTCGGTCCTTATGAATCAAAGGCAGTTTGCAATCTCACTTGAGTCAGCTGACAGTTTAGCAGGCTGAAAACAACCCTAAGCCTCCAAGCTATGAGGTTGCCATCCGGTCTTGACTAAGATTTAGCTCACATTATTTGCTACTTATTAGCTATCACACAGTAATACTAAACAGTTCCCTAGTTAAGACAGGACCTCAGAGTCATGTCCACAAAAACATCAACACCCACCACGCAGATGTTGACATGTAAAGTTTGGGGAAGTTATTTTTGAACCTAGACAAGATAATAGTATTTTCATTTTCAGCATCTTAAGATTGTCTGAGCAATGATCAGTAATATTAAAACAGCACTACTTAAGAGGAATCTTAAGTGATCTTAACCTTTCAAAGAAGCCAGCCTATGTCTCTAAAGGCCCTTCAAGATATAAATGTCATAGGTACAAACATTAAACACTTGAATAAGTAAAACTTTGATTAATTTTAACTGTAACCAGAAACAGATAAATATTACCTCCTTTTTTTACCTCGCTCCATCTAAATTGATGCCGTCTCACAACAGAGAAGACAGAATCAAAGCCCTCTTTCTGGATCAGATCTGCCACTTTTATAAGATCACTGGGATGTAAACAGGGAGATGTTGCTTGAATATTTCCTACAATATCAACCTCTAAAGAAAAATAAAGAAACATTTATGAAACAATGAGTATTTTAATACATACAACCCCAAAATGTGGTATGAGTGGATGCCACAAAAGGAGAATCTTTCCAGCTTTAACTTACTATAGGACTTACTTATTTTTCTAAATACTAAATGCATCATTCTTACAGGGCTACAACATAAAAGCTCAGCATGTTTCATTACTGATTTACCCTGATGATGATTAAGAAACTCTCTGATAGCTTCTAGAGAAGTAGAGGAGTCTTGAGATACTTCAGGGCTTCGACGATGAACTTGGGCGCCAAACTGCTTTGCAACCTTCTCGATTTCATCGTGGTCTGTAGAAACCCACACACTGTTGGCAGACAGTGACAGAAATGAATGATTACATACAGAACAACACCCAGTACTGTCCACTTGTCTGCTGTAATCTGCTAACCTGAACAACTCCCTGTACTATACCTGGCAATGAAAGCAACTAGTTCTTTTATTTGTGTGGTAAAACTACTTGTCAGTCCAACAAAGCACTTTTAACAACAGGGATAAAACACACACACATTCATCAGATTGTACAATCTAAAGCCTGGGTTGCATTTCAATTTAATTCTGTAGGGTGCCTGATCTACCACATCCATAGGTATCTTAAACAACATAAAATTCAAAGTTGTAACTAGAAAAAAAATCTATTGCCAGCATGCCACAATGTTAGGCATGCTAAAAGATCATTGTATTATGACTGGTTTGAATGATGTATTCAAAATCACTGCAGAGTTCAGAAACAAGGCTAACAGTAAGTAAAAATGCCACTCAGACAAATAGCTTATCCTGCAAGCATTTTAAAATCTATCAGTTAGGCTCCATACAATCCCAGGGAAAGAACTGTTCAAGTTACAACTGTGTGTGTGTTGTGGCACTGAAAACCTTCAATACTAGCAAGGCAAGACTGTTGTGCGTCAGAGATAACAAACATTTACAAAAGGAAGGACAAAGTCTGAGTATCATGTGAAGGTAAACACCACCTGAATACTGTAAGGTGGCTGCTGCCATCATTATGACAAAAAAGCATAGGAGATGCAGAAACAAAAATGAAAAAAAACTTTATTCTCTCAGCAATAACGGCATTCTCAGTGCACTGCACATAGCAAGTAGTGCTTTAGTTAAACTTTTCCATTCAAAGACATCATGAGATTATCAGAATCTGTGTACGACAGTGACAGCAATATCAAATCACACCCACGTAAATGAATGCAGAAGATGTATTTTCCGTAACCTCCTTCAGGATGGCTAGTTTAAACATACCCTACCCATTTGACTAACAGTGTTTTGCTGTGTAATGTGTACACTGTCAGTACAGCTGCTTCAAAGGGGACTTGAAAACCCATCATACTTTCATCTAACACACCTGTTATGCCTCACTCCTATCAGGAAAATTCAAGTAGAAACGTGGAGGTCACTCAAACCCTCATATTCATAACAGGTTGTTAAACAATACGGATTCACCTGCATGAAGTTATTATCAATGATCTAGGTCAGAAATGTTTTAACTGTTTCTTTATTAAAAATAAAGCCACAGATGCTTACTGTACTTTTCAGACTATGGTAAGGTTTTATGGGACAATAGTACAGTAGCTATGGGATATGGCAGATTTGTGCATACGTCCAGCTCTGAATCTTGTCAGGCTACATTTGTACACTTTACTATAAAACCTGAAGTTCAAGTCCCTGCTCCTAACATAACACAGAAGGTTTGTATCAGGAAGTTGCACCTAAGCATGCTACGTACCAAGAGTATCCTAACCACGCACTAGTTTTGATTACAGTTACTAGTATGTGTGCGGAAAATTCTCATGTTTCTTCTGGTAGAATGAAAGAAATTCATTCATGAACTTCTTTACCGAAAGGGTTGTTAGGCACTGGAACAGGCTGCCCAGGGAAGTGGTGGAGTCACCATCCCTGGAGGTCTTTAAAAGACGTTTAGATGTAGAGCTTAGGGATATGGTTTAGTGGGGACTGTTAGAGTTAGGTCAGAGGTTGGACTCGATGATCTTGAGGTCTCTTCCAACCTAGAAATTCTGTGATTCTGTGAAATTTGTAATGCCCATATTCTTAGCACAACTGATGTGTTTGCTTCTATGTGACTAACGGTTGCTGCCAAAGTTTCACACACTTTGCCACAAAGTGAGCTCCTGCTTCCGAGCACACAATTATTTCATTCTCTTTGGCAATTCTGAGACTTTCTCTGCCTCCAGGACTCTGGGAACTTGCAGAGGCTGACAGAAGCACGCTCCCTCAGCCTTACACAGCGCAGGCAGGGGGATGATTTTACTGCTGTCTTCGCATACGTAGCACGAAGGCACAAGGAAAACTGAGCAACATTTTTTGGGCACGCGCAGCACTAGGACACTCTGCAGGACCACAAACGCCACTTGAGATGTCGCAGCTCTGTCACAACGAGGGCAACCAGCCTCGGGTCACCACCCCTGACACCCTTTCCTGCTCCCGGCTCCCCAACCCCCGCAGCCCCACGCTGGCTCCCGAGGGCCCAGCACCCCGCCGCCACCGACCCTGCCTGGGGGTAACGGCCCCCGCCCACCCTCACACACCCGGGGGGGTTGGAGGGGGGATGCGGAGTGCGCACGCGCACCTGTGGAAGACGCCGGCGTCCAGCGCGGCGCGCAGCACCCAGCCGACGAGCGGCACGCCCGCCAGCAGCTTGATGTTCTTCAGCGGGATCCCCTTGCTGCCGCCGCGCGCCAGCACCAGCGCGGCCAGGTGGGCGCGCGGCCGCGCCTCGCCCGCCTCCATGCCGGGCGCCCTTCCCGCTACCGCGCGTGCATGATGGGAAGTGTAGTCCCGCTCCGCGCCTGCGTGTGCGCGAGGGGGCGGCCGTTGGGCGGGGACGTGAGGGAGGCTGGCAGGCGGCATGGCGGCTGGGGCAGGGCGTGGCGGGGCTGCCCTTGCAGCCTGGGGCTGAGCACGGCTGCAGGCTGTGTCAGGAGTGCCGCGTGGCTCTCAGCTGACTGGATTCAGTAGCTTTCCGTCAGCTGCCAGCATAAATCTGCAAACTTTCACGTCCTTCCCGTGGGGAGAGCGCCGGCAGAGGGCAGAGTAATCACACCGGAGCCTTTAGACGTGAGAACATAAACCATTCCTCGCTTGTTTTCCACCTGCTAATAACCGCGTTAAGCGTAAAACTACGCCCCAAGTTCTAAGAATTCACCTCTAGAAACCGGATGGATAAAATAAAGTGATGCACTACCAATGCTATACGGCCGCAGAGGAAATTGCTTTTTAATACAATCTGGAAAATAGGAAGTAGAGGCTGTTGAGCAGCATTATGAAGTCAGTCCTGGAGACTCGCGTTCTCAGTCCATCCCGGGAACGTGTCCCACGTTTTGCTGAAGTTGTCCTCAGGTTATCTGAGATGTGTCACAGAGCAGATGGAGCTTGTCTACCGCTGCTGGGGGAAACACTCCCAGTTATATTCAGCTCTAGGAAAACATTAAAAAGAATAATTGCTGGGGTTTTGTTCTTTCTGAAGAGGACATCTGTTCAATGAAACACAGCAAAGAGATCATATGCTCTATTAAATCTCTTTCTGAGCTTCTTAGATAGATGCTACAATAATCAAAATGCCTACACATTAAGTAGGATACCTGCCAGAATAATCAAAATGCCTACAAGTTACGTAGGAATGGGTTGAAAAGATTTGTCTTTTGGTTCATCACATTGTGAAAATTGGATGATTTAACAGCGAAGATACTTGAACTTCATAATTCAGTTTGGTACTTTCTCATAATCCAGGGATATCCTAAACAAGGAGCCGATTCTGGTTCACCTTTTATTTACAAAGAAAAGAAATGACATTAGAAGATCTAGCATGCATCATAGCTTTTCTAGATTGGGTTCATCTAGTAAGAATTTTTATTACAGGTCTGTACATAATTAAAACCTGTTTGTATTTTTTCCCTTCACACCAAAAGCACGTCTTTTACTCGTGGGGCTGGAATGATCCTCAAGTTGATATCTTAAATACTGTTGCCCTTCTTCATAGACATGTACCTAACCCAGTCTCTTAGACTATCAGTACTCCAGGCAATCTTGAGAAACATATGATAGCAAAGCCTTTCCTAATCTTTACTGAATCTTCCTTTCTGCAATGTTAGCCCATTCATGTCTTATCTAGAACAGATATTCAGAACGGTTTTATTTCCTATCTCTCTATAACAGGCATATGCATATTTGAAAATAGGCACCATCTCAATTCTTAGACTTTTCCTTTTTAGGAGCAAGTTACCTTCATTTAGTTCAAATCTTCAGGCTTCTGATCATGCCCATTATTCTCAAGAATGCTGATAATGTAGGACTCAAAATTAAACAGAACATTGCAAGTGAGAGAAGCAAAAGTACCAGTACCTCATGTACCTTGAAGGTCGTATTCTCATTTGTACATCTCTAGTTTTCCTTTTCTTGCACAATATTGACGTAATTCAGCCAGTGATTCACTTTGGCCTAAGATTTGCTCCTGCAAGAGCTGATACATAGCCAGATGCTTCCAAGCTGTGTCTTTGCATCTGGCAATACCTGCCCAAATGCAGTATATTGCATTTGCTCCTACAGCAACCAGTTCTGTCCCCACCTTAAAATATTTTCATGTAAACCATGTTCCCCTAGTTTATATGAAAGACATGTGCAGCATTGTCATGACTTTTAACTAAAGATATCCATCCTCCTGTAGCTGTAAGCCTAGTTTTGTAGATTGAATTTATAATTATTTGACTTGTTCCAATTAAGCTATTATTGACTGATAGACTAATGGCCCAAATGCATCTATATCAACATTTTTGTTCAAAACAAGAGTACACTTCTGAATTGAATCTCAAAGCACATAAACTATTACTGTGTCACACTACTTGCTAAAGCACGTTTGGATAGTTTCCAGGCTATTTCCCCCACCCCCACCCCCACCCATTTTTAACATATGTGGCATTTTATGCTTTATGGGCTTGATAACACTGAGATTTCAGCAGACAGTTGATTTAGTATCCAAAGATGAAACTCTGAGCTAGTCTGAGTATATATTACTAACCTAAATATATTTTGACTTGTTTCTTCTGTATTTGTACTGGCAGCTTGCTCCTGAAGGGACTGTGTGGGTTATAACACTCTGAGATAAGAACATTTGCTATTCTAATAATAGAGCAGTGGAGAACAAAACAAAGAATACAATGCTATGCTTTCTGTTTCTTTGGAGCATGTACTCTGTTTTATGTAATCATGAAATGGCCTGCAGGCACAGGTTTCCCAGAATGGATGAAAGGGTTTCAGCTCTCCCATCACTGCTAGCTAGTGCAGCACACATTCCCACATCACATAATGTGGTTGTGGTCTTGTGACTGTACAGCCTGCCCACCCCTACTCCTATCACGTCCAACTATCCTTGAACAATGAGCCCCAAACTGGCTCATTTCAAGGAAATACTGATAAGCTAGCAAAAGTAGGGGGAATAAATCTATTTTAAAAACATGTTCCATGTCATGCTATTCCACTGGGGATAATAAAATCTGCAAATTTCCTTTCTGGCCATAGTTCAGTTGCTATAAACTATCACACTGTAGTTTTGCTTAAGAAAGAAGTCCATTCATTCACATCTGTGCATAAGAGCAGGGAGACAAATGAACAAAACTGAAGGTATTAGGTAGATCTGTGCCGAGCTGTTACTGTGATCACTGTTCAAAGGTTATGACCTACTAACAGGCAGCACGCTGTCGACCTTAGCACAATGGCTATTAATCTCTTGGATGTTTAGAGCAATACTTTGTTATGCAGTATGTGACTGTTAAATACAATGTGTTTCAAGCATGGCCGAACAAGAAACCTCATCCTAATGAGTGCCAGGGTCTGCATTCAAACCAACATCCTCTGAACCGCCAGTTGTGACATCTACCCTGCCCTCCATCTTCTGAACTGCCAGTCAGTCATGAGTCTGTTCACAGTGATTGCAACACTGTTCTTAGTCTGTAAGATGGGAAAAGTGTCTAACAGTGGTTCTCTGAAGCTCACATTGGAGCTTCATGAGTCAGAGCCTTTCTGGTATGTTGGTGAAAGCCTGACTCCTTAATAACAATGGTAAGACTGCCATTGACCTAACGGGCCAGGAGTAAATTTGTGTGCATGAAGTGTAGTTCCGTGTCAGTAGGGCCCCAAAATGATCCATGCAGGTGGCTCCAATTGCAGGCTCCTATTTTTTCTGGGACATACCTAACTTAATGAGTGCTACAGAAACAGATCAGAAAGACTCAATGAAAGCATGTATTGGAAATCTCTGACTCAGAATCTCCCTCAGATTTGGGGAGATTCTGCTATATCTGGGTCATATGGAAGTTACTCTTTGCCTTTCTCAGGTACAGGAAAGCTGAGAGGCTCAGATCTTGCCTTGCCTGCACTGAACTGTGGATACCTCCAGTGGAGTCTGTGGAGTCAATCACTAATGCTAGGGTCAAAACAATACAAAGGAAATAAGGAATTGGCCTCAGGATGACGAGCAAATCCCCTGTTCTTGCTATTGGAAGTTTCATGCAAGTTTTGGGCTGTCCATAAGAGCTAGATAAATAAATATTAACATGGGTTTATAAAAAAAGCCAACTCTCAAGGGTCTAAGAATTCTCTAAGTCACCTCTGAAAAGCAGACTGAAAGGAATACAGTTGCTTGGAGCTTACACTTGACTTGGTGTATTACTTAGACTTTCTGAAGAGAAAATGGAGCAAACTGCTCTGCTGAAACATACTGAAATGCACTGTGTTTAATTAAATTCTGGCTAGATGGATTAGGTTCCCTATGGCCATCTGATGTACACAGAAGAAATCAGAGAGACCTGAAATGTGGATAATTAACAGTAATTTCAAAATGTTTAAGTGAACTCTTCATTGTTATTGCTTTGACTTTTTCGTTATTATTGCTATGACTATTAAATTATTTGACAAATGGTGTTGATACTACCTGCCTGCCTATGAATATTAATTATTGTAATAACAGAAGTAATTTATATTTATTTTTTACTTTAAGAGAATCCAAGCCATTTTGCAAATCAAATCATTTATGTTGCAGATGTTTGTACTTATATTTATTTTTCAGTTTTGTGGCTTAGATTCACCCTGCCTAAATCCGGGCCTCTAACTGAGGCAATAAACTAGCAGTCTGCATACCTTGGATATATACCTTCCTTGTATGGCCAAAAAAAAAAACAAAACACCATAATTTCAAATATCCTTCAAAAGGTATCTTTAAAGAATGCTCTAAAGCACCTAATCTTTGAATTTCTCTCTACACAGGGTACATCAGAAGGTTGCCTCAGCTGGAAAATGAGTTTTAGTGATGCTCATTATCCATCATACTTAGCTTTTTCAGATGCCAGGTTAGTGTGTCCTGATTGTATAGGTGTACTGGGTCTGGCTGGGATGGAGTTAACTTTCCCTGCAGCAGCCCATACAGTGCTATGCTCTGCATGTGTAGCTAGAACAGCAGTGGTATCACACCAGTGTTGTGTCTGCTGCTGAGCAGTGCTGGCACAGCATCAGGACTCTTTCTAACCTTCCTAGGGGGTGGGCAAAGAAGTGAGGAAAGAAACATCACCAGGGAAGCTGACCTAAACCAACCAAAGGGATATTCCATACCATGTGCAGAGAAGGGCGACGAAGCTGGTGAGGGGCCTGGAGAACAAGTCCTACGAGGAGCGGCTGAGGGAGCTGGGCTTGTTCAGCCTGGAGAAGAGGAGGCTCAGGGGCGACCTTATCGCTCTCTATAGGTACCTCAAGGGAGGCTGTAGCGAGGTGGGGGTTGGTCTGTTATCCCACGTGCCTGGTGACAGGACGAGGGGGAATGGGCTTAAGTTGAGCCAGGGGAGTTTTAGGTTAGATGTTAGGAAGAACTTCTTCACTGAAAGGGTTGTGAGGCATTGGAACAGGCTGCCCAGGGAAGTGGTGGAGTCACCATCCCTGGAAGTCTTCAAAAGACGTTTAGACCTAGAGCTTAGGGATATGGTTTAGTGGGGACTGGTAGCGTTAGGTCAGAGGTTGGACTCGATGATCTTGAGGTCTCTTCCAACCTAGAAATTCTGTGATTCTGTGATTCTGTGATATGTGGTGTCACACTCAGCAATAAAAGGTGGAAGAAGGAAGAAGAGCAGAGGGGTGGGCTCTCATGAAAATGTTGGTCCTCCTCCTGAGCACTGGCTATGTGCATTGAGGCCCTGCTTCAAGGACATGGTCAAGCATCGCTCATTTGTGGGAAGTAGAGAGTAATTTCTTTCCTCTGCACTTCCACATAGCCTTTATTTGTTTTGTTTTGTTTTGCTTTGTTTTTCCCTTTCCTCCTCCCTTTTACCCTTTCCCTTATTTTTTTTTCCCTTAGTTAAATTGTTCAGTTAATAATAATCTTTCCTTAATAATTATTTTTTTATCCTTATCCTTTTATCCTCAACCCGTGAGTTGTTCTTTCCTTTACTTCTTCCCCTCCTCATCTAAGGAGGGGGAGTGAGTGAGCGGTTGTGGTGTTTAGCTGCCTAGTATGGTAAAACCACCACAACAGGTGAGATTAAGCTCATGGCCAGATGTGCAGGCAGAAAGAAATGTTCCTCTAATTGAGACTTGTAAAGATCTTTGTTAAATTGGTTCATTGATGTTGTTTTATTTTATTTTATTTTATTTTATTTTATTTTATTTTATTTTATTTTATTTTATTTTATTTTATTTTATTTTATTTTACTTTATTCTGTAGTATGGTTTAGTTATGGCCCTCCCTAAACTCTTCTTCAAATGTAAGGACTTAAATGTCCTTTAAAGTACACAAATGGTATTTTTTCCTTTTGTTGGTGACTTTCATTCTTTTCACTCTAACTCTTGTGTCTTGTTACAGTGTCAGAAAAAGTCATGCTTTGGCATATTGAGACTTTTTGAACTAAGCAACTATCACATGCATGCCCATGTGATTCTTTCTAGCCTATTGTTCTTACTGCTCTATCAACTAACCGGTAGCTGAATCACAAAATTGTGAGGTAGTGTTGCCAGCTGGTTAAGCAAAGGATTGAAAATCCTGCATGGTTTTCCTTTATAGCATGAAATTGTGAAGAAATGGTGAGGAAGACAGAGATCTTTAATCAAAAGAAGGAGAAATTGAGAGACGGCGTGGTGGTAGGCCTGAAATAAGTAAAAGACCACTGCAAGAAAAAAAGAAAAATTCTTTGCCATGTTAGCATATTTAGGATGAGAAGTTATAAGCTTGAGGTGTACCACAGGTCATTCAGGCTAGTTATAAGAAATCTTAACTGGAAGAAAAATTACAGTCTAATTCATTGCTTAGGGAGGATGTTGGACTTGTTGGTCTTAGAGGTCTTTTCCAACCTAAATGATTCTATGATTCTATGATGCCACATCTCCCTCATTGGCAGCCAACACTGGCACAGTATGAGGAACAAAATGGATGAGCTAGAAGTCGTGGCCCAGTCCCAAAGCTATGACATCATCGGCATAAGCGAAACGTGGTGGGATGAGTCCTGTAGCTGGTGTGCTACAATAGATGGTTACAGGCTTTTCAAGGGGGACAGTCAGGGTAGGCGAGTTGGGGGGGGTGGTAATGTATAAGAAGCATGGGCTGGAGTGTGTGGAACTTCAAGTTGGCGATGACAAAGTTGAGAGCCTCTGGGTAAAGATTAAGGGACGAACAAATAAAGGGGATGTTGTAGTGGGAATCTATTACAGACCACCTGGCCAGGACAACAATGCCAATGAATTATTCTTTGCAGAACTAAGAGATGCCTCAAGATCAACTCCCCTTGTCCTTATCGGGGATTTCAAATTGCCAGACATCAACTGGGATCACCACACAGCTGACACGAGCAAGTCCAGGAGGTTCGTATGATAACTTCTTAGTGAAGGTGCTAAGGAAGCCAACTAGGAAAGGTGCCCTCCTAGATCTGTTGCTGGAGAACAGAGAGGGTCTTGTGGGAGACGTGGCAATTGGCGACCATCTCGGTCATAGTGACCATGAAGTGGTTGAGTTTAGAATTTATGGTGACAGAAGGAAAACTGCCATCAAAACTTCAGCCCTGGATATGGGGAAAGCAGACTTCAGGCTGCTCAGGGAACTAGTCAGCAAGGTCCCCTGGGAAACTGCTTTTTAAGGCATTGGCATTCATCAGTGCTGATCAATCTTTAAGCACTGCCCCCTAAAAGCACAAGATCAGGCAATTCCAAAATATAAGAAGACAGGTAGGTGGGGCAAAAGGCCAGAGATCTTCTACTGGAGCTTAGGCGAAACAAGAAAATGTACGGCTGCTGGAAGGAGAGTCAGGCGACGAGGAAGGAATACAGGGATGCTGTTCATGTTTGTAGGTAGAAAATTCATGTGGCCCAACTAGAGTTGAAGCTGGGAGACAAGACATGGTCTGTGGGAGAGAATAAAAAAGGTTTTTTTAGATATGTGAACAGAAAAAGGAGGACCAAAAAAAACATACGTCTGCTGCTTGATGGGGAAGGTCTCCTCAGACAATGACATAGGCAAAGCAGAGATGTTTAATGCCTTCTTCACCTCTGTCTTCAACACTGATGATGGGCTTCAGGACCCAGGGTGCCCTGAGCTGGAGGACCATGATAGTGGGAATGACAAACTCCCAACTGACCCTGAACGTGTGCGGGATTTGCTGCTCCACCTGTATCCATACAAGTCCATGGGTCCAGATGGGATTCATCCCAGGGTGCTTAAAGAGCTGGCTGATGTCATCGTGGGACCTCTCTCAATTATTTTTCAATGATCTTGGCAATCTGGAGAAGTCCCAGTAGACTGGAAGCTGGCAAATGTGCCAATTTTCAAGAAGGGTAAGAAAGAAGACCCTAGCAATTACAGGCCTGTCAGTCTCACATCAGTGCCTGGTAAAATTATGGAGAAGATGATTCTTGAAGTTACTGAAGCGCATCTGGGGGACAATGCGGTCATTGGTCCGAGCCAACATGGGTTCATGAGGGGTAGGTCCTGCCTAACAAATTTGATTTCCTTTTATGATAAGATCACCTGTCTGGTCAATCAAGGGAAACCAGCTAATGTGATCTTTTTGGACTTCAGCAAAGTTTTTGACACAGTTTCCCATAGGATCCCACTGGACAAAATGTCCAGCGTACAACTTAACAAAAACATCATACAGTGGGTGAGCAATTGGCTGATGGGCAGGGCTCTAAGAGTTGTGGTTAATGGGGCCACATCTGGCTGGCAGATGGTCACTAGTGGGGTCCCTCAAGGCTCCATTTTAGGGCCAGTCCTCTTCAATGTTTTTATAAATGATTTGGATGTAGGACTAGAAGGTGTTCTGAGCACATTTGCTGACGACACCAAACTTGGAGGAGTTGTGGACTCAGATGAGGGTGGAAAGGCCTTGCAGAGAGATCTGGACAGATTGGAGAGCTGGGCAATCACCAATCACATGAAGTTTAACATAGGCAAGTGCTGGGTCCTTCACCTGGGACGGGGCAACCCTGGCTTTACATACAGACTGTGCGATGAGATGCTGGAGAGCAGCCCCGCAGAGAGGGATCTGGGGGTTGTGGTTGACAGCAAGTTGAATATGAGCCAGCAGTGTGCCCTGGCAGCCTGGAGGGCCAACCATATCCTGGGGTGCATCAAGCACGGCATCGCTAGTCAGTTGAGGGAAGTGATTGTCCCGCTCTACTCTGCGCTGGTCTGGCCTCACCTCAAGTACTGTGTGCAGTTCTGGGCACCACAGTACAAAAAGGACATAAAACTGTTGGAGAGTGTCCAGAGGAGGGCGACAAAGATGGTGAAGGGCCTAAAGGGGAAGACGTGTGAGGAGTGGCTGAGGTCACTGGGCCTGGAGAAGAGGAGGCTGAAGGGGGACCTCATTGCAGTCTACAACTTCCTCACGAGGGGGAGTGAGGAGGCAGGTGACCTATTCTCTGTAAACACCAGTGATAGGACCCATGGGAATGGTGTTAAGCTGAGGCAGGGACATCAGGAAGAGGTTCTTCACCGAGAGGGTGGTCACACACTGGAACAAGCTCCCCAGTGAAGCAGTCACTTCACCAAGCCTGTCTGAATTTAAGAATCAATTGGACTGTGCACTTAGTCACATGGTCTAAACTTTTGGGTAGGCCTGTGCGGTGCCAGGACGATCCTTATGGGTCCCTTGATGATCCTTATGGGTCCCTTCCAACTCGGGATATTCTATGATTTTGTGATTTGCTCTAGGCACAGTTGCCATTGCTTTGTATCACAATGGATGACCTAAATATTCACTTAATGATCTAACAAATATTATATGTCAAATAATTGAATCATAGAATGGCTTGGGTTGGAGGTGACCTTAAAGATCAAGTTCCAGCCCCCCTTCCATGGGCAGGAATGCCACCCACTAGACCAGGTTGCTCAAGGCCCCATCTAACCTGGTCTTGAACACCTCCAGGGCATCCACAGCATCTCTGGGCAACCTATGCCAGTCCCTCACCACTCTCTGAATGAAAAATTTCCTCGTAACCTCTAATCTAAATCTCTCCTCTTTCAGTTTAAAACCATTCCCCCTTGTCATATAATTATCTACCCAATTAGAGTCCTTCTTCATCCCTTTTATAAGACCCCTTTAAGTATTGAAAGGCTGCAATGAGGTCACCCCAGAGCCTTCTCTTCTGTAGGCAGCTCTCTCAGCCTTTCTTCATAGGAGAGGTGCTCCAACCTCTTGATCATCTTTGTGGCCCTTCTCTGGACTCACTCTAACAGCCCCACTCCTTCTGCTGCTGGGGGCCCCAGACCTGGATGCAGCACTCCAGGTGGGGCCTCATGAGGGCAAAGTAGAGGGGGACAATCTGCCCTCTTTGAATGATCTCTTTAGCTCCCTTCCAGCCCCCTTTCTTTTTATTTTATAAAAATTATAACTTGCAGTGAAGGAAATCTGACCAAGAAAATGGGAAGAGAAGAACCCCACACCTTCTATTATGTAGAAGTCTCAGAGAAGATTGCCATAGAGGGGAACTGAAAGACATGAGGTAATCAAAGGACATGGGAATACAAGTAAAAGCTGTTGTAAGAAAATTCATCATAACAAAATTCGATGCAAGCTCTTGGAAAAAAAATGAACATTTTATATTTGTTTACAAAATCTCTATGTAAGTATTCTCTCTGGGAACAGCAACAGGACTCGAGGGAATGGGATGGAGCTGTGACAGGGGAGGGTCAGGCTGGGTGTTAGGAAAAGGTTCTGCACCCAGAGGGTGGTCGGGCACTGGGACGGGCTCCCCAGGGCAGTGGTCACGGCACCAAGCCTGCCAGAATTCAAAAAGCATTTGGATAATGCTCTCAGACATAAGGTCTAATTTTGGGTGGTCCTCTGTGGAGCCAGGAGTTGGACTCCATGATCTTTGTGGGTCCCTACCAACTTGGGAGATTCTGTGCTTCTATATAAATTGATGTTATGCACTATCTTTCCCTCAGAGATTTCACTCACATGCACTCTTAAGGACCACTTGTGTGCAACACAGCCAACAAGGGACACTGGCTGTCAAATATTCGTCATTTCTCTGATTGACAATAGTGAGCTTGTTTTTTGACAGATCTTTCATATCCTTTAGGAACCAGTGCTAGTCATAGGGTGGTCTTTTGTTTCAGGATTTTGCTTACTCTAGTCTCCATAAATCTAAGGCAAAGTTGCTGCTTTTGCACATTTTTTCTTGTTTGTTTGAAATGTACATCTGTTTTTCTGATGGGCCAACAGGAAAAGGAATGCTATATGTCATATCATGGAACCTTGTTGCCATCTTCCTGTTGTCAGAAGGCAGCATCTTCTCATGACAAGTTGCCTGTGCTGAGGCCTTATCAGAGTACAGGCCTTTTGGGCTTGACCTAAACATCACATTACTCAATTTTACTGCTGAGAACACTGTTCTGGGAGCAGTGTCCAGGGAATGGTGTTCTTCATTATCAGTACAGTCTATTCCTTTACTCCTTCCTCTTCTGTCTCATCTGGTGCTCTCACAAACATATGTTTCCATTCATACTGTGTTCATAACACTCTTAATATTTATTTTTTTTGTTACAAATCTCTACAACTTTACCACACCAATCACTCATTTTATCTGTGTGCTGGGTCATTAAACAGTTTATCTGCCTGAGTCCATAAACATCCTCAATCTACAGCCTCTGTTTGCCTACAATATATGTCAAAACTATTTATGAAATACATGTTTATTTTACACATTAACAAATTCTTCCACTTGAAACACAGGAATGTGTGTATATTTCCTCCTTCTTGTCTGACACTGACCATCCCTGACTGACGCTAATGTTTTTGGTCTGCCAAGTGCAGTGCTTTTGCATATTCCTTCTCAGCAGAGGAGAAATCCATTATTTGAAACCGTGATCTATAATCTGAACATAGCTTGCTTTATTTGCATCTAGTCTTGAGCAACTTATACTTTCCTCTATCTAACAGAGTAGATTTAATTAT
This sequence comes from Aythya marila, assembly GCF_965140915.1. Lineage (NCBI taxonomy): Eukaryota > Metazoa > Chordata > Aves > Anseriformes > Anatidae > Aythya > Aythya marila. Next base: position 130,694,964 of record NC_139042.1, read on the forward strand.
AGATTCTTAGAGCTCATACTCTGCTATGTCTCCTGAAACTGCTCCTGTAACAGAGCCTGTCACGACCCTGTGTAACCCGATTGACAGCTCAAAGCAGCAGTGGCAGCTGGTGGGAACAGTGCCATCTAGTGACATTATTATAACAGCATTAACACCATGCCGTATTGAAGCAAGTAAAACCAGCTGAGAAAATCATCGTCAGAGATGGAATAAGAACTCTGCTAGATTACCCTTCTTACTCTAACAATGATGCTGATACATGTCCATGGAGAATTTAATAAAATCACCAGCTGTTTTTACTGTAGATATATTTCCAGGCAGGCATCTATGATTATTACACAAGAAATAGCTTCTGCAGATGCCATTATTCTATTACAGTATTCAGTTCCTAATTACTGTATTTTATATTTGTTTTATGATCGGGCTGAGGTGGATTTCCTATTTTTTACAGACCAAAACTTTCAGGTACAGACCAGATGGTGGTTTCCCTTTATTAAAATGAATCACTTGTATACGCATGTTGCTCTTCTTCCTTTCAATGTAAACACCCTCCCTGTATCTAGGCCTCAAGCTGGATGGGAAACGAGTACAGTAGAGTGTTGTTGTTTGGACCAGTTCCTATTTTCAACCTCATTGCTGGCAGATGACCCACAGAGCAAGCCCTAGACAGAAAGCACATGCGAAGTCCGAACATCATTTTGCGGGGTCAGATAAATAGTCCTCTTAATAATTTTCTATGAGCATGTGAATCACAGAAGAGTGTACAAAAGATCAGGCAGAGATCAGGGTCTCCTGATACTACCTTTGTAATTCATGCTGTTAGGAAATCTACTTCCCACTCCCCATTGCTTACGCAACAGCCGATAGAGTCAGAAAGTTCTTATTTCTCTCGTGCCCCTGTGTTTAGCTAACTGTCTTCTCAGACCGAAAGATATTTTGTGTCATGTTTCTGTAGGGTCACTTGCCTCAGCGCAGCTGCTGAGAGTATTACAGTGCTCAGGTCTGCACGTACGATCTTCCTGTTTCACTACAATGGAAATTTTTGAAAGACGGTTCTCACACTCCAACTAATCAGTTAGTGAGTAGTCATTTTGGACTACCCACACCAGAGCATGAGACACATCTCATGCATAATTGCTGCTGGGAAGTCAAGTCATTGAGTATGTGTTTGCAGAAGCTAACATAAAGCCATATATCATTTGGGATAGTTTTTACTTTTTCACAACCCTCTCCTCTCCCCCAAAATGTACTGTGCTGATTATGGATTAAAGAATCATTTTAACTTGATAATAAAGACAGAGCACATTTAAACATCTGCAATGTAGTATGATTTTATGGATTTTTTTTTAATAGTTTCAGTTGTGCAATTTTAATTGATTTTACCCTGATTTTACAGATAGCTGAGGTGACTAGTATGGCCAAAAGATTATTAGAATGACCAGGTACCTTAGGCGACTCATGTACTCTCCACTTTTTCCTTGTTGTGTCTTGGAGAAGAGTTGGACACACAAATTTCTACTTTGTAGAAAGAGACATTATCTATTCATCTTATTGTCTCCCATCTTATGATGCAGTTTTCTTATACTTGTCTTTGCAAGGTTTTTGACATTTTTCAGTAAAATCTCTGAAAACATCTCAGGAGTTTTTGATAATGTAGAACTAAAAACTTTAGTCTGTTCTACCATGTAACCTCAAATTGTCTTTCAAACAACATTAAAAAGCCTGGTCTTTTAAAGTTTTCTACGCTTCATTACAGTGGTCTGCTTTCAAATATTTGGGCTACAATTTGCATGCATCATGTGTTGTATACTATATCTTAGAGCAATTTTGGAGATTCACAATTGTTTGTTCTAAGTGATCCAAAACAAAGATCTCTGTTCAAGCACAGGAGTGAGCTTTCTTGGGAAGACTAAGGCAAATCAAACACCACTTCTATACCGTGTTTCTGAGGAAATTATTCCTGAAAAAATAGTAACTATTGACAATACTGCACCTACAGGGATCTATGTGGTGCATGGTGGTACTAATTTAATGCTAATCTCTTGCCTGTTACAGTACTTGAAATGCATTACATCTTCTTTAATGTCAGAAATTGTTAAAACTACCTGAAAATATATATTTGACATAGAAATAAGGATTATTCTAATGTTGGAATAGCTGTGTCTCAGGGAGAAAGTGCACAGATGGCTGCAAGGGGATGGCATTCTGGAGCTGGAGCTTCTCCTGGTGCTGACCATAGCCACGCTGACCAGGACAATTAGCATCCAATTGCCCTGTCAACCATTTTGCTCTTCAGGCTAAATTGTCCATGTAAATAACACTGTAGGCTAATTTTCACCATGTCTTTCTTCCCATTTTCCTTAATGAGCTACTCTGTTAGCTCAGACCAATAATTTTTTGTATCCATTGAGGTGTTCCTTAGAGCTCAGAGGGAATGGCACCCATATGGTCTGACAGCAAACACTGTTCATAGGGAGAAGGAACCTGAATCATGTATTGAATGAACATGATGCTTTAGCTTCTGAAGTTCCAGCAACCTCAATACTTGCTTCTAAAGGACTACAGGAGAATGTTGTAGATATCTACATAAGATGGTTGCTCTATCAACATGTTTATTGGTGGTAGTTGATAATGAAATACAGAACACTTTTCATAAGGGGACTATTCTGCCATTGTTACAAGCTTTATAAATTTTCATGGTGAAAGCTGAAATGCATATTTACAGGACAGAAAGCTTTCTGAACAAGAATCCTATTTTCTACTGGTTAACATGTGTACAGAAACTGGGGTAAATGCAGTGGGAATATAATCTATTGTAAAACAGTATTTCCGTTTGTTTTATTTATCAGGATTGCACTTTATGGGCTTCCCCAGACATAATTCAATGTGTTAGTACATTAAGTAACTCATTCCTCATGTTCATATTCTTCAATTATTATATATGTCTCTTTATAGCTTTGTAAGTTCCTCAGAAAATGTGATTTTTGCAGATGCCAGGAATCAGCATCTCCTCCCAGCTTCAGTGGAAATGTACTTAACAGAATTAGCATTTGTTGTTAAGGAGGGAAGGTAAGATTTTCAAAATATGGGGTCTAAAGTTAGTATCCAGTATCCTGAAAATGTTGAAACAAATGTCGTAAGAATGAGAATAAGAATTTTTCATGTGTAAGACTTCTCACAATTTTATCAGACTTTTCATCTCAATAAATATGAGATATCAAGGACCCACAAAATTCCAAATATTAGGTTTTCCAACTTTTTTCTTTGCATTTTGCTGCTAAAAGAAGGAAGGAAATAAAAGAGGGGCGGGGGGGAGAAGAAGATAAGAAAAAACAGCTATATTTTTCATTAGTAAAAAGGATACAAAAATAGTTTGATTTTTTTTTCTTTTAAACTAGCAAGACAAAAGTTTTTCAAAGGACAATTTCAATCAACTCTTTTTGTCATGGATTTCCTACCAGCTAGTATAAACCAGCTTGATTAAACACTAGTTACCAGGGTGAATGGTAAAGAGCAGAACAAGGTATCCTTTACAACCACAGGCAGCATATGAATTTAAGAAACTTCAGAACACAGTTGCCATGCAGTGGACCTCCCTGTCTTCATCATTATTCTGTTATTTTCTGAAACTGACCAAATTCCTTTCTCTTTCTTTCAGTCCAAATGAAGCCACCTTATCTTAAAAGGGTGTCTGCTAAATACACGTGAAAAGGGGATGAGCAAAACCATATTTTTCCTCAAAGACACAAATGCTCCTAGTCATTCTTTTTAGTGTCTCCACTTTCTGTTCCCTTCACAGTGTAAATAAAAGACTGCACATATGCATCAGTTGCCCAGGACACAATACAATCTATGAAAAATGTATTGGACATGCCACATTCCAGTTTCATGAACTCATATTTCCACCCAAGATTTTCTGAAAAGGGACAAGGGAGTTCTGCCTCATGACGATATCACTTCCTCTGTTCAGATATAACATCGTATGTATATGATTCTTATATGTAATGGCTCTTTCTTTATGTTTCAAATGCAAAACTGCATTATACTGCTCTCAGACATCCCTCAGACACATCTAGCAGTTAGGTGCTGCAAGATGGCACACAGAATCTGTCTCATTGTAGATAATAAAACACCCTTCAATTTAAAACATCTGCTGGGTGATAACACATCTACAAACCAGATCTGGATCTGAGCTGTGCAAATGGGGTTAATTTCTAATTATGGCTGGAATGACAAGCAATACATGACTTAATATGTAGTGCAGACTCACATACATGTACTAGCTTGCTTCCTGAGATAGCTGGGAGGAGGAATAAATTAATTCATCAGAATAGCTGCGTTCAGGATTGTGTGCAATCAACTTACAAACTGACTCACAAATGGAAAATTTGGCTAGAGTGATTCTGGTCATAGTTGTTCGATGATGTCCAGATTGCCTCAGCATGTCAGCATTTTGTATGCAAAGTTACAAAAGAATCCGCTGGTCCACTTGAAATGAGGTAGTGCTCCCTATCAAGTCGATTACTGTTGCAGGGACAAGATGTAAAATAGAGAATGAACACTAGTGAAAGTCTGTTTAATTCCCTTTGACATTTCTCAGACCATTTGCTTTATTGCAGCAAATATGATGTAAATCTCCCTGAAGTCATACTAATAAATCTTATGGTGTCTGCTGAGAGTCTGCCTGGAAGCATTATATACCTCACAGTGTTCATTTTCTACTACTGTTCTACAGGAACTGTTATTTTCACCCCAAAGACTCTTTTATTTTCTACCATTTTGTGCCATATGTTATCATGTTATTGCTGTCTTGGAACTGGACTGAGTTGTGCTGTAATAATGTTTCCCACTTTTTCTGTATTTATACAATCCCTTTGACGATGCTGTCAGACTGCTGTCACAGGATCATGATGAAGTATTACAGAAGTACCTTAGATATACCCTAATGAGGAACTTTCAGAAAGTGTTTTTGGAGAGTCTATGGGGATACCATTCCTTATGACGTGGTGTTTCTACAGTGTGATGATCGCTGGATAGTTTAGGATATTTTGATTTATTTTGATTTGAGGTCTTCTGTGTCTTCTGATTAGATATTGTATTCCACTGCTGTGCCATTGGCATATCCTTCTGTACAGAAGTAGAATTATTTGAAATTAATCTTAATTCTTTTAGCTAAATTCTTTTACAGATTTTAATCTGTAACCATGGGATTCAATAATGTTCTCTGTGCTGTAAGATAGACTTAAAACTTGTTTTACCATTTTCAGCAAAGGTCATAGATGGCATAAGCAAGCAGAGAAGATGAAAAGGTCACAGATACAGGATACTAGTCTTTAGTACCCACCAGATACAGAAGTAGTTGGTAAGTCAAAAAGCATTTTAAGACCTGAGATACTACACTCACACTGCAGCAGTTAAATTACCTAGATGACATATTATTAACTCAAACACAACATAAAGAGTGACCACAATTAATTTAAATATATTTCAAATTTGCATTTTTTTTAATAAAAGTGAATTTTAATAGAAGTCTTTTTTTTTATTTTTATTCCCAGAAACTTCAGAGACTGGACTACTGGACTATGAGGATAGTCCAGAATAGCATATGAGAATAGCAAGAGACTGCACTACATATCTTGCCTTGGAAAAAAAAAAATAGAGAGAGAGTGAGAAGGACCTTCTTAAGCATTGAATGCATCCTCTTATGGTAGTGACTTTTAGAAGAATGTATAATATCTGGTGGAAATAACAAAACTAATGCTGTATTTTGGTACAGCAGATGTCAAATTTTAGGGTTAATATAAGCAAATATGGACTCTATGTTTTCCTGTAGAATGTATTTCTTATAAATCTTTCTTATTTCTTATAAATCTTTACTTGCATTTATACATTCATGCTAGCATAGAGCGAAATACTGCTCAAGTATGAATAACAAGTTTCAGAACTACCATCAGAGGTCGTAAGGCATATTGGAGGAGGCTTGTGTGGGTTCTACCAGGTCTAGTAAAAATGGTGAAGATGACTTCTATAAGATACTTGTCATGATTATTACTCTTTTTATCACATTGTAAAGGACTCTTTTGCCATATTAAAAAATAAATAAATAAATAAAGTGGACTACATGCAAAAATATCTTGTGTTGATAATTTATTTCCATACCTCAAAGAAAAAAAAATAAAAAAAAAAAAGAAAAAAAAAAGAAAAAAAAAGAGAGAGAGAGAGAGAGAAGATAAAAAGATACAGGGTAGAAAAAGATTTTTTTTTAAAAAAAGGTAGAATTTTCAAAAATATTCCAGTTATCTAGATTCATAATTCTCATTTCTAAATGTATCATAGAAGCAGGTGTCCACTTCACTAATTCTATGTGTGTGAGAATTACTTAAGCCTAAAACAATCATACAGACTCTCTGTTAGTCTATGGAGTGAAATAGTGAAATATCCAGAGGTGAATGAGTTCCCAGTATCTTATATGCTTGCTTTACAATGAAAAGAATATATTTTTCTCTTCAAATTCTGTATAGATAGTCTAGGCAACTAGCTAAGATGTAAGCAAACAATTATCAGCTATCTAACTCTAGGTTAGGTGAGTTCTGTTTTCTGGGTTCCCCTTTCAGTTCACATTGAAATTAGTCACCTAAACATCTTTTTGTTCCTGTCTATGATGTATCTAAAATCCAAAATTTGAAAAAAAGGGGACTTGTGAAGGTAGGTGGCTGGTTGATTTCTATGGGAGAAAATGATTCTCTCCCTAGTTTAGTCTTGTCATGTTTGCAAAAAGGATAAAATCAGATCAGAAGGTTTGCTGGTTTAGAAGTGAAAAGAGATTTTACGGTCAACATGCAAGAACAGTGTAAATCATCCAATGTCAGCCCCAAGGAAATAAATTCAATACAGCACAGATAAAAACAAAGAAAACACCAATACTTTGCTCCAGCTCCAGCCAGACATACACACACAACATCCAGAACAGTGTTGTCATTTATATTTGTGAGTCTAAGCATCTAGTAGACTTTATATTGTAGTAAAAAAAGACTACTTTATGAAATTTAGGATCAAACACCTCTGTGCTTAAAGGAGATGCAAGTCTTCTATTGTTCTTGACAGCCTCAAAAAGCCCTCCAGTATTAAAAGAATAGCTGTCAGGTTTTGTGACTTTTTTTTTTTTTTTTTTTTTGACTAAAAATGTGTAATTTTGAATAAAAATGTTTAATTCAAACCGTACATGTTTTCTTGCCCATGTGACTACCCTTCAGTACCTTTATCAAACAGAACAAATACAACTGGAGATCCTAAAAGTAATATTGTGTTTAACATTTAAACATGTAACTAATTTTTCTGTATTTATCCTAGTGCTTTACTTCATATTTCTGGGATCTGAGACACTGAGACTCAGCTAGTCTATCTCATTTTTGCTTACTGCCACTTTCTAGTTAATGCTCTGTGTACAAAGGCATGTTATTCAAGTGTTCCTGTTGCAACTTAGAACTTTTTAACTCTTTATGTGGTTGGACTTGTGTTTTTGTATTCTTATAAAAACTACTTGGGGCTGGAAGTTTGGCAAAACAATGTGAGGAAGCATCATGGAAGGATATGCTAACAACTAAGTAGTAGTCCAGACTTGTGCTTATGAGCCTTGTGTGGAGCAACCCAGATACCTGCAGCAGTGCAAATCTCTTCTGCGGATAAACTGCAATTTTGCACCCTGATTCAGCCAAGATTATGAACTACTGAGATGAATACAGCATTGCATTTGGTGCCTGGGACTTCACTACTGCACCACTTACACTTAGTTGTCCGTCAAAAGATCAGAAGGATGGTACATCCCTGCTCAAGTCATGTGGCTGTATACACCTTTTATAGTGATGAACTCCGAGGTCTGGGATTTTCTTGTAGTTCTCCATATAGAGCTCTTTTCCACTTAGGTTGCTCTGTTGAACTTTTGCTGTATATATTTTCCACAACACTTTTCCCCATAGAAACCAGGAATAATAACTTTTTTTTAAAGCTGTGGAAAATATTTTAAATAATGCTAAGCTTCTGGTGCTTCTCCTCTCCAAGCTTAATCACAATAAATATTTAAAAGGGACAGAGAAGTTATTCAAAGAGCAGGCTGCATTTTCCATTACATTAAAAAAAATTAAAATAGAAAATTGACGTTTTGGTACTTCTTTAAAGTGTTCTTGGCAGATCCATTTTTTGAGATAAAATTAAAATGAATGCAGAAAACCTTTCTTTTATTTTAAATAGAACTGTAAGCATAAATATAATTAATCTTGAAGGTGTGTCACTCTGGTCTTTTTATATGATGGCAAGAGTCCTGACACAGCACTACTAAAGGACAGTTACTGTGACAAATTTAGAAGTAAGATAAAGGCTTGATATGCTTTAGCTTATATAATTTCCTCCTAGCATTGCCTATGTAGCTATATTAGTGTAAGACTCTGGTACACATAGGTTTAAAATAAGTCAAGTAATTTATCCATACTTATTCAGCTGAAGATCCGTGAGAGGTTTTGTCAAAAACAGCTGGTTCAGTGTCAACAGTTCAAACAAAACCTGTGTGTATATGTGAAACAATGGTGATTTCAGCTCTTTGCCTAAGGAATGGGAGAGACTGAGGGCTGGCATGCAGCTACCTGAGTTGGGCTAATGAGTAACAGTTCTTTAAAGGCCAATTATTTGATTACTAGTGTTCGTGGGCCGTGAAGTACGTGTTGAGGGAGGTCTATGGACTGGTCTGCAATGTGGGAGAGAGCTGTACTCAGCAGAGACTCCACATATTGCAAAACAGCTTGTTATGTGAACAGTGTCCAAAGCACAGGTACCCTCTGCCGTGTGGAGAGTTAAATAATCCAAGACAATTAGAGTGGAAAGTGCTCAGCTGGGACCTGTGGCAAATTAATCCACGGCTGCAATGGATTGTATTCACAAAGGTGAGTGCTATTTCATGAAAACCTTTTCCCACTCCCGCTATTCCTTCACCATTTCAATTCCTTTGGGTTGAGCCGGTCAAGCGTGATGCAAGCCTGCAAACAGCATGGAAACTATCGCCAGCATGTTAATGGGCTTTGGCACTTAATTTTGCCTGCCTGCGAGCCAGCAGCCAAAACTCAGTGGTTTCGTAAGATCTGCGCACTTTCCCCCCAGAGTCATCAGGTAATGTGGCTGGCGGCGCTGCGCTCTGCAGCCCTTCAGCCCTGATGGCTGCACACCCGCTCCCCGAGCAGGGACAGTGGCGAAAGACTGGGGCCTAGGCCAGGGCTGGGGCTGGGGTTGGGGCCAGGGGGCAGCGGCCCGCAGTGGGGGGCGTCCGGAGGCTTCTGAGCAGTGGCTACAGGCATTCGGGAGGCAGGCGTGGGAAACTGCATGGGAGGTTTTGGGCAGAGACACCTAAAAATCACCCAATTTTTCTCATTTAGTTACAGATCTGAACGTATCTTAAACCATTTTGAATTCCTTTTTATTTATTTATTTATCTGGCGAATCAAGAAGCCCAAACGCAAAAAAAATCATTCTGGATCAGAGCAGAATGTTTTCTGACATTTTAGAGCTTTCCGCTCTCCTTAATCCTTCTAAACATTCATTTACAAAGCATTTTAGATAAAACTTAAAGCATTCAATTGGAAAATAGAAAATGAAACATTCTGGTAGCTGCTATTTTATTTTCATATACTGTACCCTTTTTTTCCTTCCTTTTAAAACAGTTTGATGGAAATGGGTGAACCAAATTTTCATGTTTTAATTAAGAAAATCTTTCCATTACTTTTGTCCCCTTCTGTCTGAAATCACACCTTTTTTTTTTTTTTCCAAAACGCCACATGATGGGTTAAAGATTTTATTTTGTATCATCTTTAATGAAACATAGATATATAACAGAACTCAGATCCTTTCCCCTCAAAGTTACTTTTTCCTGAAACACTAAATATTAATATGTTAGAGGGAAGAAAAAAAAAAAAAAAAAAAAAAAAAGGGCAAGTAAAACATTTCAAGTGCTGTGGAGGATGGTCAAGGACTGTCTCAGTCGCTCAGTGTAATGGTGTGTTGATGTTTCAAGTCAATGGGATATATCAAAAGGCAGTATTCTTCTTTAGATCTGAGGTTTCCACTTTTTTTTTTCCTATAGTCATAAGGTAAAAAATAAAAAATAAAAATAAAAATCTCAGAAAAAGGAAAAGGCTGGATTTGCCAAGATTTTAATGATTCTGGCAATATTTGGCCCCAAGCATTCCCCTGCATATTCAGATCACAGTTTTCTGTAATCCCTTTCATAGCATGAAAACACATTTGACCACAATCTATTTGAGACAATCTGTTCCCCGCTGATCTCAGTGCAACCCCTGGATTCTGCTAGGTCTGAGCAAACTTTGTACCAGAGGCCTCTAGCTCTGGTACCCAACCCCAGAACCGCTGTGCTTGTAAATGCTCTGAGTATTTATGCCAAGCCCCAGGTCTAGCCCTAAGAACTTTGCCATTTTTGGCCTCAAGATGTATGGCTTGATAAAATGAAGCTATCATGACAGAAAAATCTGAACCTTGGCATATCTTGCTTCAATGGCACAGAAAGAAAATAGGCAACAAACCAGCCTGTAGGCTCTCGAGGACCTCTTTATTTTTAAATAAAGAAACATACGCAGTGTAGCAACTTCCAGTGCTGCCAAAAAATATTATCCCTTATAAATAAGGGCAATTGTATGGAAAATTATATCCCTGGAATAAACATAACATTTACTTTGAATTTTATTTCAAGATTATTTGTTTTCAATCTATTTCAAAAGAAAAGCTATCCAGTACTTTAAGTGATAAAAAAGTGGAATTTCTTCTGTATGTTAAGCGGGAGAGTCTGGAGGGATCTAGGGTAAAGTAAAATATCTGAGTAGACTTATGCTTTCTCTTTTGCTCAAGATGATGGACAATGTACAAAATTATGTTGTCAAATTCAAATTAACCAAGCTTAATTCAAAAGAATTCAAAAACTGAAGCTCCCATGCCTGCCAAAAGTTAGACTACCTTGTCCAAACCAATTATTTCAGGATAACCATCTGATAATAGCCTGCGCATTGCAATGCAGCCTCTTGGATTCTTACCACTCCAGCGAGTAAGAATGAAAACAAAAGCAAGCAGAAGAAATCCCAGGGGACTGTAGCTTCAGGCGGCGAAAAATTGGTGCTTCTTGCTTGCCTGTCTCTTCCCAGTTTCCTGCCCCCTTCGGCGTGTGAGAAAGACAAGCAGAGTTTGTGCGCTTTGGAAACTCGATAGGAGGCAGCAGCTGATCTTCCCATCACCAGCCTAAAAATAATCCACTACAGGGCTTGGAGCTGCTTCACTAAGTGGAGGAAAATCCTGCCACCGGGATGATATTGATCACATAGCACAACCGAGTGAAAATTTGGGTTGGTATTTTGTTTTTGTGTTTGCAAAGGTAAGCTACAGAGTTTGCTCTAACATTCAGCAAGCAAGCGGGGCATGCAGTGTTCCCCCCCCCCCCCGTCATCCCCCACTAACCGTCTCCTCCTCCTTCCCTTTATATCTGTGGGACAGGGCTGCTCCTTGTTCTTTCCTGGGATTACAACTCAGATCTGTTTTCCTTTTCCTTTTCCATTCTCAGGCATTCTCAGGCTTTACAGTACCCTACCGCTGATGTTTTCTTTGCTGCTGTGCACAGGGTTATGTTTCTTTTTTTAAACAGTCCTGTCTTAGCATGTGGAGTCATAGGTTTTGCAGCAGGCAGCGTAGCACGCCGATGGTTGAAATCGCATTGTGTTAAGGAGCTTACCAAAAAAGAAAAAGCAATGTCTTAGATGTGTGAGAGCACTGCAGATGTTTGTGTGAAATACTTTTTAGCGTCAGTATTGTGTTTAGCAGCCTTGCTGTTGTGATTTTCTCTGTGTTTGGGGCCTGATCCAAAACCTACTGAAGTCAATGAGATACTTTGCTTTGACTTCAGTGCAGTTTGGATCGGGCTGCTGGTATACACCAGTTAGTGATGAGAATGCTGACAAGTATCAGAAATTCATCACCTTAAGGCCCAAGGTAACTGGGACAGTGCTTAGCAAGGAAGCAGGGTATATCTAGGGTAGCTGGTCAAAGCCGAAATAGAAATGGAGAAATTTGGTACAGGATCATTTAGGGTAAAAGAGATTTTAAGTGGGCAGCACTTTTTTGCCATTGACTTAGCAGAACTCTTTGAAAATAGTGCATATCTATGGATTGCAGATTCCATTATATCAGGTGCTTTTAGGGAGGTAAGAAAAAAGAATTAATAGGTTTACACCTGGAAAGAAAAATGATTCAGAGCACTAACTGAAAATCCATGGCAAGTTAGGCCTTCCATACTGCTTATCCTACCTAAAAATAATTTGATCTTTGTTAAATTTTCTCTGTGAATTTCAGGAAAGAAGGAAAAAAAATCTTGCTTTTGTAATGACTCCATTACTGAGAAGTTAAAAGCCAACTACTTTCATAAGACTCGCAGTATTTTCTCCATCCTGCATCTGTGTACACATATGCATGTATATATATATGTATACATGTGTACTTGTATATATGCATATATGGGCATATAATGCAAATTCTAAGACCAAAAAAATATGAACTGAGACCCAAATATGCTCTGTAAGCTGATGTATTTTAATCAGGAAGTGCATCTATTGATTTTATTTTATTTTTTAAGGCAACTGAACTGCTGAAATAAATACTTTTTTAAAGTTCCATATTTCCCCCAAGCAAGGTCCACCTGAGAACTGTATTTATGCTGTTTTCTTTACAGTCATATCTTGCAGAGCGTGCAGAACAGTGATAATCCAGGTAAGATAAAACTCTTGAATATGAAGATTTTTAAGCCCAATTTTAAAGTCTTATTTTAAAGATAATTAAAATGTATTTATCTTATTTATTTATTTATTTACCTATTTATTTATTTATTTATTTATTTATCTTATTTTAAATATAATTAAAATCAATTTTAAAGATAATTAAAATGTCTGTAACTCTGTAACTCAAATTCTAAACAGTTTTGCACTCAGGCTGTTCTTATTGTTTTTATGGAAATTTACATTTTCTGCCATTTTCCTATTTTATTCTTTTCTATAGCTTATGTAAATTATCTCAGGAATTGACTCTATGCATTAAGGATAGCAATTTCAATTTGTTAAAATGAGATTTGTAAGTGTTTAGGTTAAATATTTCATCACATTCATGCTTAATTTGTTGTCCTTTTACTTTTTTCTTCCCAAAATGCTTTTCTTATTCACAATGAGTATACATGTATGTTCCTAAACTCTTTTGCACTGATTTCTGTTTATTATATTATGACAATGTCTGTACACCTTAACTCAGAGCCAGAAAGTCTCAGTTTGCCAGTGATGGAGATTTTTTGATGAAAATTTAAATGCTTAAAGGGCATAAACTTTTTTAGCTATTTCATTGCAGGGTGAGCTGCTGTTAGTTCACATCCTCATTAAAGTAAACCAACAAGGAATCAGATTGCCAAATGATGTCAAGGAGAGATGAAACTGTCCACTGGCACCATCATGGACTCATCCTCCTGACTGTTCTTTTCATTCCTCTACTCTGTGAAGTTCTGCTCATTGCTTTAGCTTGCAGCAGACTGTTTGCAAAGGGAGAAAGAAAAAGCACCACTGAAAATCTGTAACTAGTTCTACTCTTTGCAAAGACTGAAGTTAAACTGAACAATTTGTCATTAATTTTGAAGGACAAAGGCCTCTCATTGTACAAGTGATAAAACAAAAAATTACCAGGTATTTGGCAGCCTTACTGGGGCTGAATGTAGCTGCTACCCTCAAATAGTATGCACTTGTTAGCTGAAGATCTTTATCACATTACTGCATTTCTCCTGACTGAAATGCTAGGTTAAGCCTAGTGTGCTTGCCAATGTTATTATAAAGTATACCATTCCTACTATAATTAGTAGTAAAGCAAATATATAATGATATCCTCACTTTGGTGCAATCAGCCCTGCATAGCTTGGTGGCCTACTGTATTCAGCAGAAAGAGAAATTATCTCTGGGAAAGCCATTTTTGTAATAGCCATAATACTGTTTTCTGAAATGAGTGTTAGGATCTCAACAGGCATCCTGAAAGGCTACTGCTACTTGATGAGAAATAGTGGTCAATAACTTCAGATGTCCAAAAAATTTCAAAACAACTTGTTACCCTTTCATCTGTCCTCTCCTGAATATTTATGTCTAGGTTATGCATTCTGTTGTTTTGTAGTGGCAGTTGGACTGCTCCCATTTATTGCAGTCATTCCTGTACACTATACAAAGCCATCTGCCTGTAAATAAGCCTTCAGCTACAAACACTACAAACTGAGTAAGAACTTAGAAAAAAAGGTCTTGGTAATTCATGTGAGAAGAAGAGGTCTCTGTGCTTTCCAGAGGCTGTCCCTTCCTTTGGGACACATAGGTAAAGATTTGCTAAGAAACCAGTGGACATTTCCCTGCTGTGCTATTCCCCATGACTCATAGGTCCTTGAGTTTGTCCTAAATGAGCTAACATTGAAATTGAAGTATGGCAGCTGCAACAACTCAGCACTGATCTCGTCTCAGGCTTGCAGCGAGCAGAGCTTCTTGTCTTGGAAAGAGTACCGTGGTAATAGAACACCGTTAACTCTGAGACAGAGTTAATATATTCATGGTTCCCCATTGGACCTTGTAGAGTACAACAAAGCAGGCAGCTGCCTGGAGCAGCAGGCTGCTGGGGAAGATAAAGCAACCTGGCTTTGCTGCTCGATTCACCTACATACAATTCCAGGAATTAGAATCTCCATGCTGCTGCCAGTGTCACCAAGGATGGAGGCTTGGCACGTGTAGGAGGGCAACTGTGATAATGTCTCTGAGTTGCAACAACCTCTGCTGTTCTCTCTACCATCCCTTAACAACAGAAATCTCCTCAAATCTCTCCTCATGTGGCTCTGCAGCCCAGCTTTTCCTCTTCGACCCCTCACTGCATACATACTGCAGCCTGAAAAGTTTGTCTCCACATCTTTGGTAAGGAGAAAAGTTAGCTTTGGCTACACTGTGTGGAAAGCTTGAGTGAACTTTGTATTCTGACTTGCTTAGAGCTAACTCAAAGAGCTTCAACATGGCTATTCATTTCAGGCATAAACTGTTTTTCAGTGTGGCCAATATTCTATCTTTGGCAATGATAAAGAACTGGTGCTTGGGAAAAAACATAAGAAGTCTTTGGAGTATTTAATTATGTTATAGCATGATGCTTAGCACTGCGTGAAACAAGCAGCACTTCCTCATTTAGGCAATATACCTCTATCCATCTCTCTATAAGTCTAGTTCTAAATGAACCCTAGCATAACCTTACTAAAGCCAATGGAAGAAAAGTCTAATTATTAATGAGGAACCCAAATTTGGTCAGTGGTCATTCATAAATGTGTTTCATCTTCCTTTCTAAATCCAGCTGTAGTTTTGATGAGTTTTAGCATTAGGAAAAACTACAATTCTTGATATTATTTCAAAATTTGATGTTCTTCCATTTCACATTTTTGTTCTGTGAAAAGAAACTTTATGGTATTACAGAACAAGAGGGATTAGTGCTTTTTCATTCTGCCTTTTATTGGTTATATGCAGGTGAGATCTTCCAAGCTATCTTCATTTCCAGGATCAGTTTTTTGACTCAAAATTTTCAAATGTGCATCTGTGCATCTCCAAAGTCTATGTACATGAGTTTTCCAAAAGTCAGAGCTAGGTCTAGTGGTTTGGGCCACATGGGCAAAACTGGGGAGGTTGTATCTGATCTTATCTGATCTGATACCTTCTGCACCTGAAGTGGATGCGAAAGGAATGCTGAAGTGGTTTGTTGCTCCCTGTGAGGGACAATTATTTCTCTGCCTCTAATGTAATGCAGTGTATTTTCATACATCACTATTCAAGACACAAAGAACAGCTAGCAGCCTGTCTTCAAACACCAGAAAGCATCCATGAAAGCTGGCATGTACCAACAGATGCAGTACATCTCCTCTGTGGGTCCTCCATTCACAGCCATAGTTCAGGTCTAGCTCAATGACAGATGGACAGTTGGAAGGAAGGAAAGAAGGGCGGACGGACGGACGGATGGACAGGAGGGCAGACCACTGGAATATTAATGTTTCCTGATGATCAGAATACTTTAATAGATTTTAAGCCTTAGGAGCATTAATAATGGCGGTCACTGGATGTGCTGATTAAAAAAGAAGTGTTTTCTGATTTAGTAACTTGGGAATTAATGGTCAATTACTTTATTTCATTTCATTGACAATGCAATCTTTTTGATTGTGTTTTTGTTTGTTTGTTGGTTTATTTTAACAAACTAACCAACCTAGACTCTGATTTCTCTCATTTTAAGAGAAGAAAATTAAATTCTAGCTCTTTGAACCTGTAACAAAAATGTTGTTAATAGACAGCTTATACGTATCTTGAAAATGATCATCAGTATGACAGACACTGTCTCTCTGTATTGGTGTTAATGACAGAAACAGATTCTTTCCTCAGCTCTATCAATGTACAAAGGATGGTTGTTTTTAAGATAGTATATTGTTGGACATACTCCACCATAAAACTGAGCACAGCAAAGGTGCTATGCATCTTTCTTGACAGCTTCTAGGGACCACTGTTTGAGGTGTAATAAGAATCCTCTAGAAACTGATGGTTAGGTCCTAGCTAGCAGAGAGCACTCTCCATGCAGATAATGGCCTATTCTTGCATGGGGACATCTACTGCCTATATTCCATTTCACTTCCAGAAAAATGGGAAGAAAGAAAAAAAAAAGGCAAAACGGTTTCCCTTAGCTTCTCTTGGACACAGTTTTAATCCTTTCTCCCAGATTTATATTTGACCAGAAGCCAAAAGCTACACTTGAAGTCAGTGATTCAGTACTTGTTTGAACCCAGGATCCCCCTGCCCTTCAGTACCAATCCAACAACTAGACCACAATAGCATCTTATGCTGTCTCAGAAAAGAGCCCTATTTGTGGGAAAGGGAGGAAAATTCCCAGCAGAACTCCCTTGGACTTCTGACCTTTGATAAAAATGAGGAAACAACACTTCTGATTTTCAAGAGATTATCATTACCATTATGTTTCTCTTAAAGGAGACATGTCAAGCTTTTACAAATTAAAAACAATCTCCTTGTAGTTTTTTTTTTTAAGTTATTTGTTTGTTCTGTTAATAACTCTACAGACTATTTAGAAAGAATTCATGAATTCAAAGGAATACTTATTTTGGATTATTAAACATTTAGAATTTTGAATATATTTTATATTAAAGTATAATGTCAGATTGATAGTGGTCATATCATACTATTCATTTTGGAGATTGGGTCAAATTCTCCATCAAATTTTGTTCTACTGAAAATTGAGTGGGTTACCCATCATCTGTTGCACCACAGTAGGTACATGAATTCATGTTTGCAGAATGTGGTCCACCATATGACCCTTTGTTATGCTTCACTTCTGGTAAATCTCAATCCACGAATCCCTGATATGTTTGGAAAAGGGGTTGCATTTATCACATTCTTTTCAATTAAACTCCTTTACATGTTACAGTGATATATTTCAATATGGATTACGTTTTCTGGACCCAGCAAAATACTACTTAAAAGTAGTATTTTTAAAAAAAAAGAGGGGATTAGCAGAGGTTCAAAGTGCTTCTTTGATCTCTGAATTCTTTTGAAGATCTTTGTATTTGTGTTCTCTCCAAGGTAGTACTTGAGTAATTTATATTTACCTTGTCATATTTACCGTTTTTAAACAAGTAAACCGATAAAACTAGTCTGAACTATCTAAGGAAATAAGGAAAGCATTTTTCCTCATTGAACTAAACTTTTCTTTTTTAAATTGTATTCATGTATTTTTTGCATGTCTTTATTGTTCTGAGTATGCAAAACTCTTTAATGCCAATGTTATTACAGAAAGATGCATTCACCAAAACATACAATATACTTCGCTGAATTAAAGGCATTCTTTTTATTTAGCGTGTAAAATTTGAAAAACAATGTTGTAAGCAGATAAGTTTACACAAGCTATTCTACAGCACTACATTTCTGTGTATAGGTTTTGGGAAAAGAAACCAGCAATGAAACATTTTGGTGGCAATCTTCTTTGATCTTCCTATAAAGAAGAATAAATAAATAACTAATGCACAGGGTGATAAAAGCCAGAATCTGGCCATAACTCTGGGTCATATTGTAGCCCACACTCTGCAAGCATGAATGCGTGAGCTTATCTTGGTGTACAAAGATAATCTCATAAGAAAACATGGAAGCCAAATAGTGGCCTAGATGAGGCTAAGCATGTGCATAAGGATTTGCAGGATCAACAAGCATGAATGCTGATTTACTGCCCATGCAATCTTCAATACAACCTACTTTGATTAAGTAGGTTCACACTTTGTCTGGAATGACTAGTGTATATGATCACTGTTGTTCAATGGGACAATGAAAAAATGCAAAATATCAGGGAATTCAAAGCTGCTAAACAAAAGGTTCAATGTGCTTGCACTGAAAATGTGCAACAAATCTTATGAACAGAAAAGTTGCGCAGAGTGTTGTCTCATCAAAGAAAGAGTAACACACAAGATTCAGCTAATGTGAACTTGAGTTTTCTTACTAGAAGTGAAAGTATTTTTTCTCAAAAATTTCTTGTTCTTTTTCCACATCCTCTTATGAATATAGAGCACTTGCAGTCTAACTCTTGTGCATATAATGAACACTAGAAGACATTGCACAGTATATTTAATTAATGTATATTCGTTTAATATATTTAATATAAACACGGCCTTCTTTCCAATGTGCTTGTACTTGAACAGGCTCCAGAGCATTTTCAAAATACCAGAAATTTATTCTTTGTCAATTGCTCAGTGTGTTCCTCATGTATCTCTCTCTCTCTCTCTCTCTCTCTCTCTCTCTGTATGTAGCTGAAATAAATGTTAGCAGTCTTGGTAGTCAACTCTTGCTTCAACATGTCTCTTGTATTCTCTTTTTTGTAGTAGCCAGACCTTCTGGAAGCCATGAGGCTTGCATTTTGTGGTAACGACAATGCTTCAGCCTATAACATCAGTGCTGGTGTTCTTAGAAATGTCTGCTTTGTGGATGCCCTCAACTTGGTTCCCCATGTCTTCCTGCTTTTTATCACCTTTCCAATTTTGTTCATTGGTGAGTTATTCAGTGGAGCTGTGCAATCCTACAAACACTTGAGCATGTGTTTAAACTCAGACATGTTTACATGTGCCTAGAGGCCAGTGGTGCTAACTGCTGGATGCTTTGTATTTAATAATTTTTAAAAAGAAGAGAAAGAGTGGTTTGATCCAGAGGACCCGGAGCAAACTCACTTGACATATTGGGAATTTTAGATACAAATCTGAAGTAAGAAAAAAGAAAGATGGATGAGAACCAGAAAAAACAGTTTGAAATGCTTTGAAACTCCTCTCTGGAGAGGCTTTCTTCAGATTTGAAATTAGCAACTTGCAAACTTTGTTATTTATAGATGCTATAAGACTTAAGACAGTGGGTCTGAATTCCCTTGAAGTTATGCGAATTTTGGAGAATATCTTGGATCTAGCAGTAGGAGAAATGTAGGAAACTTTTAAAACAGAATAATTCTCTCTTTTGCCAATATTTGGAAGCAAAGGTAGAGCAAAGGTTACAATCTTTGCCTATGGGAATGAAAATAATAAATGATAAATATTTCTGGGCTAAGTGGGCTGGTGAGCTAAGACACTTAATAACTAGCAATCAAAGCTATCGTAAGGTCCAGAGACTGAAAGCTAATTGAATAATTAAATGGGGGAATAGGAAACAAATTTTAACAGAAGAGTAATTAAAGACTGGAGAAAAAAAAAAATCAACAACAAAGGTTATGGAGCACTGCATCCAACAGAAATCTTAATATCAGTGCTGGATCTTTCTCTGAGGTAAGATGTAAGCCATCCTTGAATTACAGGGCTTTCTGCAGAAGTGTTTGAAACCTAGTACAGGGTCTGAGGGCTGACATTATCTTTTACAACTTTCTGTGTTGTATCAACTTGTAGCAGGCTCCTTTAATATTTTTACAGGTATTAGCCAATTAATTTTGAAATAGTATTGTGACAACTAAGAATTCACTCTGTTTTCTAACAATGTTAGAAATAAAACATGGTAGCTTAAATTATATGGCATGCAATTATATATGTGTGTGTGTGTGTGTGTATACAATTCTTTCTTTTCTATTTTGTACCATGATAAACAGGAGAAGTAGGTGTTGGACAGAGCTTTAAGAGCCAGCTAGAGTCCACAACATTGACTGAATCTAAAATTGAAAACTGATGATGAAATGTGTGCAGATTTATGTGCAAAAGGAAATAAAAATGAAAAGCAGCTTGGAAGAGACAAAGATAAAAGCAAGGTCAAAGGAAGACATATTTGACTAGGAAAATCTTTGGAAACTCTGGAGAGTTCTTGAGTTAGACAGGGAGAAGAGAGGATATTTTGGTCCTGCAGTACTTTGCATATTAAAGGATGAAATGGTGATAGACTGATGGTTTCCAAAAATGAATAAACAAGGGTTCTTGTGTATGTCTTAGTCACCTGATGAGCCCTATGCATTATGAGACACTACCTCCATCCATGGCAGGGACTTAGAACTAGATGAGCCTTTCCAACCCAAACCTTTTTATGATTCTTTCATTCTGCGATCCTTGTGTATCAAAGGTATATCCTCAACTTTAAATTCAGTTCTGCACCATCTGAAAGAAAAAGATGGAAAGCTCATATCCTGGTTAAAAATGTTTTTTGTTTGTTGGTTTGGTTGGTTGGTTGTGTTTTTATTTTTTTACTTCCCCTAAAAATTTGTGTTCTTGAGTTTCTCTCTGTGAGTTCCAGAATTTGCCGTATAGTAAAAGGGACATGTACGGACCAGAGCATTTAGACTGAATGGTTCAGGACAGGCCTTTACCAGAATGGGAAAGGACAGAGGACAAGTTGCCTTACAAAGCAACATGCAAGAAAGAACTTGACACCATGAGAGACTAACCTCTGATCAAACTTCAGTTCCTCACAGCACTGACACGTCTGTCAGGTCCCTGGTGTCCAGCTTGTTTTCAGGTTACTGGCTTAGAGACAATCTTCTCTGAAGAGGATAGTTGATATCTGAGGTGATGAAACTGAAATAGGCTTCAAATTTAATTCATTGATTAAATCAGCTGAGTTCTGGTAGTGGGAGCTTTGAATGCACAAGGCCAGGCTGCGCCAGAGGAGACTGGGAAATGGCTGCCTGGTATCCCCTGAGATAGTGCTCCCAGCCAGGCCTGAGAGAGACATAATAAATTTTATTTGTTTGAAGTAAATATATCTCTTTGAGGCCTCATTGGAGGATGTATTTTTATATCAGTTGGCAGCTTTGCCTGCTCTTGATCTGTGGCTGGGAAAAACATGACGACACCACCATTTCAGTTCTGTCAGCCCCTGTCATGCGAGGGAGAGACCAAGATATTCCTATTGTCTTTTTCATCCTTGTTCTTGGCCAGGAACCTCTTCTCTTTGATTGCTATTTTGGAAAGTCTGTTGTCCTGTTGTCTGCAGGGTCAGATCTAAATTATGGAGGGCTACATGGCAACTCAGACACTCCTGGGTCACAAGGGTAGGTAACAACAGGTCTTGTAGCTCTTTTATGATGTTGATAGTTGATTTGCTTTTCAACTGATGAAGCATGACTACGGCTTAGAATGGATAACCAGATCTCTTGCTGGCTGAATGCTAACTTTCTTCCTTCATTAATATTATTTTCCAGGCTGGGGAAGCCAAAGCTCCAAAGTCCAGATTCACCACAATACATGGCTACACTTCCCTGGACACAACCTACGGTGGATCCTGACATTCACTCTCCTGTTTGTACATGTGTGTGAAATAGCAGAGGGCATAGTTTCTGATACGTAAGTGACAGTGATGGGTGGATAGCCAAGTTAATCAAATTTGTTAATGTACACTGTTAACATGTGACATGCTTGCTAATATGTTCTAAAGAGTTGCTTTTTTTCCCAAAAAAGATGGAGCATCAATTCAGAAACTCTTGATTTCAAAGGGGTAATGAAATGACTGTTCTTAGATAATTGTTATTCTCCTCTCAAGCTATAACAGTAAGTAAATATTGACAGAAATTAACACATACACATGGAGAAAAAAATGCTACTAGGAAAGTCATATTTGTCCTCTTAAGTAGTTTAACAGAATACCTAGCAATGTAATATTGGGGAATAAAGACACCAAATTCACTAACTTAAACCTCATTTATTTTCAGACAAATGAAATCTCGCCATCTCCATCTCTTTCTACCAGCTATAATGGGATTTGTGGCTGCTACTGTATCCATAGTCTATTATCATAACATTGAAACATCTAACTTTCCAAAGTTACTGTTAGGTAAGTCTGAGTCTGATATTTCTGTACTCTTACAAAAAGCAGTAGGTTAGCCAAAGTCAGCTTGCTTAGATTGAAAAGGAAGATGAAATCCAGAGGAATATTAAAAGTAATTTTCTGATCATAGAACTACTATTGCTGTAGGAGTTACTACACCTTTTATTAGGTACACAGAGAAAACTATTTTTAAAAATAATCACAAAAGGGAAAGCACAGTATGCTTATAGTATTTCTGGCATGAGCTTTTAGGTGTTCTTTTTTGACACTGCTCACTAATTTTGGGGAAAAACTTATTCAACTCAAAAGGGCTATTTTGAAAGGCCATTTTTAATAGTAATCTGTTCACAAGCCATCCTGTGCAGATGGCTGTTGTTTCTCAGCATCTATTGCAGCTTACTCTGCATTTATCCAGTCTAATGAATGCCATCCCTTGCTTTTTCCAAATACGCTTGGCAGGTAGGGGGTAAGGAAGGTATATCTTTGAGAAACACAGCTACCTTGTATTCATGACATCTATCTCAGTCAGCAGGTGGTCAGAAGAATTTGACTAGACAATGAAGGATAATGTTTCATGGAACTATACTGTCCAAATTACCTGTATCTCAACAACCTGAACTAGTAATTGTCAGATACAAACCAGGCTGCAGGATATAATTAAACTATGTATACTTTGTTTCAAAATAAACACATTTCCAAATGCACACCTATGATGAACCCTACTATTTCAAAGATGCAATAAGATATTTGTCATGTTAAGTGATTTTTACTTAATTTTATTAACATAGTTTCCCATCAGATTGTCTTTAATGGACTTTTTAACTGTGCAAAGACTCAACATAGTGGATCTCTTTGAAAGGTGGTAGCCAAGAAAAGTAAACAGTGACTTGTGAAAAGAAAATGCAAAGTAAATCTCATGATCCCCATCTCCTGACTTTGGCTGACATTACCCTTGGCCAGCCTGCAGGCTGGTGATACAGAAGATCACCATGCTTGCATCGAATTAAGCTTAAGAATATTTCTGCTTGAGAAAGCTACAGCTTCTGCAGCATTATTATAGCTAAACTATGTATTTTATAATGATGCATGTGCACCTGTTTTACAGCTCTCTTTCTTTATTGGGTAATGGCGTTTGTCACCAAAACAATCAAGCTTGTCAGATACTGCCAGGATGGTGTGCCTTTTTCTCAGCTGCGTTTCTGCATCACTGGAATTATGGTCATTCTCTATGGACTGCTGATGGCTGTGGAGATCAATGTTATTCGAGTTAGGGTATGTGATTTCGTGATCAGGTTCTGAAAAGATATCTGTAGTATCTCAGGGATGAAGATGGATCATTAGTCCCAGTAACTGTAACTTGTGTCAAGTTTACATCCAACTTTGTCTTATCTATGGATGTCTCATTAATTCTGTAGAAATCAATGGGACCTGGTGTCTTTTTTAAATATATCCTTGATTTAGGCCCTAGACTTGTTATTATGTGTGCATATGAATATATATACATACAGAGAATACATGTGTATATAGATATACAAGCATATTTGTGCATGTATAGGTATGTGTGTGTGTAATCTGTACAGTATATGCTATGTTAATGCAGATAAACTATATATGCATAAACAAGCATATGCTTTTACCCATTGTAATTTAAAACATATACCAAGAGTTCTTTTGTTGCTATTCAGACAGAGATAGGTGGTACTGGTAGGGTATAGTGGATTGTCTACATACCACAGTGGTCAATTATTTGACAGTTACATTGTCAAAATGGAA
Source organism: Aythya marila (assembly GCF_965140915.1). Taxonomy (NCBI): domain Eukaryota; kingdom Metazoa; phylum Chordata; class Aves; order Anseriformes; family Anatidae; genus Aythya; species Aythya marila. Next base: position 130,719,131 of record NC_139042.1, read on the forward strand.
ATACTCCTGCTTAAATGCAAATGTATATTTGATTGTAATGTATAATTGCTTTTACATGCAAATTTGTCACTGCAGTTATATTATACATATTTTTTACTAGAAATTGCGCTTAATAAGATAATTCCTGGGGACATGCTGTTTATTATCTTCTTTCCAGAGGTATGTATTTTTTATGAACCCTCAGAAAGTAAAGCCACCAGAGGATCTACAGGACCTGGGGGTGAGATTTCTTCAGCCATTTGTCAATTTGCTCTCAAAGGCGACTTACTGGTGGATGAATACTCTCATCATATCTGCTCACAAGAAACCTGTGGACTTGAAGGCAATTGGGAAACTCCCAATTGCAATGAGAGCACTGACAAATTATGTTTGCCTCAAAGAAGCATATGAGGAACAAAAGGTAACCAGAGATGTCCATGTCATTGTTTTGGCTTTCAGAACCGTAAAGTCACTGTGAATTTCTTCTGCTTCTATGAAATCCTGGTTTTAGGATTTTTAATTTAGGACTGTTTGTTCCAAGGTCAAACTTGGTATAGGAAGTTCTAATCCAATAGTTACTTTTTGGTTTTAAGTGAATTTACAGCAGGGGAGAGTTGCCAAATTGAGAGCAAGAGGATACTAGAACCATAACAGAATGATCACTTGCTAGATTCCTCTTTAAAAAGGAAAGCTTTGTTTAAATACTAGATATTCATGACAGCATGTTAATTTAGAAGTGTATTCTAATGATGAGTATTTTCAACTGGAAATACTCATCTTCACTTTCTCCTTAGAAATTCTGCCTTAGAAATGTTGCATGTTTAAGTAAATCACAGAATCACAGAATTTTCTAGGTTGGAAGAGACCTCAAGGTCATCGAGTCCAACCTCCAACCTAACGCTAACAGCCCTCCACTAAACCATATCCCTAAGCTCTACAACCATATCCCTAAGCTCTACATGTTGTCCTTTACCCTTGCAAGAGGGTACAAACTCATGGACAAACCTGTCTATATGATGTAAGGGCTCAGCTGTGGTTTTCCTCTAAGATGCACATTGGAAGGGGAGCAAACAATTAAGAATGTTAATGCAAGGGGAAGCTGGAAAGAGCAGCGCTCTCCACCCAGTAGCCGGTGGAGCTGCAGACTATTCTGTGGTCTCTGATATGAAGGCCTAATAAGTACAATTCTTTACATTTTAATAGATTGAGGTTGCTTCTTTTGCCTTTTGTAATGGATTTTTAGGCTATCAAAGAGTCAAAGACTCTACTTTAAGCAGAAAACTATGGAGTCATCAGAATTGGGCTTTTCACACCAGAGGAGAAGTGCATCTCTTAGACCAGCTCCTTAAAGAAGCATTTGGTGCCTAAATCTTACTTAAAGAGACCAATGAGCCTTAGACACATACATACCCCTGAAGAGCTCACTCTTGTTCTTTTCTTTATCACAAGCATACGACAGTGCAAGCATTTGTCTGTAGCTCATTTGTATCTTCAGATACACTGTGTGCCTGCACAAACACGTGATTCAGATTCCAAAAGGCAACTGAAGTGTGTTATTGCTCCTGTGCATGAATGCAAGCATTCAGTGCATAGCTTCCATCAATGTGCACCATGAACATATGAACACTTGCAGAATTTTGCCCATACATTTGCATGCACCTACATTTATAAAGATGACTTACATCAGATTTTTTTCTTCCTGTTGGTTTGCATAAATGTTTGAAGTCTCAAGATTATGATAGCCTCTATTTGTGCTAATATTCTAAAACAGGCTGTAACCCTTAACTGGTATTTTATAGACAGTGTGGAAGTAAACCGAAGTGCTAAAAGCAACATGTTGGTTTTGTACATGGCCAGGTTAGAAAATAGCCACAGAATTTGGAAGGTTGCACGGTCTGCAATCTGGAATAAATGCTATGTCACTGTCTCTGTTGACAGGGTGGATTTTACACTAACCTTCCACAGGTGGTGAGAGGAGCCCCCATATCCGCTGGATTAAGTTGGGTTACCCTTGCCTGCACCTGCAGAGATCTGATCTCATCTGTACTCCCTGGCCATGTGGGAAGGCTACTGTTCCTTTCCAAAACCTTTTTATCACACCTTGATGAAAGACATTGCGCATGAAAATGAATGTTTTGTATTGTAAAATGCCTTTGACACAGCTCACATGAAGTGTGGTTTGTTGCTATGTTGTTGTTGTTTTTCTGTCCCTTCTGTCTGAAATTTAATTTGAAGGCATACCAAAAGATAAAGCAAGAGAAATTAATTAGGTTAATGACCGTTTGCTCAAAATCATTGTTTTCCTGTTCTGTGTCCCACGCAGATCGGACTGTAGGCTTGTAGGGCTGAGACCAATGTTCTGTGGCTGCTATATTCTGCTAAAATAAAACGCCACTTGAGTAACGATGAAGTCTGTGAACACTGGGTGGAACCTTTTCTTCTTACCTTTGATGCCAGTAGGATCACTCCTGAAATCTGTATTCAACTCTTTTGACAGAATCCTTCTGGCTCCTACCAGATGAGGGTTTGCCCACTGACGCATGAGACACTTAGTTAACACACAGTTAACACTTCTTGGTGACAAATCTGAATTCACTATTCTTTTCTTACATTTACCAATCTGCATCAAGCAGTTCTTGGCATTGTTAATACAAACACTGCTCAAAATTATTGACTTATAACTATTTTTTTCAAAGCATCAAGTCATTTAATTTTAATATCACTTTCATGCTGCATTATATTTTATAGACTATTGAAGTCAGTTATCAGTAATGTTATCATAATATAAAGTACTTTAAAACAGTACAATAAAGGCTAAATAACTGGAGATCGACATTCTATTTGTCTCTTAGTCTAGTAGTCACTACTGCCAAAGGCATTCCAGCTCTTACAATAAGATATAGGTTGTTTGTTACAGGATTTGTAGATTGTTTGTAACAGGCAACATAAAATAGAATAATCATAAAATAGAATACAGCATGTGTTCTTTCAAAGTAGAAAATATTATAAACTAACAGGTAAAACATGCTCTTTTGATAACCAAGCTTACTTAAATATGTTGTTTGAGTTTTTTCCTAAACAATGTATTTGTTTTTTCTTAAGCAATGTTTTTTCCTAAAGGACGTATTTTCAGCAAAACACGCTGCAGTTGGATTTCCTTTACTTTTTTTTTCCATCAGTAAATATCCTAAAAGATAGACACAGTATATTTTCTTGCTTTTCTAGATAGTCTGCCCTAGAAACTGAAATACTTGATCACTGTATTTTAATCTCACCTTTCTAAGAACTGTAACAGTGGATAGGAAGGTTGCTTCTGCAAAATAAGCTGTGGTGCACACCATGTGCATAGGGTTAGACCTTTAATGCATGTTCCCAGTTCCCACTCTATAAAAGAACATTTTGGCTGAAGATAAATAATTCTTTATTAAGATTAAGATGATAAAAAAGTCCTTAATAATATCAAACTAATCTCTCACAGACAAATTTTTGGACCAATGTACTACATGTGAGTAGGACTTGTCATATAATCCTTAAAAGTATTTTGATTGTGTTTCTGCTGTTGCTTGGTGTTGTTTGTTTTTTTTGGTAACTGTACAAGTGGTCTAGATGTTTCAAACCACAAACTAATGCATATATCACATATCCAGGAGAGATTTGCACTGTACACCATACTATACTGAAGCTCATAACATTAGGCCTAGAGGACCATTCTGTAAAATCTCTTGTGATTATTAAAAAAAATCCACTATTCTTTCTCCTCCCTTCACATTAGATGCTTCAGTTATGTTGAAGTCCTGATTAAATACAAAGAGAACAAACATTGTTAAGCAGTAGAGATTAATAGTCTAACAACCCTGTGACAGATATTAAATGTCTAATGATGTTTCTATTTTTCTGTTTATAATTAATGTCTTTTTTTTTTTTTTTTTGGTAGAAAGTTCTTTGAAGGAATATGGAATGACTTCACAAATTGAAGTGGCAGATATCAGGGAAAGACAGTAACTTTAAGGCTTACATTTGATCTTATCTTTTTTTTTATTTTTTTTGTCTTTGATATACTTAGCTTGAATAGCAAGGAGGATGACAATTGCACTTGTAATTAGAATATTAATTTAATTTAATTAGTAGAATTTCAGTGAAGAGTAAATGCATTAAATGCAGTGATGACAATTATGTGAATTTTGTATAAGTAATGAAAACAGCAATTAAAATAGCAAAAAAATAATTAAAGAAATTAGAATTCATCATTACCATTTCCCAAATTTGCCATTGATGGAATGCCCAGAATAGCATGTGTTGTTGTTTCTAAAAGACGACATGCATTTTCCTAAGAAGGTAACTTAACTCCTATCAAACAGTTAAAGTGCAGGTCTCTGTAGCTGCCTGGTGAGATACAGATGTGTAGGAGTCCCTGGGTGCAGAGTTGTGCAGAGTTGCCCACCGTCTGCTGCTGTGGTCTGGATTGCCCCCAGCAGCAGTGAGGATGTGGGCACAATGCAGGGCAGAACATGCATAACACCCATTCAGACCAGGTCACTCTGTCAGTACCATGGTTTCAACAGGAAAGAAGAGGCTTGAGAAAATTGCACTCTAGCTCCTATTTCTAAATTAGTTCAATGGGATTTTTAGTCTGTCTGATTCCACCTGTATTCATTTATTTATTTATTAATCTGGTTGTTTCATCTTCAAGTGTCAAAACATCTTTAAAATTTGGTCTCTGCTACCTGAATAACCCAAAGTTTGTCTGTGACATACATTCTCCTTGCCTACAAGCAACAAAAAAAGAGAATTGCTTCTGTGAAGTGGAGAGCCTGAAAACAGCCTGTTAGGTCTAGTTTGTCCCCATGCTGCCTATTTCTCTCTACTACACTTCTTGCCATTGGTTATGACCAGCCTGGTCTAATCCCTAGAAGCCAGCAAACAGTTATCTGGCCCTCCAGTACATTTGTATATTTTTGGCACCATGGGAACATTCTACCTCACTGTTGAAGTGGCACAAAAGGAAAAAAAAATGAGAAAAGAGAAAAAAAAATGCATGAAGCAGACAGACAATACAGACATACTAGCTTTTTGTTGGTTAACTTGCTGGGTCAGGGGCCTGTTATTACTGGGCTTTACTTAAAATGTCTCTGTGAACACTCAAGAGTGCTTGGCTTAGGTTATAACTTGCAGGCATTTGTGCTACTTGAAAAATGACAGATGCTTTTTTACAGTGTCAAAAGCTGCTGCCCAAAGTGCAAGACAGCACTCTGCAGACCATGGATCTGTTAAATAAACCTCTTTCTTCTTAAGATTAAAAGGGCCTCAGCAATATCAGTACTCCTCTGACAAGGCTCAGAGATATCCATTGGCTGGTGTTTTAGTGCAAGAGTCAAGATATTGCACAGATTCACAGAACTGAAGGCTCAAAAGGACCATTAGATGATTTAACCTTACCTCCTAAAATAGCCCACCACTTTCACCTTTTTGAGTGCAGTAATTAGTGATTAGCTGAAGTATAATCTTCCTGAAAGGCATCCAAGAGAGAGAAGAAAATCCAGATAAATTAAATGATGTTCTTCTCGGTGTCTGACCATATTTTTTCCCTCTCATATCAGAAGTCTTTGGATCAAGTTGTTTCACACCTACTGTGAAAGTAAAGATTATCCATAGGAGCAAGGGCTTGAAAGGTCAGACCCTTTCCTGAGCACACATGACAAAGAGCAATATCTACATACCAGTATGCTCAATCTGTATTTGCATCCCTGTGTTCATGGGTTCAGAAAAGTTTTAGGATTTAGAGGTGAGGAACCACAGTTACCAAGAGTAGGCAGAATTTGAATTTGCTGTGAACAGTGTCTGAAATCTGCTGATACCTACATCATGTTTAGTGCTTTGTCTACCCTTAAAACACCCTGCAGGAACCATTTGGGCATCCAGACAGGAATGAAAGGGAAGATGCCACATACTGCCAAGGAGGCCTCTTGGTGCATTGACACCTTTCTTTCTGTTTTCCAGAAAAAGGTAGCAGACCAGCCCAACCGGAGTCCCTCAATATGGTTAGCAATGTACAGTGCTTTTGGACGACCAATTCTTCTCAGTAGCACCTTCCGTTACTTGGCTGACTTGCTGGGTTTTGCTGGGCCATTATGCATTTCTGGCATTGTCCAGGGCTTCCAGAACACAACCAATAACACAAATACAACAGAAAAGGTAACCCGACAACATGGATTAAAATATTTTGTTTGGCATAAGTTCTTGATTGATATCACATATTTAATACTGTATGTTCCTATATGCCTATGATCATCATTGTAATGTTTTATTATTACTTTCAGGCAAATTGGGTATTTTTGGTGAAAGACCATCAAGTTATAGACCTAAGTAGTGAAAGTCTTGGGTATGAATGCAGCACAGGTACAGAGGTAGTGCAGGCTTCCCCCAGCTGCCCAGCTGTCTGCCTCTCTGTGGAGTCTGTTCTGAACTTCTGGGGAGAAGGAACAGCTTCTGTGCCTCCTCATTTCAGGCAGGACACCTCACTGGTAGTGCCCCAAAGATGGATTCAGTAAGGAAGAGTCTGGGGATTCTGCCTAACTTCTGTCCATCTGTCTATTTGTCAGTCATTGACACTTGGAGCAATTTGCAATCTATTTTCCTCTGAGAGGCCAAGAGTAGTCACCCTCTATGACTGATTATTCTGCTTGTTGCTGTGATGAAATACACTGAGTATGTGCAAAGTTAAAGGCCATCCATTTTGTTCAATAGAATCCATTCTTCTAGAGATGCACAAAAGTTGCTGGTTTACATATTTCAAACTTCACTGAGACTGCACTTTCAGATTATCACCTCCCAAAGCATTGAGCAAACCTCTGATGCAAGACATTTTCTGTCATAAGAACAAGAATTTGTTAGTAACTAGTGAAAACATAAAGAAAACATTTATTTTACTAGCTGACATCATACAAAACACAAGAAAAATATTTTCCTTTGTCTTTTTTAGGGTATGGAAATACAGCCATACACTTTATATAGTGAATGTTTTATATTTGAATGAGCAGATAGGTATGTAATGGAATAAAATTTTCCTCTGCAGATAACAGATTTGACTGTCATTGTTATCCAAGCATCTTCTTGGCTGCTTGCTCCTGACATTCATTTTCTTGACTGATTCTCTCAATTTGGCTTTAGACTCTCATCCAGCCATTACACTGAAGAAGCAGAGTGTAACTGTGCAGCTTATCAAATAAAGCATTTTATCATCTTTGAACCTCCACATACTGGATTTGAGCCACAGAATTAAAAGGCAAAGTACATCTTTTGCCTCAAAAATAGGTGGTGTGTTTTGTTTTGTTTTGTTTTTGCTTGTTGAACAAACAAAACATTTTAGTTTGGGAATGATCATTTCTGGATCTCAAATGTAGTAACCTGTACCTTTTTCCCTTCCTTTATCTGTTGCACTCTTCAGTGAAGTGTATTCTTTTGTCGCATTTTAATCACCATTGCCTAAGAGGAAGATTAAAATCATCAGAGAACTTGAAAGTGCTCCAAGAGGCTGGCTTGGTGACAGACAGTTACTATTTCTGTTGGATATATTTCAGAATACATTTGCTTTTAATTTACAGATTTTGATAAACTTTCCCTTGGTTGTTCTTGCTATTATGTTTTTCTCCTTTAAATTCTTTCTAGCTTCGATTAATGTAAATTACTTGAATTTTATGGATATTCTGCCTTACTTCATGAGAACCCTATATATATTGATAAAGGTATCTACAAATGGTAGTTTGTTATTGTTATCCCTACTATGTACACATGGGGAAGTTAGATTTATCTGACCAATTATGCACTTAGGCAGCCCTCATTTCAAAAGGCCTTGAGCTAGTAACCAACTCAGTCCTATTATTTCAGCAGGATTTAGGTGTCTTACAGACTTTAGCTCTTTGGAAAACACCATTAGGTGCTTATAAATGTTTGCGTACATCTATGACTTTTGGAATTTTATGGTTTAATTTGTACAAAAGATGTCTGACTGGGGACGGGAAATGATTCCCCCCAGCCCCACAACGGGTTCAGCCCAAACCCAGGCTACCCATTCACTGTGTCTTTGACAGAGGGAGGAGAGTGGAGTGAGGTTAGAAGAGAATAGGATAGAACAGAGCAGAACCAGAACAGAACAGAAAGAACAGAACAGTTCAATAGGAAGGGACCTTCAAAGGTCATCTACTCCAATTGCATGACCACTTTAGGGTTAACCAAACGTTAAAGCATATTATTGATGGCATTATCCAAACATCTCTTGAACATTGACAGGCCTGTGGCATCAACCACCTCTCTAGGAAGCCTGTTCCAGTGTTTGACCACCCTCACAGTAAACAATTTTTTCCTAATGACCAGTCTGAACTTCTCCTGGCTGGGTGACCATGGTGAAGTGCACCTGCAAGCTCAGGGCACCTCTCTCCTCCCTGCAGTCCTCTGGGAGGTTACAGCAACCCAGAGTGATGAAAGACTCTGTAAGAGTGTAGATACGCAGCTTACCTTTCAGTATTTCTCAGACCTTTCATCTCAGCATCAGCCTGGGGATTTCAGAACAGGCTTTTCCTTTCTTTTTTTTTTGTAAGAATTCCAGTAAATCCTGCTTCCAGCTGGATCGGAAATGCCAAAGGAACAGCCTTCCTTGCAGTATTTTGGTACATTTATTTCCTTCTCTGGCTGAAACAGAGTAGCACAACGAACATAAAAAAGTAGAAAAGGAAAACAAATAAAGTGTTTTAAACAAGAATTGTTTTTCCGCGTAGAGGCATTTACATGTCATTTCATGGGAAATACTGGAAGCTAAAATATTTCTTTATTCAGAGTACAAAGGTAAAATAGACTATATTTCTGGAAGGAATTGCTTCCATATTGTACAAATGCAACATACTTAATATTGCAATATCAATGCAATAAACCAATAACCAATCACGTGTTATAGAAAATACTATTTTTTCAACTTCTTCATGTGCAGGTGGAATAAGCTTTATCTTCTGCTGAGTGGTATTTCTATCCTCCAAATCAGAATTCAATGGATAAACTAATGATAAACCAAGCATGGTAATCTCACTGTCCCTCTTCTGCTAAAAACAATTTATTTCAGAACTACTAGAAATTAGTGTCCTAAATCTTTGGAACAGGAACAGACAGTTTAAATTCTGCCTAAATGATTATGATATGTACAACAGTAAGAGTTATAATTCCTGTAACTTTCCCATATTACTATCAATATATTTTATTCTAATGCAGAACAGACAATCCCTCCTTTGCCACTGTTGTCATGTTTTTCCTTTTATTTTCAGTCAAAGGATCCGTCAAATTCATATCTCTCCTCAGAGGAATTCCTCAGGAATGTCTATGTTTTAGCAGTCCTCCTCTTCCTGGCCCTTATCCTTCAGAGGACATTCCTGCAGGCTTCCTACTATGTGACTACAGAAACGGGTATCAACCTACGAGGTGCTTTACTGGTGAGCAAAGATGTTCCCGTGATCTGCCAAGAAATTCACTGACATTAGCTCCCACTTTGTACTTTCATTTATCTTGTTTTTTGTTTTTTTTTTTTTTTTTTTTTTTTTGTTTTTGTTTTTGTTTTTGTTTAAAGACTCAGTTAATAATAATAGTTTGAGAGAAGATATGCACTGTATTTTTACACAGAAAACTAGAAAATGTAATATCACTGACACAGCCAAAGTCATGGCAGCAATTCCTTTCACTGAGAACTAGACATATCATAGTAATATGGAGAAGTTTAACATTCAGTCTGTGCATCTAAGAACATATCTCTGCAGGTAGTCATATGAAGATAAGCAGCATTGTTCAGCATATTGAAGTTTGAAGCTCTGTGTTTGCCTTGTTCATTTGCTTAGGAAGTTATTTTTGCTGACTGTGAACAGAGTCATCTGCCATATCATTGGCTGAGCTGTTTTACTGGAGAGCAAGTCCATGAATCATGAGTGGTGATTCTGAACAGTTATGCCCTTTTGCACAGAGCCCTGTGGGATGGGACAGGAATGATTCATCTCCAAAATTGTCTTTAAAGCCAGCATCCATTAACCCTTTGTGAAAGTCATGCTTATGAACTAAAACCAGCAACTCCAGCTCAAATTGTGGGCTGTAGCTGGAACATCCACAAACCAAACTCCCCAGAAAGTATCAGGACTTTGAGCAGAACAGAAGTTGCACTGATGTTCTCCCAGGTATAACTAACCACAGGATTATTGTGCCATTGTGGAGGCTTCTCTTTCTGTGTGCACAGTGACTGATGTAGCTGTTTTAAACATTTTCTCTCTTCTCTCAGGATTGAGGGTGTAGACTTGATGAAGAAAGAGTACCTGATTATTTGCTTATGTTTTTATGATTCCTGGTTGCCAAAATGGGGTTCTATAGGATTTACCTTGCTCACAGACAAAACAGGGCAGAGAGTACAAATTATTCTAAAAAATTCCCTAAAGCTGTACTGTGTGAAATTTAATCACAGCTGTGACTGGGCTCACAGCATTTGTCTTTAAAATTCTGGTAGGTAGAAGCCCTAATTAACCTTAAACCCTGTTAAGCTCCTACAGATTTTATGGAAATAGATGGCTAGGTACAGGAGAGAAATGCAAAGGAATATAAATCCACCTTGTTCAAAACTTCATAGCTTGAATTCAACTATTTCACTGGAAACAAGAATTTCTTTGACAGTGCCCAGAAAACCAGGCTCACCATGTGTTTATCAAAAAAAGATCTGCCCAGTCTCCTCAATGCTGATGTTTTCTTGTCATTTTGTTCTGTTTTAGGTCTGCATTAAACAGCAAAGCTTTTGGAGTTTTTAAAAGTCTGTTCTCTCTCTGGTTCTTTTTCTCATTCTGTCTCCATCTCTCTTTGTCTCAAGTGAGAGAGTGGGAGAAAGGCTGTGCTAGGTAATCACTGATACTGAAATGTGAAACATCCTGCTGCTGCTATTGCTTTATAATGACATAATTTTCATATATGCCATTTTATTCCTTTCCCACAGGCAATGATATACAATAAGATCCTGAGACTTTCCACATCCAACTTGTCCATGGGAGAGATGACACTGGGACAAATCAATAACTTGGTCGCCATAGAAACAAATCAATTAATGTGGTTCTTGTTCCTGTGCCCCAATCTGTGGGCTATGCCTGTTCAGGTAGAGCATCAAAGTAAGGGCCAAATGTCAGGATCCTCCAACCTGTTTGAAAAGAGTATATGTCTGCTGTGAGATTAACACCAAATTCAGAACCTCTAGCACTGCACTTCATGCTCATTTTCTTGGAAGAGGACTAACAAGCAGAAATGTGGTCCGTCATCTCCTCCAAGAACTGTGAGGCTGTGTCTTTAAGGGCCGATAAAGAGAGGATTTTTTTTTTTTGAGGATTTTGCTGTCATTGATAAGATCTGTGGCTTTAAAATTATGACCTGTCATCTTTTCCCTGCTCATCTCTCTTCGTCTACTGACACAAGTCATTGCTTTTCCTTCTGCCACATAGCAGCAGCATGGGCATCTCTCCAGAGCCAAGCGTTGCATTTGCAGTGCCCACTTGTAACTGCACTTTGTGGCAGGAATGAAAAGCAATTGAATTCTGCTCTGTGACTGATGGCAGCACCAACACTGTGCTGCGTGAAATGCTCAGAGGTGCTCTGATACAAACACCTGGTTGTTATCAAGGGTGGAAAAAAAAGAGCAGATGTGTAGGAAGGAAAGGTAATAATTACTGTCCTGAAATAAATCCTCAGAAGTACATATATAACTTAAGGTCCTAAGCCACACTGATTTTCCAAAAAGCTTGAAATCCTATACCACATTCAAAATTTTAGCTTCAGGTGGGATTGGCATGGTCCTCCATCAACACCAAACAAGTTAAAAATGGTATAGAAGCCATTCTTGTTGCCTGGAACTGCGTCAATAATTGATTACACTAGACAGCAGTATGACTACTGCTAATGGAAACAAATATTGTTTTTATGTGTATATTTTAGGATATGGTAGGGTTTAGATGGTCATAAAATAACTAATAGAGAAAAAGACATAAAAAAAGTTTGCGTGGTAACAGACGTTAGAAATAATGCAGAGGGTTCAGATTTAAGTTATAAATCAATAAAAAGAGGTTTCTGTTTCACATCCAGGTTTATTTGGAAGTGTTGCTGTTAATATCAGTGTTACTAAATGAACAGGTGGTCTGGTTCTACTGAAGGAATGTAATGGCCTTCCTCATCAGTATTTCACTTTCAGGGAGTCAGTAGGCAGTGAACACAAGAACAACTTGATCATATCTTTGTCCAAGAATGAGCATAACATCACCCAGGAATTTGCACCTGATGTTGAATTTAGTGAGCGTTTGTGGCCTGGGTTTTACTAGTCTCCTTCTGTGCTTAAAGCACTATAAATTGTAGTGAGTACTTTACAGCTCTGCTTCAACAATAAAATCGGAAGGAAAATACTATTTCCTTCTGAAAGTATTATGCAGTTGATGTCAGTGGCACTGTTATTGTGATAATGTGTCTTTATGCTTGTTCAGTTCAATTGGCAGCTCTTAGCTCTTTGAAAAGAAAAAAAGAAAGAAAAAAAAAAAAAAAAAGAGAGAATGAAATAACCCTTGGTAACTATGGACTCGATTAGAAACATACTGCTTTGGAAAAGATGATGGAACTATCCGGGAAAGAGATGAGCTAGAAGGGATGTCCCAAGAAACAGCAGTTGTAAAGGCTGCCCCTTTCTCAAGCAGAACAGCTTCTAGCAAATACTGAATTTATATCCGCCCAGTGTGATCAAATGTAGTATAACTGGCCATAGCTTGCTGAATACTGTTACTAACCTTAGGAAATGTATCGTGTATCTGATATATTTGGCCTACTATCAAAGGGCAAAAACTCATAATGGGATTGGGCCTGCAGTAAGGATTTTGGAGTTTACCCCAAATAGAAATTATTACCTGAAATCTTGTACTTTTCTGCTAAGAAAAAGGCATCTGTGTATGTTAACTTACATTACAGATGCCTAGAAATCTAAATAATGCTTTCAGAATGTTGAACTCCACTGATTCTTTATAATTCTTCATATTCTGTATAATAGGGCAGATTTAAAGAGAGAGCTGAGTCATGTAAGGGAGAGCAAAACAAAGTGGGGAACAAGTTCTACATGTCCTATTATCACTGAGGATCTCTCTGTACCATAAAGTGAAGCTTTATATTAAAATACTTATGTTATAGAGCTTGTATTAACTTTGGCACCAGAATCATGGTAACTGCATCAGTCATTCCCAAGTAAACCTGTGTGGGTACTGTTTCTAAACATTTTGTAGTGCTCAGCTAGCACCTTGGTACTTTCCTACAGAGCTATACAGTATTGATGCACAAGCTCATGCTTGTGTCACTCCCAGCACGTCTGCTTTGTGCTTCAGTGCCTGTCTTAGACATGCCTCTGTCTGCAGTTGGAAGAGGATCCATAGGACAGAATGCAAAAGTGATTCATGACAGTTCCATGACCTTTGAATGCTTCTAGCTTGATGTAAGGAGCTGTAGTGTAAATAAGACTTGAGGCCAGTGATTCTGTCAGATGCCTTGGGGCAAGCACCATCTTTTTTGGTGCTACTTCAGTTCTTTGGAATCATTATCTGGAGTTAGGACTACCAGGCACCAAAATAAACTGCAGTTAATGTCAGAAATAAAGGCATCTGGGTTCATTTCCCACACTTTCTAAACATGACCTTCTGAAATAAGGTCTCACTTAACTCCTAGGAAACATTTAGCTGTTTATTAGAAGAATAAAAATATAGATATATTTGCTATCATTCCAGTGTATTGAAATCTACTTTTCCTTCTACATATCTTTTTTTCTTCATAGATAATAATGGGTGTCATTCTACTCTATAATTTGCTTGGAGTAAGTGCCTTGGTTGGTGCAGCGGTTATTGTACTGTTAGCTCCAATACAGTACTTCATAGCTACAAAGTTGGCTGAGGCTCAGAAGAGCACACTGGTAAGTAATTTATATTTGGGGCAAGCCATCACTTAATTTCATCATTCTTCCCTTTCTGTTTCTCTGTGGCTCAGCAGCCCTTGCTGTCTGAGAAAACCACCTCAATGTTTGTCAGAAAGAATCCAAAAAAAGTGTGTGGGCCTTGGTTTGTCCTCTCCACAGAGAGTATTTTCACCCAAATGGCACAGTTTTCTTTGAATTCAATTCTATGAAAGGATGTTACTCCTAAATTCAAATGTTGTATTTCATGGGATGTTACCAAATAGTACAAGTGACTGATAAATTATGGCAGTATTTTATTAAAGAATGACAACCCCCCTCTATTAAAGAATACAACCCCCTTCTGAAATGGCTGGAGGTTACGCTTTCGCTCCAAGCCTTTGAATTCTCTAAAACTCAGCTGGCATTGCTGGATTAATATCTATTGTGCCCTCTTCAATGCTGCGAGTTTATTTTATCGTCTAATCTAGTTTACCAGTTGCAAGTGTTTTCTGATACTTTGTCTAATGTTTAACCTTATTCTCATGGCCCTTGAACTTTTTTGATCAGCCTTTGATGTGCGAGTCCTCAAATATTTAGAGATCATTGTTATCTTAATATTCAGTAAGCAAATTATATCTAAGTGTATCTACTCTTCAGCACACTTCAATCCTGTTGAGTTATTGCAGCTTATAACAATAGAGGATTTATCTTCTGCACTGTTTCAGAAATCTTTCTTTCACCATTTCTGAATCTTTCTTTTTGCTCTCTTCTGAATTTCTTCTGACTCATAAAATCTTTTGGATTATGATTTTACGTGCACATATGAGCAATGTTTTCTGGTGAGGAACAATTAGCTAAATACATGAATAAACATCTCACCTATTTTCATGATCATTCTGTATGAATCCCAAAATGAGTCCTGTATCAGCAATTACACGTGTAGTTTTCCATCTGTTCTTATGGACACTATCGACCTACTAATCCACCTTCCCAAGTTTCAACCTGTTTGAGGGATTCAGGTATTTTGTTTTATTTCTCTTCTCAGAACAGAGTCACTTAATTTTTCCTCGTGATTGTAAGTATTTTAATATCTCCAAAGAACCTGAAATTGTATGTTGCCTTACTCTGTTTGACAACCGAAATCCTATGCAAAATCACAAACAAAATTATAATTCTTTAATGAATTTTACAAGAGAATTAAAGGGAAGAAAAATTCTCATTAAAAATACAAAGCATTGTCAATTTCTTATCCTTGTTTTCTTTTGAAATAAAGGACTATTCTACTGAGAGATTAAAGAAAACAAACGAAATACTAAAAGGCATAAAGTTATTAAAGCTCTATGCCTGGGAGCACATATTTTGTACTAGCGTAGAAGAAACAAGAATGAAGGAACTCACCAGTCTCAAAACATTTGCTCTTCATACATCTCTTTCCAGTAAGTAACTGTTTTTAGCTCTTGGAAATGCATCCTGTTCCTCATGTCAACATTCCTTCTGACTTCAGCTACAGTTAGATACAGCTGTTTCTATGACATTTTTCTGTGTGGAATGTATTACAGTAAAAAGACATGACAAATACATAACACAGAAACTTGAGAAGATGTCTTGTTGGTTTTTGTAGTAAGTTTTCTGTCACCTTAATTATGACATTACAACTACAAGTTGTTTTATAGTAAGGAGTCTCCAGATAATATCAGAAGCTCTGATTACAGCAAAGATAAATTAGTGTCTAAAACAAATTGTATTTCTTGTACTGAGGAAGAGCTGAGGGGATAATGTTTTAGTTATGTTGCATAATAATTGTGCGCATAAAACGTTTCATCCAAGTTCACTAAAGTATACAAATGAGATAATTCTTTGGCTTATTCATTTGTATGTTTAAGATCTCTCTGTCACGGAAGGAAATTTCTTCCTGCAGAGGAATTTTCCCTTGGGACTTTTCAGTACTTGAATTGGAAATACCTGGATTATTCTACCTCCATATTGTAAGACTGTTTTTTATATATCATGTAATCTGATGCCTATTTTATCTCTCTTCCCCAGTTTTTATGAATGCAGCCATACCAATAGCAGCTGTTCTTGCAGTAAGAAATGCTTTTTTTCACTCTTTTTCTTAAAAAAGGGGAAAGAAAAAGACAGGAGGAGAAAGAGAAGAAGGACACTGGTGTTATTGCAGGACCATTGTTTACAGTCATAAAAACAGCACATGAGTTAATGCACATGTGCTGGCTGGAGCATAGCATGATGTTAGAAAAGCCCATTCCCAGTACTGGTATTTCACCAGCTGTAATTCAAAAATAAATAAATAAATAAATAAATAAATAATAAAAAATGAAAGGCCCATTTTATAGACACAGAAGCTCTCATTTTGAGAGCTCTCATTGTGAGTTCTCATTTAGGTGGCTTTGCTTTTCTGTTGTCTAGCAGTGAAAAATAATTCCTGTTACACAGTGCATTGTAAGCCTCCATTTCAGTATTCATGAAAGCATACTACAGAGTTTAAGGAGAAATAAATTTTGCTTGTCCTCTGGCCAGATATGAATCTTAGCCTTCACTACAGTAGTTATGGCCTGCTGGTCAGTAAGAATTCTGCAGAGACCAAATTCTGGCCTTACTCAGAGTATGATGATGGTGTGTACCAGAATTCAGTGAAATATAATAATAGTTTTGTGTCTGTGAAAAAAGTAAAAACATTTAGTAGATTTTTTTCTAAGTTGTCTGTTTTCTCTAAACATTGAAACTTTACAAAGTTTCTACAAAACTTTACAAAACTAAACGTTTTGATTTTACAAAGATTTTTATTTTTCATTCTTAATTGCTTGAGTCACTTGAAATTTCTCGCAAAGGTTTAGATTCTTTTTTACTTTAGCAGGACCCACCTTTCTCTTCAATTTTCTGGAATTCCCAGCAAACTGAGATATGTAGTTATCTGCCTTATTGAAGTAAAACATTTTGTTTGTTTTCTTTGTTTTCAAGAGCTTTTATACTAATATGCTCTGTTTTTCTGATGTGACAGACATTTGTGACTTATGCATATACCAATGACAAGCCACTGCAGCCTGCCCAGGCCTTTGCATCACTGTCATTGTTCCACATCCTTGTCACACCATTGTTTCTGCTCTCCACTGTGGTTCGTTTTGCAGTCAAGGCTATCGTAAGGTAAGCAGTCCTTGTAGTTTCTCCAGCTCTTAACATCTACATTCATTTATACAGCAGGAAAGGTGCTAGAGAAAAAGGTTGTTCCTACCTAGTCACCTGGAAGAAGATTTAGAGGTGGGACTCAGAATGTTTATAAGCCTGAGAGAAAACAGAGTAACCATTTCTCTTCACTGCATGATACAGAGACAGATAAGTGTTCTGTTCTTTTTTATAACTTCACTAAGTTTCTAAGTCTGGATTCAGAACCAGGCCGGTCTCTCTTGTGTTGAGGTTGCTTCTCTTCTCACAGTGTTGCCACCTGTCATTGCACTCACATAGTACTTTTCTGGGCTATAGCCAATGCAGAGGCTGATAAGAGAGGCTGGGTTGCAGTTATCTAGTAAGGCTTGCCTTGCTGGTACAAGGAGAGCAACAGGCTGAACTTGACCTCCACAAAGGATGCATTGTGCTTCAAGTGAGAAGTTAGTATAATTCTCTCTCATTGTCTAGTGATAGCATGGACTCTCTTTGGAAAGAGAGTGATTGGAGGAACATAAGGCACTGAAGAACTAATTATGCAAGAGCAACAGCACTACAGGACTTTTCTTATAGAGGAAATTCTAATTTTTTACTGTCATTCCCCTGAATGACATTAAAGAGGTGCAGGAGAGGAAGCAGAGCAAGGCAGAAATTTGGGAGTTTTGTCTTCAAGTCCAAGAGATGTTAATGTCAGGACAGCAAGGAAGCTGGCACAAAGTGGAAAAAAAAAAAAAAAAAAAAAAAAAAAAAAAGAAAAAGGAACTCATAAAATGCGTTACTTCATCAGAAGCATGTATGTGCCACGCATACACTTCTGCAAGTAACCTGACAAAACAGCTTCCTTTGTGCTG
The DNA here is from genome assembly GCF_965140915.1 of Aythya marila. Taxonomy (NCBI): domain Eukaryota; kingdom Metazoa; phylum Chordata; class Aves; order Anseriformes; family Anatidae; genus Aythya; species Aythya marila. Next base: position 130,737,107 of record NC_139042.1, read on the forward strand.
GGGTACAGAACACTTAATCTTAAGGAAGCTGGTTGGTAGTAAGTCAAATTTCAGATCTTCAGCTATTGCATCAGTGGTCTATATGGAAAGAGTCACAGTCATAGGGCAGTTATCTAGAGGTAGGCACTGCCAGGCTGCCCGAAGAGGAACAGATGGACACCTGATGGGCAGTAACATGTCAGAGGCCAAGCACTATCAGGACATGAAGATCAAACTAGCCTTCCCACCTGGAAGGCTTAAAATAAAAATCAGTGAGACTTCAGGCTACACAGCTGTAATTTACCAGCACTCATTAATAAACAAAAACAAATTAAACAAATAGCGTTTATTTTTATCAAAGCAGCATCAGAGCCACATGAGAGATTTTCCCTACGTTGAAAATGATTTCTGACTAGTGGGAAATATCAGGTCTGCCAAAACAAAATTTATCCTTTGGCGATCTTCTTTGCTATCATCTTTCTCCCATGAGCATTACATCCCCCAAATAAAGAATGAATTCCATCAGTTAAATATATGTATACAAGTATGCACTCATTTGTGTTAAGGTTAAAACACTAATACTTTGGTCAGAATCTCCATTTTATTTTAAAGAGTAGTTCTAGTAACACAAAAACTTTTGAGGGTACCTGTCCTCATTCAAACACAAAGTAATGATCGATGTCTTATTAGGCAGATGATCAGAGCAAGGTTTCTTATCTTCTACAAGATAAATTCTTGCCTGATGCAGATATACTTATGAAAGACTGAAATTCTGTTATGTGAGTGAGACATCTAAAGAACATGTATACCGACAAGAGGAAGCAATGACAATAGCAGTACATTCTTGCTAGCCACTACCTCTGTAGCTTGAACAGGTACTGGTTATTCCATACAAAATGCTCAGGCAGGTCTTGAAACAGGTCTACTTTCCCATTTGCAGGTTCATGTTCAAATCATTCCTCTAAAGGTATATACCCTCCTGCTATCTCCTGCACCTAGATCTTAGTTTTCACAAAGTGATGTAGCTCCATCGTGGCAGGTGGGAGTTTAGGTTCATCTCTTCCTCAGAATGATGGAGCCAGGTACTTATAGCAGTCTTACAGGAAGTGGGACAGAGGGAAGATAAAGCCTTTCTGAAGAATGAAGAATTAAATGAACCTTTGTGCTGTATTTCCCAGGAAGCAGTTTTACAAAGTAGGCATAGAGAACTCTTGCTGTATTTCTTCAAAGCTGGCCATGGCTATGCTGTTTTGTGTAGTGTTGGGTCCTGTTAGAATGTAGTTTATGCCAAAGCTGTGTTCAGGATGCACCTACTGCACTGATATTTTCAGAGGATGCAGGTAGGTGAATGACTCATTTATGCACCCTGACTGTGTGTAAACATGGCAGAGGCACAGAAGAGAGAAATCTGCTGAGACGGAAACCATATTCACAGAGTTCTAGCAGCAAGCACATGACTTCAGTTCTCCTCTTCATTTCCAGCTACCACTGCATTTATTTCATCTGTCCTCCTGATAGGTGAAAATTGCCCCAATGGCAAGTGAAAACTTGCAGACAGTTAATAGGAAGAGGAAAATATCCCGCAAACTTTTATTGAAATATTTTTGGTGTATCCTGCTGGCTGGACTGCAGATAACTGGAAAAGTACCCATGGAAACCTGGGCTTATTTAACTCACTGTCCTGTGGTTGTTTTGTTGTTGTTGTTTGTTTTGTTTGTTCGTTTGTTTAAGTGTACAGAAGCTGAATGAATTTCTCCTCAGTGATGAGATTGGAGATGACAGCTGGAGAGGTGGGGACAGCTCTGTGGCTTATGAATCCTGTAAGAAGCACACGGGACTTGTAAGTTCTGTTTCATGGCACTGAATTTCAAAGCAGAGAGCCCATACAGCCCAGGACAAGGCCAATGGCCTGGCTGATAGGGTTCAGGTTTTTTTGGCTTCTTACCTGACATTACTGATGACCAGTTTTATAACTGTCCCAGGTGCATTTTCTGTGTTTACAGGGATTGTTCTGTACATTGACAGAATAATGGTACATTGGGCATTTTTAGGTAGGACAACTCCCTGCTCTGGGAAATTCAGGACTGGAAGTGGAAAAAAACAACACTGAAGTTTGTGAAACAGGAATTAATTCCAAAGTGCTGTTGCTGGAGTGCTAAAAATCTAGTGAATTTGAGTAAAATTTGAGGAATAGTTCTAGCCAAGACATCAGTTACAACAATTAAGATGATTTGGGAAAATATATTTTTTCATTTCAAAATTTTTCTAAAGCTAGATAATTCAATTGTTTCAAACTGATGATTTCATTTAAAATGTGACTAGAACTCAAAGAAAGCAACAGAAAGAATAAGCACAAAACAAGCTTTATTTTCAGCTGAATTAACCTTTCCAAACCAAAACAGCATATTTTTTCTTCTGGCTTAACAATTATAATAAAGGAAATAAAAACAAAATTATTTCAGTGTTTACTTATTTTCTTTTGTCTACCTGCTATGCCTATTCAGCTCAATACAGTGCTGCTTACAAATATCCCAGGTAGCTCTAAACAAGCTCGTTCTACAATCAGAATTATGCATTAGTGGAGGATTCTGCACAAGCTAATATAATATGCTTTTCACTGTTGCATCTATTTTGCTTCCAAGAACCAAGCTGGTAACTCTGTGTGTCTTTAAGTCACTCTATGTGTTTGTTACTCAGTTTTACTGACACAGCTTTGTTTGGAGCTACCTCAGGTAGAGCAGACACACCTAATAGTTTGAGGAGGATGACAGAGCTGCAATTTGGGATAGTTACACATAGGAGACCAACATCAAAAAGATCAATTCCAGTTCTTCACTTAAGGATGATTAAAACATTGCAATATGTACAACACAGTATAGTGTTTTATCACACATATTGAAAAGCACTGTTTTCTTCTTGTGACCAAGAATGGTGGGAGGAAAGGGAATGGACTTTCTTTTTTCTATGGAACGAAATGCTTTCCTTTCTTGAGAATTCCAACTTTTCTCTTCTCTTCTCTTCACCTCACTGTTTAGCACACCAAGGCCATCAACAGGAGGCAGCCGTTGAGGTATCAGCTTGAAAGCTATGAACAGCCATCAAGGAGGCAAACACGTCCTGTGGAAACAGATGACATTGCAATCAAGGTGGTTAAAAAAAATCAACACATACTGTCTTCCTGCTAAGTACTACAATACTAGAAAGCACCTAATTGCTGTTCCTCTTCCAAAGGCAAATTGTCCATTGCAAGAACAAGAAAAAAAATAAAAATAAAAATAAAAAATAAGCACTTTACCCAAAAATAAAGTGTGAAGAATTGTCTTCAGACCAGTTCTTTACAATGTTTCCCTGTCTTTTTGGGAAACAAGAGGCATCATGAGTCTAAAGGAACAAAAACTAGATAATCTGATTCTCAGGATTAATACAGATTTTTTAGAGTTTCCCTTCATGCACTTCTTTTTCACTCTTTGAACCAGGATCAAAATTTTGTGTCATTTTTTGTCGTTTATTCTGCCACATTATTTTAAGTTATTTTGGACAACTTTTCCCCACATATGTCCTTGTTCTCTTTGCAAATAATGTTTCATTGGAGGTATGCACACAAAGGCCAGGTTCCACTGGGGAATATTTTTCTTATGGCCAGCATGAACCTTGAGAATATTTAATGTGTACATTGGGAATCCATTCACAATAGGCCATATATCACAATATGCAGAATTACTCGTTCCTTGATAAGCTATGGTATTTAGAATGTCACCTGTGAAATCTTGTGATCATTATATTCAGTGTTTAATCTTTTATTTGACAGAATGAAAGTATTTGGTACAGCTCAAGATCACAACTTTATCACCTTTCATGCTGTGTATATATTTGTGTATGTAACCTTTCTTATTCCCAAGCTTTTCTGAGTTTGACAATCTTTTCTAACCTAACTTGCATTTTTATGTGTCTGTGTGAGAATACCTCATCATTCCTCATAGTTTTTTTTTTTAGTAACATATTTTAAATACAAACTAGACATTCTAGATTTTGCTCCTCATGTTTCTATATCTGACATGATAATTGTTTTGTAGGTGACCAACGGATACTTTTCATGGGGAAGCGGTTTAGCTACATTGTCCAATATAAACATCAGAATCCCAACAGGTATGATAAATGCACATCTTAAAAACGAAGTATGTAATATCAGATTGCTAATAATTCCATTTCTTGATGTTGTGAAAGGCTTAAAAATACACATTTAGTGTTTTGTTTTTTTTTTTTAATAAAAAAATAGCATTAAAAATATACACAAAGTTATGAATTATATTGGGTATGGAACTTTGTCATCAACATGAAGTACTATATATACACAGAAAAAAAATGTAGTTTTTATATACCTGTATTGTTTATATTGCTTTTATAATAGCAGGAACAACACTAAGAATAAATGTAAAAAGGATGGTTGCAGAAAAATACAATTTTTATTATGAACAAAAAAAAAAAATGAGAACTCCAGGCTTCTTCAAACCACAGGTTCATCTAGACCAGGATTTTGTTTAAGCAGTGGCCACCAGTCGGTGCACAGGGACACAGCAGTCATATATTGTACTTCTCTCATTCTTTAATGTTACCGTCTCCCAGTACACAGCTGTTTTCATCTCAGTGTATTCCTTGACCTTCATGCAGTTTGTCTTTTAAGGAATCCTGAATGAATTTCTTTTTCAAGTAGTCGTTTGGTCTGCCTCCTCTACATTTCTTGCATCCACAGCATCTTTTGGCTATGAGGTGCACAGGTTTACAGAACATTGATTTGTTTTGGAAAACCTATGAAGCAAGTGCAAAAGCTATTTTTTACTTTGATAATGGTGAATACTATAAAATTCCTAATGCTGGTCTGGTGGTATTTCATGTTATTAAATAAGACTTTATATATATGAATATATATGTATTATATCCTACTGTTTACTTTCAAAATAGTTTGTTCCTTTAAGCTGACACATGTTGAATGTCACATAGCTGGTTAGTAATCCTGGAGTACATTATTCTACATAATCTTTCTCACAGTAGCATTAGGTGTCCTATACATGAGTGAACACTCCTTTGTGCTGGCCCAGTCCCACCTGTAACACCAGGAGCAGATCTTGGCTCCAGGGAGTTTACAAACTAAGGCCACAGGTTCACAAGTTTGGTCAGCCATTCTAAGAGCTTACATACTTTAGAAGGAATGAGTCCATTAACACATTATCTGGCAAGAAGCTCACCTGGCAAAAGCAACAAATAGCACACTTTGTGATTTCAAAAAGTTTGTGGCAAGATCTAACACCATTACCACCATAGGGTGCAGATGGAAAAGTGGGGGGAGGAGGAGGCAGGAGGAAGAGTACAGCAAAGGAGAAAAGAATAAAATGGATCTTCTTTCAGATGCAAACACTTCTGTGATTGGCCCAGATTTTCATGGAATCATGGACTGAATCCTTACTTCCCACCCAAATTATCATTTGACCCCAAATAATTTTCACAAAATAATACATTCTCATACAATGTATGATAAAGTATGTCAAAGCAATATTCTTGTGCTTATGGAACTTGGTGTGTACTTGTACTATCCATAAGTGTATTTCTATAATTGAACAGATGCAATGCTATCTAATTATATAGCGTATACTAACAAATCTAACCAACTATCTCAAGTGCTGTAGAATGGGATCTAGTTGGGCCTCGTGGACTTGAGTAGTTTGTTTGTTTGATTGTTTGTTTTAATGTGTTTATTGTTATTATCATAGGTCAGATGACAATGATTGTGGGTCAAGTTGGCTGTGGCAAGTCATCACTTCTCCTTGCTATATTGGGAGAGATGCAGACACTGGAGGGAAAAGTTCACTGGAGCAAGTATGTATCGTATAGCTATTAATTGTTTTAATTCAAGAAGGAGGTAGCTGGATTTTTTTGTGAGAAATGTAAACTTCATGTCTCATACTGCTTCTTAAATAATTACCCATGTGCATCACTCAGATTCTCTTTGAAAAGCATCAACTGAAAGCTTATGAGGGATTATTTTCATTTCTGATTTTTTCATGGTTCGTAGCAGGCAGAGCAGAGTGCCTCAGGAAGGGAAATGGGCCAGTATGGTGATTAGTATCTAATATATTAGCACTAGGAAATAACTGGAATAGAAAGAATAGAATACACTCTTCCTATTATCAAATGTCCTTCTGTGGTGGGAATCAGCTCTGGGTTTACGGTACTCATTATATTAGAAGAAAATCTTACAGCAAATAACATGTATTTCCCTGTTGTGGTAAGAACAATGAGGTTCAATTTATATCTGTTGTGTTTCGTCAGAGGCATTTGTTGTCTAGTAACACTGTGCATAGTATTTGCAACTCAGGTTGCGCAAATAACAAGATTCTTCAAGATGCATTGAAGGGATGGGATAGTTAGCCAATGTAAAAGGAAAAACAGTGTGGATTCCTACCCAGACTTAAATCAGCATTATTATGCTGCAACTGTTCACAAGTGAAGGCGTGACAGGCTGGAGCTTCTTCACTTGAGAAGTGGCATGTGTGGAGTACTAGCATGTGGGAAAGGCTGTCTTCGCCACTCAGTGATGTTGCTGCTAGCAGAGAAGAATGTTTTCTCCCTTCCCTGCTATCTGCCCAAGCTTCATCTGTGAGAGCCATATTCTTTCCCCTATGCCTACAGAAAGCAGACTGAGGATGCCAAATACTGAAGAGTGAATGCTCTGAAGAAGCTGTTATTGAGGAGGGGATTGCAGATGGGGTCAGACCTCTGGATCTACATGGATTCAGACCCAGTGAATGAAAACTTCCTATGGAAACTAAGTGGGACCTTTATTCCAGTGTAGGCAGGACAGAGGTTGTGGAAGTGGTGTGCTGTAACCCCAAGACTTGTTCTCTGGTTCTAAAGCTCAGTTCTGTTTCCTTAAATCTAACAAACGAAAATCTTCTTAAGTAACTTTTTGAGGAGAAAGGATGAATTTCATCAAATATACCAATATTTTTTTTTGCCCTGTCCTTGAATAGGAACCTGCTTTGTCATCTTTTTCTTACAGCAATGTTGCAAGATATTTTTACTTTTCCTGTGTTAGTACGCATGGCATTTTTTTGTTCCCTAGCCATATTTCACTGTCTGCTATTCTAAACGTATGATCTCACTAGAGTAGTAGGTACAGTTGGAGCCAAGGCAAGACTTACTTTAGTGTAATAATATGCAAGCTGAAGTTTTGATGGACAAATATGTGACTTGCCATGGTTAATTTTTTCAAGATATATAATGAAAATATTGAGGTCACAATGAGTTGGATTCTATTCTGAAGTAGTTTAAGAAAAGATGAGTCAGAATAGTGTACATAAAAATTATTCTCAAATATTTTCAAAGATATATTTGAGAAAGACTCAAATTGAGTCCTAGAGAAGGATATGAAATCTTAGAAAGATTAGAGAAATAGAGAAATCTAGACAAATGCAAGAAGTTACAGAAAGATTGTGAAATAACGTGAAACTTTATGTTGAACTTTCACAGTGTTTAAGGGATTGGAAACATATTGTCTGTTTACCAGCAATCTGTACATAACCAAACAGGTAACTCAGGTTTTTGCAAGCATCTCAGGCCTTACTGAGTGACTGTTTTCATTGCAAGGTATAATTTGGTTCCTTGCTATAGCTGATGCAAACATGGTTATGTTTTGCTGATAATTTCAGAGTGCCTGACAGAGAGATGAATACATGTACAGAAGGATACTTCAGGTATTTAACTGAATGGATTCTATACTTTACAAAATAGCAATAAAGGTCCTATTTACTTTCTTGAATCCCTTTCCATGTGGTTCCATATGCACGACTAACGTAGCTACTGATCCAAGGGTGATATGCAGGAAAGGTGAATTCTCCAACAAATTCAGGGGTAACAGCACAGTAAAGTAATGATGGATCAAACTTCAGCTATAGTATAATCCTGCAATACATCACTGTGAAAGCTCATCATGGGGCTTGAACGCCCTGTTGCAGTTGTGGTTGGCTCTACTGAGAGCTGTATGCTCTATTGCCAGGGTTGTCATCGTTTTGGTGTCTTAGGGAAAGCAAGAGCGTAACACCTCTTGGCAAGAATAAATTTGATGGGCCAGATCTCAGTTCTTCCCAGTTATATGAGACATGCTTCAGGTGCATTGCAAACCTTAGACAAGGAACTGTGGTTTTGTTTTCGCAGTGAACAATCAGCCAGACAGATGTCTTAAACACTGAAAAACGAGTCTATCAAGATTCAGTGATTCAGCTGAGCCTGTTTCGGATCTGAGTTACTGTTAATTGTATACTGGGAAAAATGTATATTTTCCTCATCCACATCAAACCAAGGAGTCAGAACCATCTTCTCAGACAGACAAGCAGAGAAGAGTAGCTAAGTGGAAGGCCCTTCACTGGGTATACAACTATCGAACAGGTTTCTGTGGAAACAGGCTGCCATGTACTAAGTGAGAAACAGGGGGAACTCAAGAGTTAATGCATTAGACTTTCTTCCTTTTTGTTTGGTTTGACCTAATTTCTGACCTCTTTCTAATCTCTCACTAGAGTCCATCTTTTGATTTCTTGAAAATTCTTTCCATGATAGAGAAGACTGGGAGCGTCTGCTCATAAAGGACAAACTCTGGTGAAGCAGTGTCTGTTCAAACTGAGCCTCGGTTTGTGGCTCTCTGACCCTTCTGAGATAACCAGCAGGGATCATTCACCTCTGATCTAACATGTTCTGCAGCAGTTGGTGCATGAAGAAAACACACTGATTGTGCACTTAAGGAGGCATTAATTATCAAAGTTCTTAGAAAGCTGATGCGTAGTGCAGAAAGCAGCATGTCTCAGTTCTAGCACTTTGGGAAGATGCTCAATATGTGAGTCTGGCACTATCAGGGCTCTGCTATTAGAATTTTTCTGTCCTTTGCCAGATTTGGATCCTCTGCTTTCAAGTGCAGCTGCAGTTACTGGTATCCTAGCAGGCAAACACATTTCTGTTTCAGCAGCAAAATACTTCAGTTGGAGTATTTGTAGACTTGGGAAGGGAGGATTTGGGGGATTTTTGTTGGTGGTTGCTTTGTTGTTATTTGTTTGTTTGTTTAAGTGAGGCAAATAACACATTAATATAATTTTCCTAGTCCTTTCTAATGTCTGTTTCCATTTACGTGGCATGAACTTACTTGTTAAGGTTTGGCAGTTTGGAGTGATGCATTGCTGTTCCTGGCAGCAAGCACCATTACTGGTCTAGAACCCCTTTGTATGGCATTCCATGGCCTTGGCACTGTTAATAAGTTAATTCATGGACAAAGAACACTGCAATATCATTACTGTCATTACTGACATTGTGTGTTCTACAAAGTGCATTTCATGAATATGATCCTTAGAAGTGGAGGCTGACAAGAAAAGTCTAGGCATTGCAGTGCCATACATAGCTTGATGCAGCCTCGCTGCTACAAACAGGTTCAAAATCTGTTCTGATTACACAGTAAAAGCGTGTCACCTGAACCTTGCAAAATTATATCTGCAAAGGTTGTCTTTGCCCCAATGAAATCTGATGGTAGGGTAGTTACCAGCTTCCATAGGTTGTTGGTGGAACAGTATAGAGAAGCTGACTTATTGATTGTCAATTTTTTATATTCACAGGCAATGTTAATAATTTCATTTTAACAGGTTTTACAATGCAGTTTTCATTTTTAATTCATTTTCTAACAAGATAGATTGCCTGTTTAGCCACTATGCACAATAGACACAAAACTGTTGTATTTAGAAAAGTTATATGCTTTTAATTAGTCCATGTTTATTTTCCCTTTAAGAGCAAAAAAAAAAAAAAAAACAAAAACCTAACCAGACAAAAAAAAAACTGATGTTGAGTTCGTAAAGTATGTACTTAACTACAGTTTTCCTGTATATAAAACTTGTATAACATGTTATTTTCTCTACTTCCTGCTTACTAAATGTCATTTACCATAACTTACAGTGTAAATGAGGCTGAACCTTCTTTTGAAGCATCCAGAAGGTATTATTTCTGTTTTTAGTGTATCATAATACACTAATTTTTTCAGAATTTCCTCAAACTTTCATCTTCATACCCTTCAGCCATCTCTGTGTTTCCTTACTCTGTCAATAATTATTTACTGTAGAATTAACTGACAGATTGCTCTAAATCCAGTGGATCCCAGTCTTTCCCAGCCATTGTACCACTACCTCAATCTGAGGGCTAGCATCCCAGAAAGGCCCACATCTTGCTTAAAAGAGGTTGAGTGCTCCTAGCTCCCATTTGACAACACTGTGAGTTTAGTGTGTTCCATATCTCTCAAGACAGGACGCCCAGATACAAGTCATCATCACATGTACCCTCCCATGAGCTTGCATGTTTTCTGATCGGCACTAGGTTTCATGCTTTTGGTAACCCAGCTGCTTGCTGCACGATGAAGCAGGGCCACGGCATGCAAAGGGAGCAGTCCAGCTCATGTCAACCGGTAATTCCAGCCCTGGCTTCCATGAAGGAGCCTGCAGGATTAAAAGATGGGCAAGCTAAACTAAAAAGGCACGCCATAAATGACAAACAAGTAGTGGCACCAATAGCAGTAGTTGGGAGCCACACCGTTATTTGACACCTGACAGTCCTGTAGACATATTTCATACTAGTGGATATCGAACTGCTGAAACTGCTAAAATTTTGGGAGTACTACTGACTGCTTCTAACCAGCTATTACTTATACCCTAGCACCCTCTCTCTCAAATGTAATAGATACTTACATTCAAAGCTAATTTGAATGCTTGGTTTGAAGCAATGCAATCAAAGAAACAGAAAGGAAAGATAACCGTTCAGATTTACAAGCCATTAACAATGCTTCCCACACGTCTCAGGCATTACAGAAAAAGGCCTGACATTATATGATCATTTTTGCCACAATACACAGACAAAACACCCAGAAGTAAAGAATTTTCTTACACTTACTGTACATATTTAATGAAGTATTTAGACACATTTAAAATTAAGCCTAATAAGTACTTGGGATACTGTAATGATTCTTTCCAAATCTGTATTGAATTGTCCTCTCCTCCCATATCATGTCTGTTCACTGAACATCTAATAGGCTTAAAGAAGAAAAAACTTTGACTGAGAAAAAGATATTTCATGTGCACAGGCTGGTAAAATAATTTAAGGCTTCAGAAAGCAGCAAGACAAGTATAGTGATGACATTTGAGCAGTGCCTTTTTACTACCTGTTTCAATGTTGGAGAAAAAAAAATCATTTTTGTCATAATTTCATCATTCTGAATATTTATAATCTACTTTTGGATTGAAATTACAGTTACTAAATTGAGGTAGGTACCAGTCATTTATAGCAGAATAGAGTACAACCTAGAATATAGATTGTGCCACCATGGGAGAGAGTGCGTGCTGTTCTAACAAAAGTATCTCATTTAAAGTTCTTCCCTTCACTTCAGTAACAATTTCTCTGTCTATGTGTTTCTCTGTATTTTTTTATGAATTTTTTCTGTATTTTTTTTCCCCTGATTCTCAGACATTTCATAATGCGGATGTGTTGCTTTTTACTAATGTTCTTTATTCATCTACAGTAGAAACAGATATTCAGTGGCTTATGCAGCTCAGAAACCATGGCTGTTGAATGCAACAGTGGAGGAGAACATTATATTTGGGAGCCCATTTAATAAACAAAGGTAAATATGAAACAACTTGCAAAAAATAAAAATTTAATAATAATAATAATAATAAATAATAAATAAACCTGACTGCTTCCCTTAAGGGGTTTTGTCTTCTCCTTCTGGCAGAAGCTTTCAGATTCTGAAAAATATCAATGCACATGAACCCTAGTGTGGGTTTAGCTAACCTGACTTTAGCCATTTTAAAAGGCTTTTGCTTTAAATTAGCCTTTCGAGGCTCTTTCTCTACCCTGAGTGCATGTCTAAAATTTATGTGAGGAATCACACAGCAGCAGCGATTCTCCATGGAATACAATGGAAGCCTTATGTGTATTTTTCAAGCAGCTAAAGTCAGGTGAGATGAATCCCATCTTTGGATGCTAGTGCCATATTTTTGTTTTGTTTAGTGGAGCTTGAGGTTGCCAGAGGACTATGGAAACAAAGATAGTAGGCATGTTTCCACTGAGTTTATGTCCTAATCCTGCTGTGATATAGTTGCTGGAGCACCCACTTTACAAAAACAATGCACATATGCAGATGGGGTACCTCAAGGAAATAACCTTAATTCTTCCTATAGAAATACAGGAGAAGGGAGTGTGAAAGCTGGAAGTGCATAGTTTCTGTTCTGCCTATCCAGCACTTGCTTATAACGTCTTTCCAAAAAGGCTAGCTAACAAATACAGTGGAAAAAATGACTTAAGTAAAATAAATTGCTGTTGTTTCAAAGGTCATACTCATTTTATTTTAAATTATAAAAAATACAACCCATTCCTCTTAGTGTGTACTTTGATAAGATGTATGATTCCATTCCCACTTAACAAAAGTTAACAAATAACTCAAAATCAAGCACCTACATTTTCAGGGACTAGGTTCTTCAGCTAGTACATCATCCTAAATTCATTCATATCAAAGGGGCAAAACTGAATTAACACCACTCAGATTTTCTGGTCCCAGCTGCTTATTAGCAGATCATCAGAGATACCCCACAGACCTAGAAATCTCATAACACATTTCGAGTTTTTGCAAGAGGTTTCCTGACGCAAGATCAGAAGCACTGTAAGGATCCTTTGCCCTGAAATATCACACTGAAGTAACTGAAGAGGCACCTAAAAGGGGAAGAAGAAAACTCATTGAAAAATGTCTTCAAATACTCCAGAGTCCAACAAAACTGCTCAGTGACAGGGAAGAACGTATCCAGCAATTTAAGTAACAGAATCTTCAAAAAATAGTCTTGCCAATGAAAATTTCTGATAAATATGTGATTTTTTACAACATTTGCCTTACTTATTTTTGCAATTATCATTTGCAAAACATCACAGGGCCATAATAACTTAGCTGTGAATTTGAGATATAGGGTTTTTTGTTTTGTTTTTGTTTTTGTGTTAATAAAGCATGTGGCTGGTTAAACAATTGCAATGACCGTGTTGGTTTTACAGGTACAAAGCTGTTACGGATGCATGCTCTCTGCAGCCTGACATTGACTTACTACCATTTGGTGATCAGACAGAAATTGGAGAAAGGGTAAATAACCTCAAGGCTTTCGTGTTTGCTTAGTCTATGTATTAAGAAGGGACTTTCTGATGTCACTCATCTAATCTGATTTGGGTTGCCAGCCTGATAAATAATTGTAATTCACTAGTGTTTACTGAAGTTATTTTGCATTAGCTGCTGCAGCATTCTAGGCAGTCATGACAATGAATAAATGCTATGACATTAAACAATATTGTTATGTGATCTCTAATCTGGAGAGCACAAGACAGATACAAATCTAAATAATGTATTTTGTTTCAGAGATCAGAATTTGCCCCTACGCATATATTGTTTCTTTGTATGCCATAGAATTACTACACTGGATGTTATGATACACAATGAAAAACAAAGATTCTCAAGGGATGAGTTTTGTGCAAATTTCCATAGAAAATTGGGAAAGATTCATACTGGAATTATTTCAGTGAGTTTGTTGTTCACTATGGGATAAAATTCAAAATGTAGTAGTCAGTAAAAGGATAAATAGGGTTTAAAGTGATGGGTGAAATGGCCCTTTTACAGTATATTCATATAGCAGAGTGATGTTGCTGTGAGCATACAGAAATTTAAACTGTGTATTTTGTCCTACAGGAAAATTGGGTTACTTGGCACTGATCTTAAGCCAGGAGAGCTTTATTCCCAAGCTCTTGTCAAGCACATCTCCATTTTGGTCTGAATGTGTGTGAATGAGTTAGTTTAAAAAAGCTAATTCTGTTTCCCAATAATGAATACATGGCCATATAAATCTTAATTGAACATCCTTGGATAAATACTTGGGCATCTAGACAGGACTGAGGCCTGTACAGCAACAGCACAGATCAGAAGGTCTCTGGTTTATTAAGACCTCAGGGATGTGAACGAGTGGCCTTAACTGTAGGATGGACATGCCTGGAAAAAGGCCGACACTTTAATGGTTGAAAAGGAAAGAAAATGAAAGAAAATATATAAATAAATAAAAAGTAATGTGCTCCTTTTGAACAGCTGCACCATGCTTTTTGTTGTATTGACATGTTAAAAATTGTTTTGAAAAAAAAAATCCTTCTTCAACTGTACCTCAAAAGGGATTTTTTGATAGCCAATATTTTGCTTGCAGAATTTTATGCTAGCATTGGTTGCATTTTTCAATCTAAGAAGCCTACTGTGCTTAGAGAAGCTCTTCATAATTCATACTTATCCATGATTCGTTGCTGAATAATAATTTTTCTTTGTAATGTAAGGATTATGCTTGTTTATCAACAGGATTAGCATTTTAACTAAGCAATTGATTTTTATTGGAACCTTGTATAACTGTAAAAATCATATTTCCCAAGACCTATCATAATGTTTATTCAAAGATGCATATTTCTGATCCATTATATTCATTAGGGGATTAATTTAAGTGGTGGCCAACGACAGAGAATCTGTGTAGCTCGAGCACTCTATCAGAACACCAACATTGTCTTCTTGGTAAGATTTTTCTTTTTCATATGGAGCACATAAAGTTAGTAATAAAACTGTCATTCCTTGTATATATCTTCAGAAAACTTTATATTATCTTCAGAGAACTATAGGGACTTGTATTCAACTACAAATTCAAGTTATGGAGTTAGGAAATAAAAAGCCACCAGAGGCGGTATCAAAACATACTGGGAGACTAAAGAAGGTGGGACCTACAGAGATTAATGCTGAAGGAGGCAAACAGATTGCCTTTTACTCACTCACAGTGGTACCTTGTATCAACATAATCCTGCTGAAATCAGCAAGACTTCAGGATAAGGAGAAGCACCATAATGCAATTAGATCTGAGCAATGAACAGACTGAGCATTCAGCAGTCTCCTGTAGAACGCTGTGGATTCAGACAGACTTTTCCTTCTCGGTTACTTCAGGGTATGTCAGGAATTTCAGGAGGCTACTGTTCATGAAAGGGCTGTCTGAGACCCTTCAAAATTAACCAGAGACTTAGCTCTGTTCTTAGAGAAGTGTTTGTACAGCTGAATGTTATCTTATTGCTAGCTGCAAGTTTAGTTTGGGTGAAATCAGTGTAGTTCCTGACTCTGCTTTATCTTAACTGTACCAGTTTCACATCAAAGTTAGACTCAAGTTTGGCTCTGGTTTCCAACATTTTCAATTTTGAATGTGAAATTTCAGACTTAGTGTTCCTTATCATGCTTACTTCATATTGTCAGTGTGGCACCAGCACTGCACACATCTAGACACAAAAAAATTAAATGAGTCTGTTACTATGAATTGAAGAATAATGGATTCTAGGTCACTGCTTTATAGTGCAGCCCTCTGACTAGGTCTTAGTCATTAGAGAGAGATGATTGGTCATGGAAGATGCTTTCTATTAAAAAAACAAAACAAAACAAACAAACAAACAAACAAACAAAAACTTTTTAAATTAAAAATATATACTTTTTAAACCCTGCTCTTTTTATTTATTTTATTTATTTTATTTAATTGCAGGATGACCCATTCTCTGCTCTGGACATTCACTTAAGTGATCATTTAATGCAGGAAGGGATTTTGAAGTTTCTCCAAGAAGACAAGAGGACTCTTGTTCTGGTGACACATAAGTTACAATATCTACCACATGCTGACTGGGTAAGAAAAGAGCTACTATGCTGCAGATCTGCTAACGATGAACATACGTTTGAAGTTAACACTGTAATGCTTGACAAATTCACTATTGCTTTCTGTAATAGAGTGATTAATTCTATATATCATGTGGCTAGCTACAACATTACATAACATGGATTTTATAATAGAAGAAAACATTTTATTTTTATATTATTTGTGTAGGATTTTTGATGGAAAGCCACTAAAGAATTGTGACTTAATTACAATTATGACTAACTTAATATGGCTTGTCCATGTGTTTTACAAGTACAGATGAGTTTGGCTTACAGAAATTTCAGTTTATGAGCTGTGCTAACAAAATTAAGAAATTATTTCTTAAATATTGAATACAGTGAACACAGAAATTTATATGAATGTAATCTCAACAATTCTAGGACATCTTGTAGGATCCAGGTCAGTGATTATACTACATATATTGCTGAGTAGACCTATTGGGTGCTTTCTCCCCTAGATCATAGCAATGAAGGATGGAATGGTGCTTAGGGAAGGGACACTAAAGGATATACAAAACAAGGATGTTGAGCTGTATGAACACTGGAAAACTTTGATGAATCGCCAGGATCAAGAATTGGAAAAGGTAAATAGGAACATGTGGGCAAGGATATCAAGGAAATATTTTTCAGTTAATTTCTAAAAAATCAAAACATGTCATGAAGCAAGTTTTAAACTAGACACTAAGGAATAACACATGAACAGTAGGAGATGTAAGGTCTAGAAGAGATTGTCTGAGAAGTCCATCCTAGGTGGTTTTTAAGGACACATTAGGCAAACATCCTTTTGGAATGATGTGCGCAATTGATCCATTCCTGGGGCAAGGGGTCTACTAAGGGACTTTCTATTTTAGCCTTATGTTCTGTTATTGCCATAAGGATTTAGGATTCTTTAAGAACTATTTTCAAAGTTTTTATCATTCTAGAAGAGAGGGAAAGAAAGAATACAAGGCAAAAAAGAGGAAGAAAGTGGACAAAGAAGGATTTTCTGAAAGAAAAATCCTAAAATACTGCGTTTTTGCATTCTGTGGCCTAACTGATCCAAATAAAGTCTCTTTGAGGTTAATGTTGGTGCCAACACAGTAGCAGACAACTGAGCTCTCAAATTAATGAATGGTTTCTTATCACAGGATATGGAAGCTGACCAGACTACTCTGGAGAGAAAAACTCTTAGAAGAGCCATGTACCCCAGAGAATCCAAATCACAACTGGAAGATGAAGATGAAGGTATGTTTTATCATTTCATTTTTTTATTCTATTGCTATCATTGCCATTTCACTTGAATATACAAAGCTGACAGCTAGCCGTGAAGTATGAAGATGTTGAGGGGAGGCTGGATACTGGCAGCTGGCAACAAGACCCATCAGGAACATCCCTAGGATGACAGACCAGGCCTAAAGGGATTAGTCAGTCCTGAGAAGCAATTCAGTGATGCCAGGGAAGAGAAGAGGTGAAGTGCAGGCTTCCTCTTACAGGGAGCACTAATCACAAAGATTCCAATGGTGCTGTTTGCTGTAATGATCACAGAATACAGACTAGCTATTTGCAGGCTCTTTATTAATGCCTTGTGTTTAATCTGGCAAAACTCATGGTGGATTGCTATTTAGGACATAGATCTGTTGGGCCTTGATTACTGCATTTTGAGGAGATTCCCAATCATTGTACAGTAGGCAGAGCTAGACACCAAAGTCCTTGAGATGGAAATACTACATTGTCTTCATACTTATTTGGTGAATGTGGGCAGAACAGCTCTTACTATGTGCAGTTATCACTACATTTTATCAGTTAATTTCTTGGAGGAGTTTAAACTGGGGTCACTCCCAAGCTCCTCCTTTTGATCTGTGCAGGAAAGCCTTGCCAACAACCTAATCCCAGAAATTGGAACCCATTATTTCTTTGTGGGGGTAATATAGAAAGTACAAAAAAAAAGATGTGTCCTTATAGTCCACAGAATGCTTACAAAAAACAGTCATCGTTAGGATTATAAACTATATATCAGTATCTTCAGGGCTGAAATATAACCTGAGAATGCATTCCAGGTCATCCACAACTCCTATGTAGCCTGGGAATGTACACGTCTCTGTGTCCCAAAATAGTATATAATTTTCAAAAGTGTATAATATTAACTTTAAAGAAAATGCTTCTTACTAATTCATTTTTAATGTTCAAAATCAGAAATAGGTTGCATACACTGTCAGTTTAGAGCTGTCAAGTAAGAGCAGGTCATCTTTTTTTTTTACCCAAGTGTATCATGCAAAGCTATCAGACATATATTCTTTTTACTTGGTGGAAAAATATTTTAATGTAATATTTATGCATATATGAAATACATATTTGCCATAGCAAAAGTCTGCCACCAATTGTATTTCAGTATGATGTGCAAATTATCAAATAGTCAATGGTAGGCCCAGAAGAAACACTAATCCAACATCTACATTCTTTTAAATAGACAAAACTTTAGTACCTCTAAATAAAGTGAGAGTAAAATTCACTTGTGCAACAAATGACAGAGCCTCTGAATGGAAAGCTTGGGAGAACATTTTGTAATCTTGCACATGACCCATAGTGCTGTGCTGACAGTACAAGAAAAACAGCTGAACACACTGGGAAAAGGCCTAGTCTCTACTATAAATACAGTCAATACTGAAGACTTAACATTAGTGAAACTTCAACTAGTCGAAGACTGACAGACTACAGAGTTACTCAAAGAACACAGGACAAAGAACAAGTCTTATGAAAATATGTCTGAAGTGTTTTCTGTTTTCAAATGATGAGTTGTATTTTGTCATTAAAACGTAAGGTTCAAAACAAAAGTCAACCACATACAGTAAAACCAGGTATGATTCTTAGGACTGCATCCAAGCTAACTTGATTAAATGTCTGAATCA
The DNA here is from genome assembly GCF_965140915.1 of Aythya marila. Classification (NCBI taxonomy): domain Eukaryota; kingdom Metazoa; phylum Chordata; class Aves; order Anseriformes; family Anatidae; genus Aythya; species Aythya marila. The sequence continues at coordinate 130,755,785 of NC_139042.1, forward strand.
CAGAGGAAGAAGAGGAAGAAGATGAAGATGATAATATGTCAACTGTCTTGAGGCTCAGGACAAAGATGCCATGGAGAACCTGCTGGAGATATCTAACTTCTGGAGGATTTTTCTTGCTCTTTCTGATGATTTTCTCAAAGTTGTTGAAACACTCAGTTATAGTAGCCATAGATTATTGGCTTGCTACGTGGACATCCATGGACAATGAAAATGAACTCAGGAATGCTGATGATGCTAAGAGCACAAAGGTGGGCCATACCTTGGAACCTGACAGAAAATAAAAAAATAAATAATTTAAAAAAATAAAAAAGAGAGAAAATGTTTGCTGTTCATTTCAAAGCCAGCTAGACTGGAAAGATAGATAGACATAGTAAAATTAATCATTAGATAGGATGTATGAAAAAATTATGCTAAAAATACAAGGCAATTCAAATTTTATCAGTCTTTTCAAACATGTAAAACTGAAGCAGAAGCATGTTAAGGGTAGAAAAATGGTTGAGAAATGAGGAATCTCATAACAAACTTTTCCAGCTGGATTTTTTAACACCTAAGTCAATGACCCCATTTACTGGCTATCCAGTTATGTCCTGTCAGGAAAGAAAAGTACAAAAAAAAAAAAAAAAACAAACAAATAAACAAAAAGTCTTCAAATATTCAAGTGTACTGCTTAAATAGGATCTGTTTATTGTTGTAAATGTAACTAATATACAAATATCTTATCAGAATCCACTTAGCAAACTTTCAGAAGGCTTAAGAGTGTTATAGCCCTGGCAGATTAGTGTAGGATTTGCTCTAAGAATTTTAGTGGTGCTTGAACTTAATAATGTGGAAGTTTCCAACGTCTCTATAGTGCCTTAATTATTGAGATAATCTAGTCTGTTTGTCTGAATTCCCTGGCTAACAATTTGCCTACTTTCATGTTTACCCACCTCGTCTATCTTCATAGTTCTATAGTTCTATAGTTCTTCATAGTTCTTCAGCGTCTTGAAGGATACTTGTCAGTAGCTTGAGTAATCTTGGAGCAGTCAGATTTTCTAATTACATTAACTTCATGAATTTCAGTTCCATGACAGCTCTTTTATTTTCCAAAAAACCAAACAAAACAAAACAAAAAACAATCTAAAATGTAATATAATTATGTAGTATCTGCAATGTGACATAGCAGCTGTTTGTACCAGGTACTAGTTCTGAAGAGCAGTACCTTGAGAACTTCACAGTAGACAAAATAAATGTGTGTTTACTCCTAGGACTGATATATTTGTCATTTTATTAGACTTATCATGTAGCTGTCTTCAGCATCCTCTCTGGAGCAGGAATAGTCCTGTGCCTCATCACATCTCTAACTGTGGAGTGGATGGGTCTTACAGCAGCCAAGAACCTACATCATAATCTCCTCAATAAGATCATCCTTGGACCAATCAGGTACAGGAAAAATAATGTTCCTTCTGGAGAACTACACAGTCAAAATCTGCCCTCTTTTTAGCTGGAAATGTACTCCTGTGAAAAACTCTTGTAATGGCCCTGTTTCCTTCAAGACTTCAAAAAGTGAAAATAAGCAGTGAAGCAATGGGGGAAAAAATCCCATGTCAGCACATGTCAAATTTTGACCCCTTTTTTATCTGGCTGAAAGGTAGGTGTGTCAGATAGCTCCATGCAAGCTTCAAGGCTTGGATATCAAGGAAGGCTTTAAGTGTAGTTCTGGCTCCACAGTACCCAGAGCCAGCCCTGGGGTCAAATGATTTGAACACTAAGCTTCTTCTAATGCCTGTGGGGATAGATTCTGTACATGCCAAGAATGGTCTCTTGTAGGCAATGGTCTGGCCAGAAGGGTTCCTGCATAATGAATACAGCTATCACAGTTCTTTCACAAAACAATGAAGTCCTGGTGCCTGGACCTGTGCAGGAGGTCAAATAGCAGCCAGGGAGAGGATTTGATCCTTAAAATGGAATGTAAGCCTGGAGGGAGTGTAGAAGAAAGAGCAAAAGGTAAAATGATTTGGGAGCTTTTGGAAGAGATGAGTTAGCAGCTAAGTGGGAAAAACGCCAAGAGAAGCATTTGGATAGTTAGAATGCAGACATGATGGGCTGGTGTGATATTTATGTTTATTGCTTAGTTTTAGAAAATAGCTGGACACAGCCTTGTATTTTATCTGACTAGGATTTTTATCCAAAACTGGAATTCCATTTCAAATAACATTTTGCTTTTAATTTTTTCAACAGGTTCTTTGATATGACTCCACTGGGACTAATTCTAAATCGCTTCTCTGCTGATACCAATATCATTGATCAGGTATACATATCAATATATTCTGTTTTATTATATCTTAGCTTTGTAAATTTTCACTTAGCTGCTGAATAAGATGATGCATTAAAGTATTCACTAGAGAAAAGCATGGCAAAAAGAGGGTCTGGAAAGGATAATAGACAAATTCAAAATATAAATTAGTCATACATTTGTAGCAACAAGGGCATTAAACTATTAGATTAAATGTGATAGGAGATGGCAGCTCTTAATTTCTTCATATACAGATTAGTAACTTTTGTTGGAAAATCTGGGTTAGCAAAACACCAGATTTTGGATTCAAATCAGGAAAACAGAATTTAGAATATAATAACTTTTACTATATGGTAGTGCATGTGAGGTAAATAGGTGCTCCATCCTGGCTGTAGCACGTATGAATTTAGATCATTCAGGGAGAGAAAGGGATACTTTCATTATGTCTGTAAATCAAAAGGTTTGAATGAGTAATAATCCTGGATATAAGGATGATGGGAACATGGAAGAAAAATTAAGAAGTTCTGAGAAAGAGAGTGCTGTTTCTCTAAATATTTAGTATATCAAGAACAACATACTCTTTCTTCCCTCTTATATAAGTGAGGTGGAAATGGCCCCTACTTCATCATGATCTTTGGAACACTGACCTCTAGAATAAGAACTACTATGCTGTTTTTTAACCTCTGCACATTAGGGAAGTGGAACCACAGAAACATGCAGGCTCCCAGTGTAAGGGGGTATCAATGAGTGTACAGTAATATCATTCTACTTTCCCTAGGGTCCTCTACAGGAAAAGGCATATAGTTGTGCTATCAGTTGATTTTGTCTTATATATTCTGTTTTCTGTTTTTCTGTTTGCTTTAGCACATTCCCCCTACCCTGGAGTCTCTTACCCGGTCCACATTACTCTGCCTGTCAGCCATCGGGATGATCTCGTATGCCACTCCATGGTTCCTTGTTGCTCTTGTGCCCCTTGGCATAGCATTTTACTTCATCCAGAAATACTTCAGAGTTGCTTCCAAGTATGCATTTAAAATCTGCCCTGAAAATTTCTTTTAAAAAGTTGGTATATAGGACTGTATTGAAATGTGAGATTATTGAACTAGTATAAGGGGAAAATTGCCATAGTGACCATGGCATCCTGTATACAGTCCTGAGGTATGAGTTTGAGCCATGCATTAGAGGATGTTTCCAGCTGATCTGACCACAAATAAGGTATTTTGGGAAGTAACATTTGTTGCTGAAGTCTTGTACACTATTAGCTGTTGAGACTGATTAGTGTGAGTTTTGGTAAGTCACCTGAGCCAGCTCACATCTGGTCAAAGCTCCTCTTTGATCTTTTGAGGGTTAGTAGAGAATTGAAAATAACTTCCTGGATTAATGCCAGTCATGACTTTTTCTTCATATTGTGAAAAAATCCACAGAAAGTTATTTCTGCTGTACAGCAACATCTCATACTCAGAATGGTTTGGCTGGTTTTAAAGAGAACATTTTTTTCAGTAGAAAAGTGCCATGATTTCTCAGAGTTATGTTTTTAGTACTAATTATATGATTTAGTAACACATCTAAGCAAGTCATTCTAAGTTTTTTCTTAAGTTTACTCAGTCATGCTTCTTTTTTTTTCTTTTCTTTTTGTAATCAGACAGATGTCTGACTCGTTTTATTCCAATTCCTGATACTTAAAAATGCCCATCAAGGTACCTGCTGGTGGAACATGCATGGAGGCCAAAATAACCTTCTCATCAGCAACACTTCACTTCAGGCCCTGTCTCTGTAGTAGGCATGTTGCAAAGCATTAACTTCTGGTTTTTAGCATCCATCTAAAAGGCATGGTGCTTTTAAATCAAGTGCTCCAGTACAGTTAATTTCATGGATAATTATCTTATTTAGGTAGCCTGAGAAAGAATTATGCCAGTTATTCCCCTTAAATCAATGCAGCAGGTGGGGCACAGAGCAAAGTATCAGTAATTTATCTTCACTGTAGCCGGCTTTTCTTCAGCTTTCCTCAGAATTTCCAATGAATTTTTTTCATAAGAAAACTCCTTAAAGTCAGAATTGGCAAAATAAAAACTGTTTAATTCTAAAATAATTGCTTACATTTTCTAAGATTTTGCAAAAACCTTGTTATTTCTACACTGTGTTTCCAAACTGAATCTGTGCATGACAGTCCAGCAGAGTGTGACTCAAGGTGGCTAGGGAACCAAGGGACCTGTTTTTCATTCATAAATTCATTATGATCTTCTGTCACCCTGTTCTGCTATACACAGCAGTGCACATCATTTAAAATTCTTAAAAAACACAAGAGGAAGCAAAACCTGATATATTAGACCCCAAGGAAATACCGTGTTTTCTCTCTGTGATTTTATAAGGGAAATAAAAGTCTCCATCCATCTCCAAACCTGTTTTTCCCACGTGCTGAACTGATAGCCATAGCACACGAGCCAGCAAGAGGTTAGTCACTCCTGTAGGTCAGCACACACACATGTGTACCATTGGTTTTGCAGTCCCTGATATTCTGCAAGTCCATAACTACCTCATTTATTTTATTTCCTTACAGTTTTCTGGGAAAACATGCATCAGCAAGTGCTTTATTTTTTTTTTAACTTATTTAAATTAAATTATTTTAAATCACTCATGAGGCACACAGGATTGAATTGTGTTCTTCCACTTCATGGTAGAAAAGAATACATATAATAGTTATTCATAGAAAAAATATTCTTGGGAAATGTGTGATGAAGGAATAGCTTGAGCCAGTATTTATAACATATTTGCATGCAATACTTTCCAGCCATATAAGCTTCAACAATTTTTAGAAATGCAAATATTTACAGTATTTCTTGCAGCACTTTGATTCTTTATTGCATTTTCCATTACATCTCTCAAAAACTTCTGTGTATTTTCCATCATAAATTTGAAATAGAGCATATTTATCATCAAAACATAAGCAGCAAATTCAGTTCTGTATACTGTAACGTTCAGCATCATGGAGCAGCTATTTCTGCTGGCCTATCTAATACAGTGTGCAAACAGAGTAGTATTTTAATAAGGAGTTTAAATATCTAATGCTGTGGCCTCTGTTCTGTTTATACTTGTACAGCTGGCTGGTATGCCAATGGCAGTGTGTGACAGAAAGATGTATTTGTCTCTGTGCCTTGGAAAACATTCCCGTTTCAGAAGACTGGAACTTTTAGACTTAAATGTCATTGCTCCATACAGTTTTTGAAAATAAGAAAATTTCTCATTCATATTATTGCTCTATCAGTGATATCTCTATTTCAACCAGTGGGCAAATATTAATGCTACAAACAGGTGGTCTGCTATACTCTGCCATATTTTGTGTACAGCATGCTGTTGTACTTACAGATACTGAAAATGAAGAAAAGTTTTTATGCAAAGACATCAACTTTGTCAGGCCAGCTGAAACACTTGAACTAAAATAGACAAATTTACAGATACACAAGCTTTATTTTATAACTGGTGTAAGAGCCACAAATAACATGCTATGAAGTTTCAAATTAACTGCTCTGAGCTGATTGTATTAACTATATTAATAAATTAGAATGTTTAAGAGTAAAAGGTGATTAGTGATGGCTAAAATAGACAGCAGGGTTTTAGCCAGGAGAGAGGTGGTGATATCTTCACTGTGGGACCAAGAGAAGCTTGACTGTAACCAAAAATTGGCAGGGCGGAGGTGGCTGCACTGTGATTGTAGTCTTCTATGACAAAAATGAAATGTCAGATTTTTGTGCCAGTTTCTTTCTACACTATAGAAATTGTATTTTGCATGATCCTGAAAAGAATATGTTCAATACATAAAATACTGCTGTTGTCCATTAGGCAGTAACATTTCTACAGGAAAAGATGTAATAGCTTCCTGCTGTTTGTTTTCTCTGCTCCAGGGACCTCCAGGAACTTGACGACAGCACCCAGCTACCTTTACTCTGTCACTTCTCTGAAACAGCTGAAGGTCTTACCACCATCAGAGCATTCAGGTCTGTAAAACCAGTTATTAGAGGGAGGCTTGGGTTCTGGTCAGGCCCATGTAGCTTTCTTGGAGCATGTCAAATTACTTGATTTGGTGGACTTTAATTAAGCTATCTCATAAAAGGGAAGTGGTTTTTGTTTTCATGTTGCTTTTCCATACCTTTAAACTCTTGTGCATGTTTACAGTAACATACTAAACATGTATATTGGTTTTCCTCTGAATTAAAGATGGTGACAGTTTTAGGATATGCTTTTTAAACTTTGAAGATGTTTAGTTTAACTGTGCCTTACTTGGACAGCAGGGAGCTCGCCTTTGAGGGCAGGCACAGGAATCACTCCTTCAAAATCCCTGTGCTACAGCCTACAAGCTGTGTTATCCAAGTGCCTCTGAATCATTTCTGTATTTAGCCAATACCTCAGTCAGGGATGCATCACTGCTGTACTCACTAGCTGGGAGAGTATATAAGCAACTAGAGAGACTTTCCAAGAAAACTACGACAGGACAGAACCTGATCTTGATATTCTACAATGTAGCCTTGTCAGCCAAAACAAAAAATTATATTCCAGGTGAGAATTTTTTCACTTTTCCATGTTTTTCTTTTCTTTTCTACATGAAATATAAGCCAAATTAGCTTATTTTCACTGCATTACAGCTAGCATGCATAACTTTGTCAAAGTGCAAGCTTGATGTTGTCCCCAAGTATAACTTGCACTCATTCCACACACAGTAGAATTCCAAACCAGAGTAGATCACACTGTACTACTATTTACATATGTATTTGATCTGGTTCAGCTCTGCAGGAGACTTCTGATATTTTTTCCAGCTCTGCTGGTATTGGCCCATTTTAGCCAGCAGTGATCAGGCTGAGTTTAACAACAGTGCCTCTGCCTCTTTGCAGAGAGATGGACAGAGTGGGATAGAGTCTAAACCCTAGATGGCCAGTGTCTGGAAGAACTCTTTTCTCATCTTGTCAATGAATTACACATTCTCTGAGACTGTTCCATCACTTCAAGCTAGCTTTAGGACCCAGTTTATTAGTTCAGAGAGCTGCAGAAAGGACTGTGGCAAGACGAGCAAAAACGTATGCAGTGTGTTGAAGAGATATGAGCCAGTGGTTAACACAAAATATTTTGACAAGCTATGTCAATATGAATGAAGTATTAAACCGGTAATTCATAATTAAGTCCTGATACTGATGTATGCTGAGACATCTTCTTGAGACATTCAGCGTGGCCTTTCATCACATTATCTCCTGAGAAAGAAGAGGAGCTTAGCATTTCTTGGGAGTCATTCAACTCCTCCTTACTTAACAAAACAACTAAGTGAGCTTGGATGGCAGAGAGTAAAAGACAGCCCCAAAAAATGACGAGGCTTTGTAACCATCACTTGAATTTTCCCAGATCTCTGGTGCAAATCAAAGCCATTTCATTTCCCTTTTTTTGCTCCACTGTCAACCAAGAACCTGAAGTCTCCAGTGGTTTTTGTCAGCAAGCTCATATTTACTAATAATCCCGTTAGTCATTCTCTGTAGTTTGAGTTCAGTATGTTCCAGGATAAAATAGAGCAGCTCTCTGCATAACTTACCACAAAGTAGCACAGTTGGATAAGAAAGCAATTTCAGTGACCTTTGCTGTTTGTCATCTGACAGGATAAAAGTCTAAAAGAGCCCAGAAGATGAGCTGGATGTGGATGAAAAGATACAGATCGAGCAAGTCAGATTTTCCATTAGGAAAACAGGAGTTTTGCTGCCAGAATGGCAGATGAGCAGAATATTCAGTGAATCTTTGCTCCTCCCCATGTCATTGCTGTTGCCAGTTGCTGCCTTGGGGAGGTTGCTTGCCATGTTTACAAGCTGTTCAGAGGAAAATGAAGTATCACTGGGAAAAAGAACAAGAAGAAAAAAAAAGGAAAAAAAAAAAAGATAGGAAAGGTTTCTGGTAGAACAAGGATTACAGGAGCTTCATAGCAGGGCCCTGAAACTTTGAAATGTAGGAACTTGCCATGATAAAACAGACGATAAGCGGCAGTATGAAGTTTGGCTATTTCTTTCAAGTGATGGTATTGAACAGACAGCAGAATGTGGAATGAGAAAATGTCTTCCACCTGACTGCAGGCCAGACACTGAAGTACTGTAAGGCACCATGAATTTAGTGTATTTATACCAACAGACATTTTACTTATATCCCTCCTCTCCACTCAAGTGTACCTTCATTTTCAGGTGCTCTGATGTTCTTGCACTGGTTTTTAAAGGTGATGGGCATTAAATGGGAGAGGCAATTGACACTGGAGGTGATACAACTCATTTCTGTAATTCAGAAATGATCTATAGGGATCATTGACTACATGGGATCTACTCCCTCATTGTAGCTGTCTGAGCCTCTTAGGCAGTGTATAGCTGACTGAGAAAACAGCTGAGCTAAGCAGAGAGGTATCAATCTACAAATCAATCTACAACCTACTAATAAGCAATGAAACCTTAGAGATGCCACTCATTTTGAAGACTCACAAAGCTGTCCAGCTAACTTCTGCCTGGTCAGAAAGCTTTGGCAGCAGGCTTGGGGAAGGGCTTTTAATCCAAAGCTTGGCAAAGGCACAAGGGCAAAGAGTTTGAGGTTGAGGGAAGGGGAGGGAAAGAAGAATTTAATACTTCATCCTTTTGTGTATGAGTGTGTAATGTGTTGTAATATAACAACTTTGCTCTCGGCAGGCATGAAGCCAGGTTTAAACAACGTATGCTGGAACTAACGGATACGAACAACATTGCCTACTTATTTCTATCGGCTGCCAACAGATGGCTGGAGGTCAGGACGGTACGTTCAGTTTAGTCCCAGCCATGATTTTGAAACCTTGGAAGCAAACAGAGATTTTGCATGATGCAGAAGAGAAGATAACAAGAATAAATCTCGCGATGAGATTATACACACTGTTACTTAAAATAGATTGGGATTGTTTATGTTAAGCACATAGGGGTTTTTAAGCTTTCTTGGCCATGAATAAGAAAATATGAGTCTCCCTCATCTTTTGCTGTTGTGATGTCTACTGTCTGAAGAGACTGCAAGAACAAACATTTACATAACTTGAAATAAGGTTTCTCTACTACTGTCTGCAGACCTGTCCCTGCAGCAGCTATTTTCAAAGCATAGCATGGCTTTTAAGTAATTTTGTGAACTGTCATAAATCTGCCAGGGCTGTTTCAGGCATCGTGAAGCTCCCTGAGATGTCTCCCCAACAACAGGTTTAATCCCACAGCTGTAATTTAGAGCCCCTATTTGCACAGCCCTTACTGTGTGTAATGTACAGGACTGTTTAATATCACAAAACATAGCAGAGCTAGGCTTCAACTTAAAAACAGTAGGCCACAACACAGCCAGTACCAGTGAGACAGGCTTCTGGATTTTATAGGGGCTCTCCAGTGACAGCATGTGAGGAACTTCCCTGATGTGCATGAGGGGCAAGCAAAATCACTGTGATTTCCTTATTCATCTGACGTGAAAAGAGCAGAGAATGAACAGAGCTGTGACCTGATTTTGCTAGACACAAATAGTAACATACACAACTAATCCTCACATCAGGGGCATTATTCCAACCTTCACTTTGTGGTACACTGCTAAATTAACAAAGCTATGCTTCATTTCTTATGGTGGCATGTCTTTCCCTTGTGCATGAAGCGTTCAGCATGTGAGATCAAGCTGAACTTGCATTCACACCAAAGACAGAAAAATAACAGAGCCTCATCAAGTCCTGAAATAAGCTGTGGCAATGCCCATTAATGTCTCAGTCTCAGACTTGCTTACATGCAGAATGAATTTGATCCAAGAATATGCATTGCTTCATCATCACATTAGAAATAATGTGGTCTTGCCAAGGAATAGTTCATTTAGCTTTACCTAACAGTGCAGTGGTACTAATACCACTCAAAACTTAGGAGAGTTTAATAGCAGCTGTGAAGTCCTGTCCCAGCTGCTCATGGAGATCCAAGAGCACTGTGCTTCTGTTTCCCAGTAGTTAGGTTAGAGTCTGTCATCTGCTCATCAACACTTCTTACAGAGAGATGAACTAGGCAACCCTTGTTTCAAATCTCAGAGGGAAAGACTCCAGGAAGGACATTATCAAACAGGAGGGAAAAAAAATAGATGGAAAATGCTAACCCTGTAATCCAAAGTAAATATAATGCAGGGAACAGTAAGAGAGTGGGAACGCCAGCAGTCCCATGAATCAGGCACCTTGACAACTACAAGACCACACATATCTGGCATTCACTTCAAAACAGAGATACACATCAAGGAGATTGGTTCAAGCTCCTGCAGAGGATATGAGAAGTCAGATCTGTCCAATACAATCTCCACAGCAATTTCTGCAAGAGCAAGGCTTACTAGCCCAAATGCAGCCCTATAACTACATTGCTCTACTGCTTTCAGCTACTGCTACCAACATCAACATGGTGTTTCACTGCAATCTGTGAGTGTATAGCAGGCTTAGAGATGTCTTCCCCATGCACAGTGTTCCATTGCACAATGCTTTATGCATCATGCTTTATTGCAGACACTTTATGTCTGTCTGCCTACAAAATGTGTGCATTAACTGTAGAAGTCCTACTAGAATCTTTTCATGGACATTGTGAAGTCAGCATTACTTCTGTTTTGAAAGGTAAACCCATGTTTGAGAAGACATGGAAGTGGAGAGGAATAGACTTGATTTGTTTTAGTAGTAGTAAATAAGGGTGTCAATGTTATGCTATTCTTATGTTTTTCTTCACACACTTAATAGATTTTTTTATACCTCCACTTTTGGGTGTAGCTACACTGAGATGCCCCAGCCCAACTGTATTTGAAGAAAATACTGGACTGTTTCACTTGTGTCCAGCAAAGTCCAAGAGTATTTCAGTTTGGGCACCAAAAGTCCTGACCTTTTCCAGGAAAAACAACCCAGAAGTAAGGACTAGGTGCCATTATAGAAGTAACTCTCAGTAAACTGAATGTGCTGTGAGACTGAAGAAATTTTCTTGGTGCTGCATTTTAATGTTGTCTAGAATCTTTCTTTCTCCCTCTGTCTCATTTTAGGATTACCTCGGTGCCTGCATAGTTCTTACTGCAGCTGTCACTTCCATCACTGAAGGGCCTAACTCGGGGCTTGTGGGGCTAGGTCTCCTGTACGCTCTGACGGTATGTACCAAAGCAGAGGAACTTTCAGACCAATTATCAAGTTTATGGTAGTTTTAAAAATACATATACATGATTATCTTCCAGCTTTCTTAATCTTGAAGAAAAAAAAAAAAATCTTGCAAATAATGGATTCAAGCCAAAGTTGAGAGAGTTCAGGACAACTTGGACTTGCTTCAGGTTTTATGAGCCAATTAAAAAAACACAGCCATTCCCAGGCCCCGAGTGCTCCCAAGCAGAGCAGAAAAATTAAAAATGCGTAAGAGAACCTGCTGTGCACTCTGTTTTGAACAGCGCAGTGTTGGTTGCTCCTGTATACAGCAAAACCTGCCAGAAACTGCTATCCCACAGACTGTCATAACCTGGGTAATGTTTAACCAATGGCTGATAGAATCATTGCTGAAGAAGAACAAATGCCATTTCTGCTTTGGAGGGAATCTGCTCAAACACCCAATATTCTCCATCCAAATCTGGATGGATTTGGGGATTGAGACCTTTAAGGTTGGTAGGCGTGGCCCATCATGACAAGTAGCAACTGGAAATCAGAGAAGATGGGGTTAGGAAAGACAAGATTTTGATGGCACAATAGCCAATTAATTTTAACTCTTATCATTAACAGTGAGCTATTTGAGACGAGTCACAAAGGTGGAACGGTGTTTTAGTGTAGTAGGCTGTAAGACAGGATGAGAGAGCATCATGGGCATAGACTGAGTACTATCATCATTGAGAACAAAAATATTGCTAAATTCACCAAGAGAGTGGGGATAAAAGCACGATGAGGATAGTCGCAAGGAGAATTTTTGAAATCATGTCTGGAGTGGCACAAAGCTGGCTGCTTTAGGCACTGGTACAAGGAAGGTGGTGTCCTCTAGAGGATACGGGTATGGGTCTAACACTGAGATTTGGCTTTAAGCATAAATGCTGGTGAGCCTATGGTTGCAACAGAAGATTCTCAGCAGCTGTCTTAGGGTGGCCTTAGATCCCCTTCAAGCCACTGTTGCAGCACTTTGAGCATCTGCCAGCAACTGAGAATCAGTCCCAGACTTTCAGCTTCACTCTGAAAACATTCCTGGTAATCCTGCTTCATTAGCAGAGATCTGGAAGCGCCAAGATGTCTGCATCAGCTTTGGCTACTTTGTATTTAGTCTGCATTTGCAAACAGATCATTAGTGCAAGTTAGCTGTTCACTCAAGTCTGGTGTAGCAGATGAAGAGATGCTCCAGTTAAAAAGTGGTTACCTGTCTCTCCCCTCCCTCATAACAACATTAGTGAAACATTGGATGCAGTTGGATGATTGCCTGCATCTCCTGACAGGTTTTTGTGTCATTTCTCTTTGGAGCTAAGAGAAGGCTGATGTTTGGACCTGGATGAGAGCAAACTGTTTGCACCAACATGATGTTTACTATAGACATTCAGAAGCTTATTCTCTCCCCTTGTATAAACCCTCCCAATTCTGTTTCACAACTGAGATAAAGGCTGAAACAATGGGCAGAGCCTTTGGGATACCAGGCTCTTTTATCAAATCTGCTAGAGCTATGACTGCAGATAAATTTCTGAATCAAAAGCTGGACACAGAAGATGTGTATTTCTGACCAATAAAGAAAGTACTTCACACTACCCTGAGAATAACTCCTTATCATTAGGGCAAGCAACTAAATCATCTAAATCGACCAAAACAAATATTGTTGACTCTGAGTGAAAAATATTTACTGTATGCCTGTTGCATCTGTATTAGGTAAGTGGTAAAGAAGTGAATCTGAGTGATTTATTCATAATAAACATCTGTCAGATTCATCAATCTCTGGCAAATAAATGACAAAATCATTCTCTCGCTATGTTAGCATATAGAATGTTCTCCGTAAGTGAGGTTTATACACCCTTATTCAGGTTTCTAAAGCTGCTCAATTTCTAAAGGTGCTTGTCAATCAACAGTACCTAATAAGATTATTTTTGTTGTTGTTGTTGTTGTTTGTTTGTTTGTTTTTGTTTTTTAATTAGCACCTAAACAGACTTAGGAACATAAGTTTAGGAAATGGCTATACAGTTTTCAGCCTTAAATAGTCTTGACTAGGGATAAGCTTCCCTAAGTTACTGGGTATTGTTTGACAACTAGTTATCAGTAGTTACTTACTACAAGTAATACCTTTTTGATTACAAATGGGAATAAAAACTAAGAAGGAAATATCATTGAGCTGATAGTATATTTTTTCTCATATATTGCTATGATAAAGGAACACACATTTTCCACTGAGATAAATGGATTATGTAAATATGCACAGAAAGAAGCAGAATTGAAATGCCCATAAAATTCTTTTCAATGTATTTGCAAATAGTGAACTTTCTTAATCTTTAGTCTGTCTTTGAAAGATTATAAATTGCCATATTCCCAAATGGCATTACCAATTTTGATTTCTTCTGTGTTGTGTGTTTAAAGAAGGTGTCTTTCAGTACTGCTTACTTGGGAACAAGAGATTTCCCTAATCAATCACATCTACAGACTCTGGGTATAACCTCTTTCAAAAAAAAAAAAAAAAAAAAAAGAGTATACTGTGTGCTAAATTACTATGTCACAGTTGTTTGCATTGGAGTATGACAAGCCTGTTATGTGTTTGATGCTGTTCCACTGAGTTTAGGACTGTTGCAATGCCAGTAACAGATCCACGGTGCTGGGTCAGGCCAAAGACTTTCGCAAATTTATCTGAGTTTTATTCACAAACAGATAGATGCACAGACCTGAACCCTGTCCTTGTTTTCTTTTTGTAATGTAGATAACAAACTATTTGAACTGGGTGGTGAGAAATCTGGCTGATTTGGAGGTGCAGATGGGTGCAGTAAAAAAAGTACACAGCTTCCTGAACATGGAGTCGGAGAACTATGATGGCTACTTGGGTATTGCACTCTAAACTTTTTTGTTCGTTGATTTTTGTTGTTGTTGTTCTTCTAGAGGATTGTTAAAGCAAGGTAGACTTGGTCATGCAAAATTTATAGGTCTCCTTGTTATGTAGGAACTCCCACTGATTTGACTAACAAGGATAGCCAAAAGCAGCCATGAGATATGTAGCCTGTACTAGCCAACAGGAAAAAAAAAAAAAAAAAAGAGGAAGAGGAAGGAAGAGGAAGAAGAAGAAGAAGAAGAAGAAGAAGATGAAGGAGAAGAAGAGGAAGAGGAAGAGGAAGAAGAAGGAGAAGAAAAAGGAAGAGAAGGAGGAGGTGGAGGAGGAGGAGGAGAAGAAGAAACCTATCAAAATGTAGATAAGAATTAAAAATGCATTAACAGTCACATGCTTCAAATGTGGGATTTTTGTAGCCCCCATTTGCTGCAAGACAGAGGTATGATGGCAGTCAAACCTCAGTCAGACCTCAGCAACTCTTCCCTGAACTGTATGCTGCTCTTTGTACTGCTGCTGTTTTATTCAAATTAGCTTTGACTGGTATTTTGCAAGTGCTAGCAGTGCAGAGATGAAGAAGCTTACAGGTCAGAAAGCCTCCTTGGAAAGCCAGGCTCCTATTCTGAAGACAAAACCTGACTGCATATTTGTAAATCAGGATGACATATGAGCTGTGATAATGTCAACAGCTCAAGTTGTAAAGCAGTAACAACATCCTTCCTTGCACTGTCCTTCCTCTGCTGGTTACTGACTTCAGAAGATGTTAACACTCCGCTGACCTTTTCTGCCCTCTTTGCTTCTCCCCATTTCATTGCTAAGAGCCCCTTAGGCATTTACCCTCTCGTCTTATGTGTCAAGATCTGGCAGCTAAGTGCTAACGTGCTCTGAGACGGTTCTCAGCTCCCCTGCAAAACAATCTGAACGCCAACCTAGCAGAGGGCGCACCCTTAGCCTATGTCCTTTTGGCATGGCCTAGGTTTCTCAAGTGGCTTCATGAAGACTCCCAGGAAGGAGGGAGGGGAAAGGGAAATGTCATAAAAAGTGGCCCTTTGATAGCATGTTTTGTTTTATTGTGACTATTCCAGACTCTTCTCAAGTCCCAAAAGACTGGCCTCAAGAGGGGGAAATCAAGATTGAAAATTTGTGTGTGAGATATGAAAACAACTTGAAGCCTGTTCTCAAACATGTTAAGGCCTATATTAAACCAGGACAAAAGGTACTGTATAATTGCATATGGTCCTCATTCTGGAGCAGATCCTTCCTTATTGTGTTTTCTTTTCTAAGGTAGCAGAAGAACAAGAATAACAATTTGCAGTGACATCCGCATACATTGATGGTCCTCTCTGAGGTCCCTAGCCATGGGTCTAGAAACACCCTGATGATATCACTTTATTGGCTGGGATCAGTTTTTCTTCTGAGACTCCCATCTCTTTCCGTGTCCATCCCCCTTGCTTAGAGCGAGCATAGGTGGCAGATGAGATTAGATGAACATCAAAAAGGAGATGAGTGAACACTCAAGAACATCTCACATTTCAGCATGTAGTGTCATTGGAGTCCAGGACAAAAAAATTACAAAATTTTTAAAATCTTCCTGGAACAGATGTTTCTAAAGATTATTTAGCAAAAGGGAACTATTTTGTTCCAACATTTTTGACTGAATATCCCAACATTCCTGAAATTCTATTTTTTTTTTTATGTTAAATTTCAGCTACTGAAATCATTATAAAATGCTCAAATAAAAGTAATATTAAATTGCACATTACCCCACTGATCAATTCAATAAGATGAAATAAAATTCTACATGAACCAAAAAAATATATTTTTCCCTTGGTTAAAATTGCATTTATTGCAATATTAATATTGCAGAAATTTTGTTTTCCACTGTATGAATTGTGATGCATACATGCAAACTCATTGCATGTAAATGAGAAACACCATAAGGTCTCACTGTGAAGTAAATAATACTCTTTTTTATCAAGCTGTAAATAGCTAGCTTTTACGATGTGATTGCTAAGGTTGTTTCTTGGGACAGGTAGGAATCTCTATCACATGTTCCATGAGCTCTTCAGTGTACACGTGAAGCAGCTTCACCTTTCACTTAAGGTTTCCTCTCCAGGTCTCTGAAATTTCAGCACTGCACAAGCCATATGGAGAAATTAAGCAGGTTTTCTTTTTTCTTTTCTTTATTTTATTTTATTTTATTTTATTTTATTTTATTTTATTTTATTTTATTTTATTTTATTTTGAGATTAGATATCATCTGTAGCAGCTGAAATACCACTTTAAATAGGTTTTAAAATATGTTTGTTTGTTTGTTTGTTTCTGTTATTACCTTCTGCCTGGAGTTTGGAGCAGGGTAATGATCTCTTCCTAATACTTCTTAGCATCAGTGAAAGCCCAATGCTTTTGTTTTCATTTTACAAGTCTTTTCTGATGCACAGATCAAAAGGAGTCTGCCACTGGCCATTGGGAAGGACCTTTATTCTCACCAGTAGGGCAGTCCAGTCCAGCTTTCCTGAAGGACTGCAAGTCTGACTTACAGCTTCCTTTTATAAGGAACATCTTTACATGTTTTC
Source organism: Aythya marila (assembly GCF_965140915.1). Taxonomy (NCBI): domain Eukaryota; kingdom Metazoa; phylum Chordata; class Aves; order Anseriformes; family Anatidae; genus Aythya; species Aythya marila. The sequence continues at coordinate 130,772,668 of NC_139042.1, forward strand.
TTTTGCAGGTTGGGATCTGTGGTCGCACTGGCAGTGGCAAGTCATCCCTATCTTTGGCGTTCTTCAGAATGGTGGACATATTTGATGGTTAGTTTTCACTGGAGTCTGTTGTCACTCCTGACCTGCTCCCCCTTATGTCTTCAGAAGACACTATATTGATAATTTATATCCTGGCTTGGAAGACACTTGGTTTGAATGGGGCTTGTTATACCTGATTCTTCAAAGTACAAAGTGTCCTATAGTGAGTAGCATTTGGTTCTTCCAGGAAATGTTGCACACAGATTATGCTTGTAAATTTTATTCATTTATTTATTTATTTGGCATTGACAAAACAATATACCATTTTTGAGGTAGGAGGAAAAAATATGCAAGTCTGGAGTCTCAAAATTTCTCACTAAAGAATGACTGTATTAACTTATGATAAGTGTCATAATATTAGCAGAATAGAAACTGGAACTTGACAAGCCCATTCTCTTGATAATTATTTTTATTTTATTGTGTTTTCCCACAACTACAGCAGAAACTGACTAAGGGTTTTGGATACCTTTTACTATGTTTTCACTCCTGCAGCATTTCACTCTCTTAGCTCATTGGAATGAACTAGTGTGCAGCAATACACACCCTGGCATTTATAATAAATATACATGTGAACTGTTGTACAAATATGGAAAACTACCGATCTTTTTGTTACAAAGATTTCTGTTTCTAGATTGGTTGTTGTGCATTAAATGTTTGCTAGGGAAACCCCAGTAGGATGTGCGAAGATAAGTAAATCTGATGCAGCTAATACTTGCTTTTGTTGTGGTTCTGTGCCTATATGTATATATGGTTTCTGATTCATGACTGAGGTTCCTGGATATGTAAGTAGTGCAAACAGTTTTATTTCTGCTCAGCTTTCGGTTTCCTTCTACTTTAATCTTCTTTCTATATCGTTTCTTTGTCTGTTCCTTCTGTATCCCTGATTTTTCCCTATGGGAATTCCTCAGCTTTTTCTAATTGAGCTTAGTTTATCCTTTGTGCATAACCATCTCTCTCTCAGCAAAAACCGTATTTGGACTGTAAGCTGATCCACTTCTGGGTGGGGTCCTGGCTCTAAAAAAAGATTATTTAACAAGATTACAAGTAACTTCAGTGAAGCCAAGAGTTCATTCAAGGTATCCATCTTGCTTCCTTATGTCTGTGTTACTTCTTAAAAATTTTATTTATTCCATATTCCATGTTCTCACTTTCTTCTTCAGTCTTTAATGTTTTCCCTTTCTTGTCCTCTCTTCAAACCATCTCTTTCTTTTGTCTTGCTTGAACGCCCTCATTACTTTCTTGGTTTCCCAACTCCTCTTTACTTAACTTTTTCCCGCAATGATATTATCTCATCTGCTCTTTTCTTTTCCTTGAGCACCCTGGCTTCTATCAAAAATATCTTACCTTGTTTCCAAGGCATGACATATTAATTTTTCTCTCATTAGTCCACCTCATATTCTTCTAACCTTCTCTTATGTCCTCATTCATGCTTGAGTTCATGCAACCACTGTTGTCTCATGCTGAAGTCTTATGAGCTGATTCAGCCTTTATGAAAGTCTGGAAATAATTGAGCTTTGCATTCCACAGATGAAATCTTGGTTCCTCTGAACTTCCGAGAAAAGCATGAGCATGTTAGTCTGGCTAGGTGGGAATTGGGTCTTTCATTGGAATAGGCCCTCATATTGTAACCTACAAAATGGAAAGTCATTAAAATTGGAAATGATTGAAGGGTCATGCACACAGAGCTTTGAATATCCATTTACTTGCCAGTTCATGGTTAGGTTCTCCCTGTTTGAGAACTAATGAACATTAAGTAGGTACTTTCCAGGACTGGGTGCAGTCACACCATGAAGTAATCCACAGGGAAAAGGCAGAGTTGAGCCTGATGAAAACACCTCTTATAATATCCTCATCCAGTTTACGCTGGCCCATCCCTTCCACATGTGAAGAGGGAAGCTTCTGTGTCCAGGGAAAGTCATTGGATTCACTAGTTCCTGGCTTTTCTTTGAGGATCGAAGGGAAGAGATTTCTGTTGCCCTTCCAGCTCTTCAACTTACAGAGTAGCCATCCATGGTTCCTCTTATACGTTTCCTCCACCTTCCTCAACTGGACATCTACAGTTCCAACAACTAGCACATCATGAATCAGATTTTCAGATGAGATCCATATGCTCATTAACCTGGAGTAGTGACTAGGAATGGAAAAATCTTCTTGCTTTACCAAGTATCCCAGCTGTACCAGCAACTTCTTGTACAGGAATGAACTACTAGTTTAAGGAATGATTAATGTGACCACTTCCAGTAATCTTATGCTAGAAGAACAGTATATGGCTAATTCACAACCAAATATTTAAATGAAATTGATATGTAAGAACTGCCATGAATAGTATTAAAATGCTTGCAGTATGACATCCTTTTTTTTTTTTTTCCTGATCTGCCTCTTGTTAAAAAGTTAGTGCTATCCCATTCCCTCTGGAGTTACAAGATTTTTGGCTCCTGATGCATTATTGATTGTAGAAACATATATTATGAAAAAGAAGTGAGCATATCTGAAATTAAAGATCTTCTGCTACTGTTAGAGTCAAGGGGAATAGAGAAAGGTACAGAACATGACCTAACTGCATAAGTTGCTCCCGTTCTTCTTGATCTGTTTGGCTGTAAACCTTAGGTTGCCCCAAAATAAATTATCTTTCAAGTGCTATTATTAATCATGTAGCATAGGAGCCACACATTTCCTTGGGGAGGTGTGTGGGTGGGGAGCAGACAGAAAGGCAACAACATCACTAATAAACTAGATTCCCTCTGGCTTGTGTTAATGCATACATGCACCTTCTCCATGTTTATATAACAATGCTGAGAGAATGCAGAAGCAAGCTGTTTCATCATCTGGAGTCCAGCACAAAGGATCTGCTTTATCTTTCTGCCTGCTATCTGCAAATCACATTTTGTGCAATTCTCTCACATCTTCTGTATGTTGTTTTAAACAGGGAGGATAGTGATCGACGGAATAGACATCAGCAAGTTGCCTCTTCATACTCTTCGTTCCCGACTCTCCATTATCCTCCAAGATCCAATACTGTTCAGCGGTTCCATCCGGTAGGTGTAAGCAGACTGGGGGTGAAGAAAAGCATTGCATGGCGTGTTTGTGATGGTTACTGTGGACAGGAAAGGATGGAAATGGGAATGAACATTCCCAGCTCACTCCAGTGTGTCCACACAGTCTGTCCAAGAGAAATCAATTGAGATACACTGTGCCAAATTGTTCCGTTACAGAAGACCTGAATGAACTGCAATTGTAGTGACAAGACTCCTGCTCTGTTTTTCTTTGCAGATTTAATTTGGATCCAGAATGCAAGTGCACTGATGATAGACTCTGGGAAGCTTTGGAGATTGCTCAGCTGAAGAACATGGTCAAATCATTGCCAGGAGGCCTTGGTATGTCCAAGTAGCCAGGAATGTAGGCCAATAAAGTCATTCTACATGAATGAGCATGGACTTATATAGATAGATACATGGGATCTTACACACTGAACCATCATGTTGACAGGCATCTTATGAATATACTGTCTCCATGACAGAGAAAATATTGTTAGTAAAAAGCTGGAGAGTAGTCTTGTTTTCCACTTATTTCAGAGAAAAATGTGGCACTTCAGCATCACAGAGGGGTGACCTATCATTTAAGAGTTTTAAAAGAGCAGATTTACCTCTGCTCCTTCAGCAGAACCTGGCTTGGCCAGCAGAGTTGTTGCTCTTGTTGAGAACACTGACAGAGCATTTACCTTATTGTTTGAGATTTGGTTCATGAAGGAAGCTCACCTAATTCCTACCATATTGTGTATTTCATATTACTAAGATACAATCCTGCAGCCTACCAGATTTAACTATTTTTGCCAGCTGTTTGCTTAATGATATGTTGATCCTTTCCCAAGATGTGCTCATTTTTCTTGGTATCTCTCTATGCCAGTGTTCAGTCAATATTATTCTTACTAGATTTTACAGGGATCTTGCTTGATGCAGGAACAGTGCACAAGCAGAGCTTTCATGATGACCACTCAAAATAACTGCATCCTGATTGTAAGAACATACATTCAACTTAATTGATTTTATTACAGATGCAATGGTAACAGAAGGAGGAGAGAACTTCAGTGTAGGGCAAAGACAGCTTTTCTGCCTGGCCCGAGCCTTTGTTCGCAAGAGTAGCATTCTCATCATGGATGAAGCCACAGCATCTATTGACATGGCCACAGTGAGTATAGCAATTTATACCATTGATGCATGGATCTACTAGGAGAAGAGGCGTCATTGTCCCCAAAATGTAAGCTATGAGATCTAGTTAGAAAAGAAAACTGACAGAATTTTTTCTTTTGTCTTGTGTTTAGTTTCAATTATTTATGTTGCATTTTGGGGGTCGATGCCTGCAGTGAGGGGCAAAAAAAACAACACAGATTAAATATTTTAGAGCATCCCTACATTTCACCTGTGTCATTTCATTACTAAGAGTCTGATGTGCGGATGGAAGATGGTGTGGAATATGACCCTGTCTTTTTGATGTTTGAAGATACATAACAAAGTAGAATAAAGAAGGATGAAATAACTGAAGTAAGTCTTTTACTTTGGTAGGAAAACATTTTGCAGAAAGTTGTGATGACTGCCTTTGCAGACCGTACAGTTGTAACAATAGCGGTAAGTATTGACACCCACAGATGCTCTGTCCTCATTTCTTAAGCAGTTATTCTTGCCTTTCAACATATAAACATCATAATGAAAACAACATAAAAGTAAAACCCAAGGTCAGAATATTCCCAAACTAAAACACTGAGATCTGAAGAAAGACTTTATAGGAAACTTCAGCATATAGATTGTCTCAAAAAAAAAAATTGCAGTTATTCTCATTAACAAATTTAAACTGAATCCATGGGTCAAACCATTATTGAAAGTTGCTTTAAAATCTAGATTTGAATTTTGCCTCTAAAGTTCATGCATGTATGGCATCTAAAACCATGGCACAAATTTATAAAAGGAGCTGAAATTCCAAAAGATTCAAAAGATCTCTCAGGTCAGATGGTCTTTTCTCTTTTAGAATAATAATTTTTTTAAAAGGTTGGTTTTAGAATAAAGATTTTAAAAATTAGAATCAGCAGGGATTGCTCAAAAATTAATATCTCTTCAACTAAATGTTTCTGACATTTTTTCCTGTTTTTTCCTGCCATTTCTAGTGACACAGAACATAACAAATATCTGTGCAAGTATGCACAGGTATGTGCATACATGTACATACATAAACACACACACAGAGGATACCTTTTAGATAAATTCTACCTTGTGATTGTAGGCTTACTCAGAAAGCAGACATTTTATCCAAGAGATAAATATGTTTCAACAGATGTTTCTTCACCGTGTCTAGAATCGAGTCCTGTGGTTAGAGATTAGAGTTATGATTCCTGGACTCTGGTTTCAAGTCTGTCAGTGGTAGTTGATGTCAGACAAATGACTTATCCCAGGGTACTTTACAACAGGCTCTAAGATTACTGGATAAATAAGTGCTGAAGATGCTAGCAGTAAGCATATTCCCCTCCAGTTAAATGTCATTCGATTTTTTAGTATTGTTCTTCACTCTGGAATCTCACTTTTCCCTTGCTTTTTGAAACTTCATGTCTCAAAATGGCACATATTAATATTTAGCTTTCCTCACACAGCTGGCTTCATTTCCTTCCTTTCTTTACTCATATATGATCTTTCCTTCACCCACCTGTTTTTCTTTTCTTTTTTCCAGCATCGTGTATCTCACATCTTGGATGCCAATATTGTCCTAGTCCTTTCTGAGGGCTCTCTAGTTGAATGTGACACTGCCTCAAACTTACTCCTCAAAGAGGATGGCCTGTTCACCACTTTGGTGAAGACTCACAAATAGACTCTCTCAGTCCACACTGTTCACAAGACTTCTGGCTCTATGGTAGTTATTTTTTACCTCTTTAGTTCCCTTTCATTCTGCTTCCTTTCTACTGCACAACATCTGAGATGACAGTGCAAGAAGGAGTTTATTGTGTGGTTCCTGGGTTTATTTAATTTTGTCAATATTTATACTAATTAGATTTATCTAAAGCCTAGACATGCAACTAACATTGATTCTATGACGTGAAAGAAATCCACCCCATAAAGTAATCCCTGACCTTCAGCCTATACAATGAAATGTCTCATTTTTAGAGCTAGTCATGTCTATATCTGACTGGCTATATTCACAAAGCATTGCAACCAAACTCTACCTGGTTTCATTCCTGTTATATAGGACTAAACTATTCCCTTCAGCAGACACCAATTTAATCACAGAGGGAGCTAAATGATTTGCAGAAGGAGACAATTTAGGAATTCCCTAAGATGTATGCAGTGTGTACAGACAATGTACGAAAACCGAGGATTGGAGCAGGACGATAAGCCACCTTGACTATACAGGCATACTCAGGATGTTTCTTCATATTTCCTTAAGGGGAAGACGTATTTCAGTGATGCCGTGGGATTTATTCCAACAGCTGTGTTGTCCATAAAGGCAATTAGCTGACTGAAAGTGAAGTGCGTGCATGCATAAGTATTTTCAGGCTTGGTGCCAGAGGCTGTAAAATATTTTGAGATCTCTTCAGATTAAAGATATAGTACAAGGACCTACTCCAAATACCACTGTAAACAAGGACAGCCATTCACCAACTTCATAGGCCTTGGATTAGGCCCATTAATGAACTGCAATGAAAACTATCAAAATGAAAACATCTGTATGTGTTTTTTGTTTCTTTTTATGGCAGCATCGGGTTCACACTATTCTAACTGCAGACCTGGTCATCGTCATGAAACGAGGGAACATTTTAGAATATGATACACCTGAGAACCTGCTTTCTCAAGAAGATGGCATCTTTGCTTCATTTGTCCGGGCAGACATGTGAAGAATCACACGATGTATGTTAATAGCTTATTTTTAAACAACTCAAATGCAAATACTTTATATTCAATGTAACATCACTTTAACCTTTTTTTCAGAGCTTTTTTTTTCTTTACACGTCCATCTTTCAAAATAATAAAACCCATTACAATACATGTATGCCTCAAAGAAATAAAAGTATCACTTAATTAAAAATCCATTAAACTTCACAAACACAAACACGCAGGCAGAAAGTTTTTATTTCCTGGAAATCCAACATTTTTCTTAGACATTTTAAGTGACCTTATTTTCTTTTATAGACAACAAAATAATGCACTGTTCTTACAAACTGCATATGTTATTCTGGAAGCAAGAATCAAATCGTGCAGTTTGTCAAGGAAGCTAGAGACTCCCAGAAGCATTCAGTCCCCAGAGAGGAAAATTAAAAAACAACAAATCCAAACCCATAACACTTGGGGCAATCTTCTGCATTCCAAAGGGATAAACTTTGCTCTTCAAGTTGTAGTAGAGGAGCAGTGAATGAGGGAAAGGAATTTCATCAGAAATAAGGAAATTCTTCCTGTCCTTCGTGTTAGTTCATACACCGTAGTTAGTACAGCACTATTTTTTCAGTGCAATGATGACTTATCCCTACAGCCAGTTCCTAAATCTGTATTCATTCTGCAGACTTTTTTGAATCGAAGACCCCTATTTTTGAATCAAATCACCCTATAATTATGCATGCTTTGATAGGTTTATAGAAGAATACATTTTGTACAGTATCATAAGACTTCATATTAAAATTAATCTGAATTTATCTGAACTTGCTATTAGTCAATCTTTTAAACATTTCCACTAAAATATTCTATTTAAAATGGCATTTAATTAGACAACCACTAAATGTGTTATATGTCTTTAGCCCTTCACATTATTTTTTATGCTAGAACAACCTGTCTTTTCCTTTGCACATTTCTGAATTATCCATAAATCAGATCTTGTCCAAGACGACGTGATTTTCAAATGATTCCTTCAAGATTTTAGGTGCACTTAGATATATATTTACCTCACACATGTTTGAAAAGGTTGCCTGCACTTGGCTAATGCATATGGCTAGATTCTGAACTGTGATAACTGCGCAATGAGCAATGAACCCCCTCTAGAAGGGGTTTAATAGACATATTTTCAAAGGCAGAGTTTGAGACATCAGTTTCACTAGTAGTATTCAATGTGATTCTTATTCATCTATTTTTATAGACAATTTTTATATTTTATATATAAATATATTTTGACTGGCTGAGGGAGTTGGGGTTGTTCAGCCTGGAAAAGAGAAGGATACAGGAAGACCTTGTAGTGGACATTCCAGTACCTAAAGGAGGCCTACAGGAAAGCTGGGGAAGGACTCTTTGTCAGGGTGTGTAGTGAGAGGACAAGGAGTAATGGCTTTGGACTAAAAGAAGGAAGGTTTAGATTAGATATTAGAAAGAAATTCATCACTCAGAGAGAGGGTGGTGAGGCACCGGAACAGGTTGCCAAGAGAAGCTGTGGACGCCCCGTCCCTGGAGGTGTTCAAGGCCAGGTTGGATGGGGTTTTGGGCAACCTGGTCTAGTGGAAAGCATCTCTGCACATGGCAGAGGGTTGGAATTAGATGATCTTTAAAGCCCCTCTCAATTTAACCCATTCTGTCATTCTATGGTTCTGTAAGATTGAGGATGAACAAGAAGTGCAGTTATGCCTATTTCTAGTGTAAAGAAAAGAACATGAGACAATAATTGCTCCCCTTGGCCTCCAAAACTAGGACTTGAAATTGGAATTGTATTTAGTCTACTATTGTAAAAATGATACAATGGTTTATGTTTTTTGTTTGTTTGTTTGTTTGTTTGTTTTTGTGTGCGTGTGTGTGTTTTGGTTGGTTGGTTTTTGTTTGTTTGTTTGTTTTGTTTTTGGTCAGTGATATGGGTCTTGGTTTGGTTTGGTTTGGTTTGGTTTTCCCATCTTAACTATTGGAAATACAAGCTTTGTGGCACAACTAAACAAAAAAAATCAGCCTTGAAAATTTTAATAAGGGAAGCATCGTGATTTCCCTGTCTACTGCTGTGAAAAGTTTTTGCTCTTTTCCCAATTAATACTCTCTGCTGAACCCTGTCATACAAAGAAAATAATAAAAAAAAATAAAGCAGATGTTTACAGCATGTTTTTATATAGATTTCAGAGCCAAAAGGCCAGAAATATTCTTGGTTTAATTTCATTGTATTCAGTGAAAAGCTAACTGGATTCATTGCTGTCAGACTCAGACAGTGTGAAGATGAAGTACAAATAACTTCACCTGTGTATCTTTGATGATGTCCTGATTTATGTTAAGAGGTACCGATGCTATCATTGAAATCCTGTTTCCTGTTAAGCCACATTAAGTGGCTGTAGAAGAACTAAGATTTGTTAGGCATCCTAAAGAACTTAAAAGGGGCCAACAGTTAGCACCTCTTTCCTCTTACATTTGTTCCAAACACATCACAGAAGTAAGAAGACTGTTCTTTGCTCATCCATTCCTCCAGAGGTATACAGTGTAATAAACACTGCTATTTCAATATGTAGAAAAGAAAATACGTTGTGGGCTGAGTATAGTCTACCAGCATGCTTGATTCATTTTGCTGAAGGAATGCAGGAGTACTGCATGGAGTTCAGGAGTTACGCAACTGTGGTCAAAGTGTTTGGTAATCATTGGAGCATATCCTCTAGCAAGTTTAAATGCACGGTTTGGTTTCTCAAGCAATTAATCCTGCTCAATACACACAGATTCCAAGAGACAAAGCACACAGATTGCCATAGATCTGTCAGATCTTGCATTTTAGTCACCATGCCTATGTTACATACTCAGCAATGGAATAGGTTGAACTTTTGCTTTGAAGAAGGGTGTTCCCAACAGTCTTTTGAAACAAAGTTCTCTTGATTATATGTAAAGGTCTTAACTGAGGCCCCTTTAGGAGCAGTTTTCTTAGGCTGTTGACCCTACATGTACAAGGAAGCATCAACCTAGAGATTTGGTTTCTTTGACTCTTGCCACACTCCCACCTCTGGTGTCACTCCTCAGCCCTTCCTCTCTTGCCACAGCCTCCTTGCTTTTTTTCCTCCCTCAGCACCTCTGTATATCATACCCTCTTTGAGGTTCATGTTTGTATTCCTGAGTGCTCCCTACTCTGCCTGTGGCCTCCCACTCCTTGATTTTACTCTGTGTTCTCTGCTGTATTCCCTCTCTGACACAGCTTTGCTCTCTCCTCCTTCCCCTGCTTTTCTCTAGTTTGCTATCCTTACACCCCTCCTCTTCAGGGGACACATACTCTAGTGTGATCATGATTTGGATTTTTTCCCCAAAAGCAGTAACTAAATAAGCCTTCATTATTGCAAAATTATACTCTAGAAATACCAAGTTCCTCCTTTTACAAAGGAGCTTTGAATGCAAACACTGGCCACATGTATATTTTTTTTACCTATGGATAGAGGAAAATCACCTCTTGTGAGACTTCTGAAATTAAGTTTCTCATCTCATCTGTCATTTTTTTTCTCTGTCAAGTATTTTTCTGGAATGTTTGAAGTAAAATAGAAGGAGTAAGGTCCCTTTTTGCCAATGCAGCTGTTTGTGGATCCACAACTGTGTTCCTCAACCTTTGAGCTGCAACCAGTGTATTGTCTTTCCTTTTCCCTGTATTGGCTGGCACAAATGGCTTTGTGCCCTTTTTGTATGTGACCTTTCACCATACTAGTAACAGCTAACCTCTCATTACTGCTTCACCAGCAATGCCCCATACAAATGTTGTGTTAATTTCTGAGCCAAAATGTTCATGTGCCATGAATCCCATTGCAGGGGTTTTAAGTTGTGTTTGAGCTCAGTATCCCCATTGTGATAGTGTCAGTAGAAATCCATTCTAAAATAGCTAGTGAAACCACATAGCTACTAGTTAAAATCTCTCTGGAGCAATGATTCTCCCATAAAATGTGTTAAAAAGCAAAAATGAATTAGTCAGATTTGCTATTTTATATCCTCAAGCAGTACCTTTTGAAAGCCTAATTTAAAACCACAATAAGTTTTGTAAACTCTCTGATATGAATTCAGTGATGTCATGTGAGGAGTTCTTTGGTTTCTTTGGAAATAAATCCTTTCAGAGGCAAAACAGAGTAATAATAATAAAAAAAAAAGGCGGAAAACAAAACTGTAAATCAAATTCTTCATTGCCATGCAAACATCCCAATCATTTCCACATTGTTTTTTTACTGCTCTGTTTTTTCTCCACCAGAACTGACCTCTGTGTAGAATTGTGGGGAAAGACTACCAGGTTCTCAAATTATCAAAAAATTATTATGAGGCAGAAGTTCCCTGACTTACAATTCAGTGATGTGCTGATGCTCTTTTGGCAGGACAGCTTAGAGTATTGGCTTATATGAAGCTATGAAGTTCAGAGAAGCTTCCAAATATAATTCTTCAAGAGAAGAGAGATTTCTAGAAAAGTCTTAAACAATTTCCTACACAGTTATTAATTATCCACCATTGATAGAATCTGTCTGGTGTTAGACACTACTCATGCAAACATAACAGACATTCCTGGCAGGAGTTTTTTATTCCTCTAATAAAACAAGCCACATTCTTAACAGACTATAAACAAACATTTATTGCAAAATAACTGTTTTATTAATAAGAAATAGTTTCTATTTAGTGTATTGACACTCACCATGTGCAAGAAGTCTTAATTCATTTTCATTGAATATGGAGATTTCCATCCTATGAATTACTCTATAATAATGTAGCATTCAGCTCAAATGTTACCATGTTGCAAATTTCACCACCTGGTGATTCTTGATTGAAGATTCCAATTCTTGAAATTCTTGGTGATTTCAATTCTTGAAAATTGATTCTTGTGTATGCGTATTAGTCATTTTTACAAATGAATACTTTGCATAGTTGCACATCCTCAGAATAGAAGGTATAAATAAGTAACAAACAGTGACAGCTAGAACTGCCCATGCGTGTCTCAGCTATTCCCATGACATTTCTTAACTCTCCCTTCAGGGTTTGCTGGCTGTACCAGCTTACATCTGAAAACATCACTTAAACATCCAGTAAAATATTTAACCATGTAACCAAGGAACTAATGCACCTCAGTGTAAATTACATGGTCCAGAACCACTGTCCTTCAGTATCACAGTTACAGATGCTCCAAAGCCGCATATTCTTTGAAATGCATAAAGTTATAGACTGATGGTTGACAGTTATGTGTGTTTATAGCATACTAGCTAGATTTGGCCCTTACTCTTTCAGCAATATCAGCTATGAGTATTAGACTACTCCATCAGAGGGGGGAGCCTTAAGTTGTGAGAGGCTCTTTGTACCACAGATTTTCACAGCTGAATCATTTGGGTTTGGGGCCATCTATTGGGGCCACTGTAGCATCTGAGACCAGAGGGTTCAGAGCTGCCAATTATTCCGTGATATGATCTGAAGATGAGAGGTAGTGTTTATCTTCCATCAATGGCATATGTTAATTTAACTCTCACTCTGCAGCCAGCAGAGAGAGCTGTTATATCAATCACTTGTAACCAAAGCGACCTGGAAGCACAGAGATGGAGATACAAAAAAAATCCATACCTCTATGGAATTTTATGGAGACGAAAATGAATTATGCTACTCTGATGCTGAAGACAGCCACAAACCTTCTGGCTCCAGCTACACAGGAGGAATAGGAGAATTTGGACAAGGACATCAATGAAAAAACCTTTGATACCTGGCTCTGTTTCTCCAGATCCCTCCAGAAGTAAAGGAGAAAAGAATTGTCCAAGCCCTAGCAACAGGGGTGTGTACCCTCTTCTAACTTCTGGTTCTCCAAAGTTCTGGCACAGAAAAAGGAGACAGAGGCTGTTCTGCCACAGTCAGCACTTTGCTACCTTAGGCATCTTTGCCTGTCCCTAGAGCCAACTAGGGACAAGCAACTGCCCTATCAAGGGATAGGGCATGAAGGTTTTGTGACAGTCTCTATAGTGCTGAGACTCAGCAATGTGCAGCCTTTGGTTTTCAACCTTCACTGTTGAGATTTGGAAAGAAACAAACACAATGCTAAAATAAAAGACAAAGGCAGGGAGATGGGTAAGTAATGTGGGGTGGCAAGAAGTCTCGGTGGGTTTTGCACACAGACATAGTACAATGTGGTTGCCTCTAGAGGGAAATGAGGCTGAGAGTGAGTATAAGGTAAATCCTGGAGCACAAGGCGTTTCTTTCATCTACCCCCTTCTTGGCTCAGGCATGTCTCTGGAGCAGAGGTGGAGTACAGGAAGCAGAGGCTAAAAGATGCTGGATTTCATAAATCAGATCACTCTAGGAATCACATGGTTTGGGCATGATAATCCCTCTCCTCTCCCTCCTCCTCCCCCCTCTCTGCTGACTCTGCAGGAGCCCCAGCCCAAAAGGGATCTCCCTGCACCATTTCCCTAAGACCATGCCCTCTGTCATGGATGCATGCTGGTGGCCTTCATGCTGATTCTCTGGAGCACCAGGGGGCAGCCCTCCAAGTATGGTAGCACTTCCTAGGAGAGGCCATGGGAGCCAGCAGGGCCAGGGGAGCTCATGTTGTTTTGCAAGCAGTGGTAGGGGCCCAGCTCTGGGCAGGTTTGGCTGGAGTACCACTGCCCATCCCAGGACACATTCCTACGCAAGCAGACTTGGCCCCTGTTTCCTTGGTGTAGGAAGAAGCATGAAAGAGGCATGTGCTATCACTTGTTCCATAAAATCTTGTGTCAAAACTCCCTGGAGCCTCTCTGCCACTGCAGTGACAAAGAAAGCCAAAAGAAATGACTATTTATCCAAAAAGTGGCTAAGATCTCAACAACGTGTATCATTTCCAAACCAGACAGTCTTAATGTAGATCAGTGCCTCTGCCAGCAAACCCACAGGACATATATAGACTCTACTATGTAACTTAGCAATAATGGATGAGGGGCATGAGTTACATGTATTTTGATGATAAAGACTATTTTTGTCCTGCTGCTCTTGCATGAAACAGAAAAGAAAAAAGAAAAATTGTTTCAGGGTAACAGGCGCCCTTAGTTTGCAGTTTCTGCTCTTTCATGTTTGATGGATCTACTGCCAGTTCAGCTGGGGAAGAGTTCATCCATGCTGTCCGTATAGGGCTTATCAGCTTTGTGTCTTTGTGGAAGCCTTGTGCTGAGTGCCTGACATCTCTGTCTGCCTGAAAAGTCATCCTATCTCTAAGCTAAGATTAGAATTTCAAACAAAACTTATTATGAAGCAGGATTTTCTGAAAGGACTGGGCACAGATATAATGTGGAAATTTAAGATTCATGCCTAAAAACATTATTTAATACTTTTTAGGTAGGCATAATTGTGAAGTGATATTTGCCATAATATCAGTAACTCTTGTGAGTGGAGAGCAAATGAATCAGCAAAAAGGGAGAAGCATAATGGGCTGGAATAAACCTGGACCCAAACCTGTCATCAATTCTGATTATTTTTTTTCTGCTGTACAGGATGTGTTCACAGTACTCAGACACTATGTTCTTAACAAAAAGGGCTAGGAGACATTTGGGGAGATTTTCCCAGCTATTACTTAAATCTCAGACTTTCATGTGCATGTGGCAACCAAGCAAGTATTTAAAAGGGCAAAGGGGAACATTTTTGGTAGCTGTCACTCTCTGGAACATATTCATGTACTGGAGCTTGGGGAAGTGTGTGCTGTGCTAAAAATCATGTCTCATATTATTGAACCAGGAATGGTTCTTGTTAGTAGTGCTCCTGACCTTCACATGCCAACAGTTGCAGCCCAGCAAGCTTCCTCAAAGCTGATCTCAGGTATAAGAGTGGAGGGAAGCATCCCTTTCTGTGAGGGGGAAGCTCTTCCAATATTGAGTAGGCAGAGATGGAAAGATGGGATTTACAAGCATTTTTCTTCCAGTGTATAATGATGGGGAAAATGATCGATAACTTCGGTGTAGTCACACTGGGGTTACACCAAGACTATCTGTGTTTGAAGGGACCCCTTCCTATCCCAGCTATGCACAGTGCTCCATACATGGTGAGGAAGTGGGGCACCCTCACGTGGTGCTCCACCATGGTGAGGAAGCCCCCAGCAGTTCATGGGAAACAAGAGGGGCTGGGAGGTAGCAGGGGACTCTGACTGCAAGGCAGTTCCTGTTCCACCTGACCAGCTTTTGGAAGGTTCCTCCTCAGAACCCCATCAGCAGATGGGGCAAGGGGCACACCAGCAGACAAAGTGGCTTGGCATGGTGAGAAAGATCGGAGACTAAACACAGAAGCAGTGGTGGGTTTTGCTTTAAGGTGGCAAGTAAATAAAAGCGGCATCACCTGGTATTTACATGTCTGCATTTATAAAGCTATGGATGTCAATAATAACCTTAGGGAAAACTAGAACTGGTTGCATGGCATGAGTTGTGTCAAAAGCAAAATAATAATATGCAAGGATCTTCTGCAAAAGGAGGGGGGTTTGCATGCAATTTCCTGCCAGCTCTGTATGTTTTTTGAAACACAGCTAGTGACCATACTGGGGAAACATCAGTCTTGTTTCTAGCCCTAGCATGGAACAAAAGCTTCATGGGGCTAGAAGGGGGAAAAGGGAAGGGAGAGGAAAAAGGAAAGGTGATTTTTTGCATGTGTACTAAATCAGCTGTTTCCAACAGTTACACCCAAGTGAGATGCTCTTTTGGAGGCTGCATCAAATGAATGAGTCAGACCCTCATGACCAGCCTCTGCCACTCCATCTGTAGCAGAATAACCTCCCAGGCTCTCCCATGCTAGCCCATCGATTTCCACAGTGGGCAGCAATGCCGATCCTGCAGATACACACAGAAGTGACTTGCTGGGCTTGTACTCAAGCCTGGTTACAATCCAAAGTAATTGATTTAGAACCTGATTTTTCACACTGAAGCAGGTCATCTGCCTGGAGTTAATTTCCTACAAAAATGTTTAGTTAGTTGCCTAATATGACCGTGGCTTTGAGTCTGTCTCTTTTCTGACTACTGGATACTTGGTATTAGAAAGGATACTGCTAGAAAAGTTTCCAGGAATCACTCATCTATTTAAACTTGAGCACATGCATGTGTTTGACAGGATGGATATCTTCAAGCTGAGGATTACATTGCCTTTCAAATGTGCCTTCTCAATTTTTCCAAGCCTGAATACACTTAAAAACTTCCTGACTGCAGCACGCCTGTGAAGCATTTCTTTCTGTCTCTAGTTTATAGAAAGAAGTAATGTATTATGTTCTGTGTAAATTCTATACTGTAAAGGTCATTCACTTGAGTGTTACTCAGAAAACTTTAGAAACCTCCTCACTGTACACACACATTCCTTGGGCATGGAGGAGTTAATCCGACACAATGAAATCTCTGCACTTTGCTTCATTAAAATCTAAATTTAGATCTTTTCGTAAAGTTGATGTACTGTTTATTCTTCCTACTACAAACCCTAAGACTTCGGAAAAAAAGCCGTAATTTCCAAGAATGCAAGTTTCCATTAAACACAAGAGCCAAAACTGTAAACCTTGACCTGTGGGAAAATGACTGAACTTCTATTATATCATTGTTTGTTTTTGGCATTGTCCGTAATTTCTCCTATACCCATCACATACATAAATACCAATCTGTCAATGCCTGTTCCACCAGCTGAAGATTATAATGGCCCTGACACTGCGCCCATCTAAGTTAACACGAGTTGTGAACCATATAAAGGAATGCCTCTTTTCCTCTTGCAGAAACAGGTAATTAAGTTTGTCAAAAGCAGCAAAGGCCGTGAGATTCTGGCGTTGCTCCTCCAGATACTTACGCATGCACTTCGCTTTCTGCCTGCAAGCTGTCTCACTGAGATCCGAGGTACGATAAAGCTAAAAAGGAAAAAACTCTGGGCTTGCCAGCCCTGCTACTGCCAGAGGTGGGCTTCACGCAGGGAGCCGCCTTGCCCCCTGCTACATTTGCAGGATCTGGCCCTAGGGGATGCATCCAGCATCCCTCTAGGCGCCTTTTCCAGCCTCACAGCACCGCTTCTGGGGCCACGGATGGGGGCCGGGGGGCCGGCCCGGCCGGCAGTGATGCTGGGAGCCCCGCTCGCTGCTGCTGAGCTTTGGCAGCCGGCTGGGGCCAGGGCTGGGGATAAAGGCAGGGCTGCCCCGCCTAGTCCCGGCACGGGAGGAGGGCTGCGAGGGGAAACGGGAACGCCTGCTCCGCCAGCCCTTTCTCCAGCTGCCAGCTCAGCTCCTTGTTGTGATGCTTTCTGGGGACCGGATGGGGGCTTTTTGGAAGGGTCGCGGCAGCTAAAGCCCTGCTGAGCGAGGCAAGCCTCGGTTCGAAGCAGAGGAGCCCAACTTTTCGAGTCCCAGAGGATGCAAACCAACGACCGCCCCACATTGCGGTACCCACCCGGGCACAGCTGCATCCCTGAGAAGCAGCCCGAGGATCCGTCCTGTCGTACGTCAGGTTACTTTACACCGAGTTTGCGAGACGGCTCTGCAGCCTGCCTTCCCGCAAGGAGCGTCGGAATAGTACCTTTCCTTTCTGTCGGGAGCTGATACCGACTGCTTGCATAAAAGTTATGGGCTGAAAAGGGGAGGGCGCTGTAGAATAAAGCCACACAGTGACATTTGATGTAAGGGTTGCTGATGTGGGGTTACCTAACCATAGTGCACGGGTGACAAATCTGATCGGCTTTTCTCTCTTCTCAGGGTAGGCAGTGATTCCTCCGGAGTCGTGCTAGAGGGACTGGCCCCTGTTTCACATCTTGCTGGGTGGACTATGGTGGCAGGAAGATGCTGGCTCGAAAGAGTATTATCCCTGAAGAGTATGTGCTGGCACGGATCGCTGCTGAGAACCTGCGCAAGCCCCGCATCCGAGACCGGCCACGCAAAGCCCGCTTCATCGCCAAGAATGGGGCATGCAACCTGGCGCACAAGAACATCCGTGAGCAGGGGCGATTCCTGCAAGATATTTTCACCACCTTGGTGGACCTGAAGTGGCGTCACACACTAGTCATCTTTACCATGTCCTTCCTGTGCAGCTGGTTGCTCTTCGCCATGATGTGGTGGCTGGTGGCTTTTGCCCACGGTGACATGGACCCAAGCACAGAGAGCACCACGAACAGCACAAAGTGGACACCTTGCGTGACATGTGTCAGGTAAAGTACAATTGGTGGGACAAAGAAAGGGGGGAAAAGAGCTGCCTGCTGTCCTGCCGATACCTGAAATGCAGCTTTTGGGTTACATGAACCATGATGTTTGGTTGAGACAATTGAAAAGTGTGGTGTTTTCCTCTTGAGTACATAAATTCAGCAAGCCTTCTGGGCTTGGAAAATACTGTACTGTAGATTTCTTTGATTCCTTACAGGATCTGAGAGAGGGAGACCTGCTGCTTTTCATGTGTCTCCACACTCTGTGGGTAACATACCCTGCCTGTCGAGATAAGAGCCTGCTACAAGAGTGGGTATGTGTTACACGTATTGTAATGTTGTCTATGGCAGCGGTAGCATCCTGAGCATGGTGCAAGCTGCTTGCCATGCTGGTAAAAGGTTGCCCACCGCAAAAGCGCTGCCTGAGAAGCAGGGCACTGGCTATGGGTGTCAGCTAGCAAGAAAAGTGCTGCTTAGGGCAAAGCTAGATGTCTTTTGAGAAAGCTCCCTTGAGACAGCTCCAAAATGCCTGTCCCTTGCTGAAGCCACAGGCCAGCGGTTTGACAGATGAACTGTTTCCATGACGTGCATGATGTATCAGACAGTGAAAGCTTAAGGGACTACTGGGTTAAATGTCAGCTGTTAAAGAAAAGTATTTTCCTCTCCGTCCCCAAAGCCATGGCAATTTTCAAGGCTCTGACAAACTGGCACATACTTACACAGGCTAGAAGAAGTGTTTGTTGCTTGGAAGTGGGGGTAAGCAACAAGATTGCTCTGCCATCAGTAACATCTCTTTTTACAGCACAAGGTTTTAAAGCAGAAAGCTCCGGATTCAGAATGGTCAGAGCAACTGCCTTTACATGGTGCAGTGTGGTAGGGACCATGAGGGGGCTGCAGAGCTGGCTGAGGGTATCCACTCCTCTTTCCTCCTCTTGGAGGAAAACTCCAACATGGAGTTGCATGTAGGTTTTGAGGCACCTCAGCAAGTGTGAAGGTACATCAGATCTGGCTCATAAGGGAGCAGTGATTTCATTCTACTTTCATTTTGACACTTTTTTTGCTAGATTAGTTTTTTCAAACTGAAAGGAAATGGGGATTTTCCAAGCCAACCTTCCTCAATTTTGGGGGCTAGGGAAGGGGGAGGCTGCTCTTATTTCTTTTCCATTAA
Organism: Aythya marila; assembly: GCF_965140915.1. NCBI lineage: Eukaryota > Metazoa > Chordata > Aves > Anseriformes > Anatidae > Aythya > Aythya marila. The sequence goes on from NC_139042.1 coordinate 130,791,928, forward strand.
GTGGCCACAGTTGCCTCTGAAGTGAGATGTCATGGCCCAGCTTGTGACCACTGGGGAAGTCTTTCAGGATGTCACCCCCAGCATTTCTGGTGTATTGGTCCTAGAGAGAAGGATGTATGTGGTTTTTTCAATCCAAACTAGCAGGTAGCTGCACCCAGCAGCTCTCTGGCATCAGCTGGGAGGACACACCCCTGTTTGCCTGGAGGCCCCCTTGGGACTCCCAGACCACCCCACAAAGCCTGTTCTGGGTGCTGAGGGCTTCATGCCACCAGGACAAAGGAGAGCCATGTTACCTCACTAACTCCCCAGCAAGCCTGCTGCTGCAAGAACAGCCTGGAAGGATGGGGATAAACAGAGCCAATGAACTGGTGTGGCTGCATGGCTTAGCCCATGACAAACAGCACACATGGTGCTCTGCTGTGAGTGCCTAAGGAGTTTCAGCAAACAGCTGCTCAGGTATCCATCTTCAAGCCATGGAAAATCTTTTAGCTTCATCTTCTTAAACCTGGCTACCACTTTGGACACAGCCATGCAACAGCAGTATGACTGCTGATATTTTTAAGAGCAGTAAATTACTGGATGTAAAATATTTCATGCTGAGATGATCTGCCAAAACAATAGCAAATACTTTGTAACTTACTTTTTCTGAGATTTAGGCCTAAAGATATTTCAGAAGAGTTTTTTGAGTAGGTGCCATTCCAGATTTATGGGAAACCTGGGTTTGGAAATTTTAATCATTGGATGGAACTTGCACAACACTTCAATTTCTCAAAGTACTGCAGAATTTCTAAGGCTAGAACGACTTTGCCACGCAAGAGGAAAACTTGCAGAGCTCTGAAGAGAGGGAGCTGGGAATAGTGTAATTTGGCATTTATGGCTCCCTCTCCACATGTTCAAAATGCTGTACAAGCTTGCTGCTTCTGTTACTTCTGCTGTAAAAAGGTAGATCTCCTCCCCTTTCCTCCTCCCCCCTCGTTAAGGGAAATCAGAATGTTTCACTGCACAGAGCCTTAAGTTGAATAAAATTGAATTAAGTTTCAGCCAGAAGTTTAATTCTGCATGTCGATGAATATTTATGAATATAAAAATCATTCCATGAATTACATTAATAAAATCCCTCATCACTGATTTCTCTAGAATGAACTGCAGAAATAAAACCCTCTATACATGGAGATCTGCCAAAGAATAAGGGGATGGGGGAGAGAGAACTAAATGACAAAGTTCTTTCAAAGTTATCTATGTGGAGGCTGGCTGGTTTTCTGAAAGATGAGCTTTCTTGTTTTACAGAAAATTATCCCTGGTATTACCTATGCTATTGTAATGTCTCTTCCTGGTCCCAACGACTCCAGGCTCACTGCAAATATGGTTAGGAAAAACAAGCAACAACAACAATAAGAAGTTATTTTAAAATGAATTCATTGGAAAGCAAACCAAAACCAATGAATGTCCATCTTTATGGACAGGATACATATTTTCTATAGTTAAAGCCACAATGAGCATGAGGATGGTTCAAGTGTTTGTGTGTTGCACTGTGTTAGAAGGGTCACTATAATGTTAGCTCATGAGATCCCATGTCTACCAAATAAATCCCAAGGTACAAGTTTTGGATATAAGAGACTTTGGTGAAGGACATATCTGTGTTATAAACAGAAATGAAAGAGCCTGGTGTATACAGGGGAGGTGACATTGTTCAATATTATAAACCATGTGTTTTGGAAAGCTTGTGGACAGCCCACTCTGATGTCCAGCACTGTAGCTTACCAGGGACATTTAACTTAACTCACACTTCTACAGTACACTTCTGTGTTGAAATTTTCCAGCTAGCCTTTACACAACAGTGAGCTAAACCCAAGCCCAGGGTCACAGTACTATCCTCCTTCAGGGATGTGCAAAGAGGACCATGGAGGCCACTGTCTTCCCTCTGCAGCCTGATCCAGCAGTCTCAGTCATGAAGCAAGCGTAGGTTTGGGAGGTGTGAGAAATGTGGGAATGTCCCCTTTCCCTCCAGGGAATCCTGTTAAAGGGGCTCAGGACAGACGGGCAGGTAGCATGAGTGAAATGCTGCCATTTTCTCAGTTTCCTTTCCAGGTGCAGGGTGGTGGGAGAATGTCAGTGTGCAGCCAGTTGCTCACCTGTCTCCTAAACCACAGCTCCACCAAGATCTCCATGGGAAGGAGAAGGTGGAAAATCATGCTGTGAGTTAAAGCACTGTCGGCTAACATGGCATGGGACGTGTCTTCTGGAACAGAGGTTTTAGTGAGCTTCTCAGGTTCACCTCCTATTAGAGACGGTCTTATAGGATCTCAGGCTCTCAGGTCTTCCTTCTCCTCTCACCATTAGATGCTGCTCTGATCAAGCAAACACTGAATCACCAAGAGTGCAGTCTTTCCACTGATGTTAACAGAAGGCTTAACTGTACAAAGACTGCAAAAATAGGCCTCTAAGGCCATTTGTTTCTAGAAAGTACATGCTAATAGCTTATCAGTTAATGTTTGATATACTTTGAGTTAACTTTGTGCAATCTTCCCCTCCAGGTCTTTCACCTCTGCTTTCCTCTTCTCCATTGAAGTTCAGGTGACCATTGGTTTTGGGGGCAGGATGATGACAGAGGAATGTCCCTTGGCCATCACAGTCTTGATCCTACAGAACATTGTGGGTCTGATTATCAATGCTGTCATGCTGGGCTGCATATTCATGAAAACTGCACAAGCTCACAGGCGGGCAGAAACCTTGATTTTCAGCAGGCAGGCAGTCATTGCAGTTCGAAATGGCAAACTTTGCTTCATGTTTCGAGTAGGAGACCTGAGGAAGAGCATGATCATCAGTGCCTCAGTGAGAATTCAGGTTGTGAGGAAGACTACGACCCCTGAAGGAGAAGTCATACCCATTCACCAAGTAGATATCCCTGTGGATAACCCCATTGAAAGTAACAATATTTTCCTGGTGGCTCCTTTAATCATTTGTCATGTCATAGACAAGAGGAGTCCTCTTTATGATATCTCCGCTGCTGACCTGGCACTCCAGGATCTGGAGCTCATAGTGATACTTGAAGGTGTTGTAGAAACGACTGGCATCACGACACAGGCAAGAACCTCCTACATAGCAGAGGAGATCCTGTGGGGTCACCGCTTCGTGCCCATTGTCACTGAAGAGGAAGGCGTGTATGCTGTTGACTACTCCAAATTCGGCAACACCGTCAAAGTGGCAGCACCACGTTGCAGCGCTCGAGAGCTTGATGAGAAGCCATCAATTCTCATCCAGACCCTGCAGAAGAGTGAGCTGTCCCACCAAAACTCCCTACGGAAACGCAACTCCATGAGGAGAAATAACTCCATACGGAGGAGCAACTCCATGCGGAGAACCAATCCCTCCCTCATCGTGCCCAAAGTGCAGTTTATCACACCCGAGGGGAGCCAGAGTGCCTCAGAAACGTGATACACAGCCTTGCGTGAGGTCGAGGAGTTCAAAAGGAGGAGGCACTGTCGAGTTTGATTTAAATTTTATTCTACTGAAGAAAAAGAAAACATGATGCAGAAAAGGACTGTTTAAGAACTATTTATTATATTACTTACTGAAAGCACCACCTAATGGCATTAGGAAACACATTAGCACTTAGTGTATGAATTAATAAAAATGGCATGTACACTAAAGAAAACACAGTCCACTCATGTAATATAAAGTGTATTTATACTTCCTTTAATGGCATGCTATTTTTTTTTTAATTATATTTTTCCTATCAAAGGTCTCTTTCTTATCTGTTTCTGCTGGCTGTCACAAAATGTGTTTTTTCCTGTAGAAATGGGTTACCCACCTGCAGGCAGAAGTTCAAAACTACTGCATATCAACAGCTTGCACATACATTGTGAGGAATATTTGGATATCAGTCTTCTTGGGGTGAATTCTCTGTTCTCTTGAAGAGTAGCCAAATTCCTCAGTGATTTCACTGGAGAATAGCCAGGATTTTCCCTTCAATTTTCTAAGTCTTTTCTTTCCATTGTTTTATGGTAAAGTCATTTTGAGAGCAATGCCAGTCAGCCAAAGTGACCTGGCCACCTCAGAAGAAACCTGGTGCCACTCTGGGCAGAGCCAGGACAGAAAAAAAATAGTTCAGCAGGCCCATGAAATGGCATGGCCTCTTGCAGGACGCTGCTCTTGTTCTGTGGGTGAGATACCTGACTATGGGACAGCAGGCGTTTCTTATGTAGCTGTAACCCAAGACTCAAGTCTTCCCAGACACCACTTGAGCATACATGTCACTGAAATTATTCAAGTTGGAAACAGCACACGTCCTTAGTGTTCTCCTTGTACTGGTGGAAGACCAAATCCTTTTTTTTTTTTTTTTTTTTTTTTTTTTTTCTCTTACAGATTAATATATTGAAGGCAGGAAGTCTATTTCATTCACTTACATTACTTTTGTAGGATTAAGTATGTTTGCTTCAGCAGGTTACTTTTTTTTGCCAGTGGGAATTTGTAAATGGGAATGAGAGGGAATCATGGCAATAATATTAATGATAGTATTTTCAAAACCAGATGACTAATTTTCAGTTAGGGGGAGTAGGGCACTGCTGCTGAAGTACTTTTCAGCAGTGTCTCTCTTGTGTTTTTACATAAAATGGCAGTGAAATTTGGTGGTAAGCAGCTTTTCTCTTCAAATTAAAATGGGCATTTGTTACCAACATCCTTCTCCAAAATGTCACCACAAGTTTTTTTTTACAAGAATATATACATATATAACAATTAATTGTGTCACCTTTGGTAATGTTAAATTGATGCATGCTTCTTTCCCTGTGAATATTAATTATGGACAAATTTCTGTTCATGTTTCTTCCAGGAGTTGCCTTTTCATGTTTCTTCCAGGAGTTGCCTTATTAAGTCTCTGGCTTGAGGGAAGTAGTGACTTCCCTCCCCTGTACTGACTCTGTAAACCACCCAACTACATAAATACTCCTGTAATTTTAAATATCTGCTTACTCCTATCAGGTAAAACAGTCAAGAAAAATGCCAGAGTCTCATTCTCTTTGCAAGTCAATTCATCAGCACTTGCATGGACAGTTTACAGCTACATTTGATGTTGGTTGTGACATGGAAGAGCATTTCTGTGTAGCATAGGCTCTGTATATTTGGAGCAGGTGCTCCCCACAAAATGCTTTATCTGAAGCAGTAGCAGAAACTCAAGTTTCTGCTAAAAGCATTTATTGCCTGTCCTGCCTGTCATTGTTCTGGGAGGATGGCTGGTGAATATCTGGAGATATTAATCTGCCCATTGTGTGTCCAAACAATGAACAGCTGTAGCTTCCAAGAAAAGTCAGAGTGAATATATACAATTTGTCTCTGGCCTCCGTTTCCAGGGCTACAAATTTCTTTGAGGAAGTCTGTTTGAAATATGGTTAAGCCAAATGCTGTACAAAAGCAAATTTTCTAAAAAAATAAAAAGTGACAACAATGATTTATTCCGTCTCTGATTTTCTCCTCATTTCTTTTCTTTTTTTTTTTTTTTTTTTTCTTTCTATTCTCCATTCATTTTTCTATACTCTTAGTCCTTCTTCTCTCCCAGCCTTTTCTATGGTCTCTGTGAGTAATAATTTATTATTATTTCAATATTTTCTTATTATTTCAGCTGAGATATTTTTAACCACAACCTTTTTTTTTTTTTTTTTTTTTCCTAATTTTAATTTTGCCCTTGCCTTTCTCTCTGCTTTAGACCTGGTGTACTCTCTCTTTCCCACACTGATATTACTGGGGTATTGGTACTGTGGGGATAATGCTAAGGCACCTTGGTCATATGCTAGGGTGCTGCACAGATACACAAAGCAGACCCTTCCCAGATAGCTTTATCATGAATTTCATCTTCATTTCTTCTGAGCTCCTGCTCCTTGCAGAAATCCTCTTAGAGGAAAAACCATTCCTTGAAGGAGCACTGCAGTCCTGGATGAGGCAGGCTGGCAGAAGCAGCCCAGTTGAGCCACCTGGCTGGCTGCAGAGAGCAGCAGGGAAGTTTTGGGGCCTGGAGCTGTGTTCCTCATTGAAGGATGGCTCTCAGACCTGTCTTCACAGCAGCAAGACTGCTGAAAGGGGGTGAGCTGGTAGTACTGCCATTTGAAATGTTTAATGACTTATTCTCCCTGGTAACTTTATTAGGGGAGGTTATTTTAAATTTGAAGATTTCTGTATTTAAAGTACACTGTCAAGTTAAGTTACAAATGACATTTCTACCAAACACTGCTGATGGTTTCACACTGGCATCCATGCCAGGATGAGAATAAACAAGATGCTCAAAAAGCTGAGCACCCAAAAGTTCCATCTGACGCCCGTGCTTTTATCAGTCTCTGGTTCATCAATCATAATTCAGAACAATTAGAAACAATCATTTATAAGTGTTGTTTGTCTGCCCTCTCTTCACACTTCACTGATTTATGTGTGTCCCTACCATTACGATCCCCCAGTAACACAGTGTAACTGGAAGGGCATTATTCAGCATCACCTCTTCTGCACACTTACTATGTTTGGCTCTGTAAACAACACACCAGGAAAGTGTCCCTGTCACTGCTGCAGCCTTCTGTGGGGAACGAAACTACTTCCTGAGAGCAGAAAAGTCCTTCCAGGATTTTAAAAATCATAAAGTCCTTCCAGAACAGACATAATTTTAAATAGAAAAATGGCAGGGAGAGCCTTTGTTCTCTCAGTGGATAGCCAGAAGATTCAGAGTTACTGTGGTAGGGACACAGAGAGCAAATAAACACAGAGAGCACTTAGAGGGGATATGAAGCTTAATGCTATGGGGTGGAAGCCAACCTCTGAGTAATGGGATTTTGAGGGAACTTCTCCCACTGGCAGGTCATTCTGTAGCTGTCACCTTCAGGTTTCCTTGGACTCTCTTCCAAAACATCTGGTGTGAGCCAGGGTCAGGGCAGGATCTGGGGTGGGAGGACCTCGAGCCAGCAGGGTGAGTGATGTGCCTGCAGGAGGGGTGGCAGACCACAGACATCCCTGTCTGCCTCAAGCACCATCCGATGCACCCTGCTCTGCACACCAAACCTGCCCGAAGCCTTCCCTCAGTCACACTTCCAGCCCCTCCAAAAGTGATCCACTCCTGAGTGCTACCTTGTGGGAACATGCTGCACCATGGCAGTTCACCCTTGCAAGTGCAGCTGTGTGGCTCCATCTGTAGAAGGGTTATCCCAAGCTTTCTGGGACCCTCAAGACATCATATGGCATGGGAGCAAAGGGCTTATTAAGATTTAGCTAATAGCTCGAGTACACAATAGGCCTTTGCTGTAATGCCATGTCTTACTGTAGTCCCTCAGCTCATTTCAGAGGCATGGGACTTGACTTACCTCACAACCATCTTGAACACATTTCACACACCTTCTATTTTGCATAACATTCAGACAAGGCATTATGCTTTTTCTTTGCTGTCTGGAAAGCAGTATGCACACCCCATTCTGCTGACTGAAAAAACATTCCTAATTTTGCATATCTTTTCTTCCTTCACAAACTAAGATTGAGGACATTTTGTGAAATCAGTTTCCAAGTTCTACAGTGATTATTCTTAGCAAATGCTTGTTGATGCAAGCTGGAAAATATAGTTGGTGCAAGACCAGAAAGGAACTTTGTCTGAAGAAAAACATGAGACATTATATGATGAAAGGAATAAAGCTTTCATTATTTTTGATAAATGATATTCTTTGCAGAGCATGATATTTTCAAAACACTGGTGAAGGTTTGGAAGGCACTGTCTAACAATAAATCACATCCCACTAGCCTTTGATTTTGTGCTCTGCTGCTATTAGCAACGGGGTTTTGCAGCCACAGAGCAGCGTCCTACCAGTGTGTGTCAGCTCTTTCTCCAGATGCCTGCAATCACCAAACCCGTGATGCTGGGGATTCATGGTGAGCTGGGTGGTGGCTGGCTCCAGGAGCTGTGGTCACCAGTTTCTATGGGTATCTATGCCAAGGGTTGTGGACATGGAGTTAGGTATGGAAATGGCAAGGACCTGGTGTCTTTATGATATCCAGGCCCATGGGCAGGAGGTGGACAGCTCTTGCTGTCCAGGCATTTTCTTTCAGTATCCTTCATAGGCAGACATCATTATTCATGCCAAGGTGATGGGGGAAACTCTTCCTGTCCATAACAGAAGGCAGTGAAATATGAATTGATAAAGTAAAACCCTGTTTCTCTACGTCTGATTTCCTGCTCTGGGTTGCTTGCAAAGTCAGGTGAGTGATACTTCCTGCCTGTTCCTCCCTTCCCCACTTCCTCCTTAACAAATCCTTATGTTAAAATATATTTTCCATATATTTGTGCTTACATCATATCCAGGCTAATCTAAGCTGATAGGCAAGAATTTCTAATACCCTAACATATTAATAATGTTTCTTCTCCCTATCTCTCTGAATTATGTTTTCTACTTCCCTTTAAGACTTCTTTAAACTTGAAGAAAATAAAAAATAAAATAAAATAAAATAAAATAAAATAAAATAAAATAAAATAAAATAAAATAAAATAAAATAAAATAAATAATAAAATATTTCTCATGTGATAACTAGACAGCAAAGATAAAATATGTTCCCACATTCCTCCATTTGACAGTGTAGAGAGATTTACCCTATGGAGACAAGATCGGTGCTGTCCAAGAGAAACAGCCACTGAAATTGAGGTACTTGCAGTTAGGACACGTCACCAAGGGGCCTGGATTAAAAGAAACCTTTAAAAATACTAAGTGTATTTACAGGACTCAGGACTCTCCTTCCAGGCCACTAATGAGTTAAAAGTTAACAGAATATGCTGGAAACATCAAGCCATACTACAACATAAAGACAAAAAATATTTGTTCAGGGAAAATATTGTCCATACTTTAGATAATGCTACCAATAATTTTAACATTTGTGTTAAATAGTCAAAGAGGAAGACCTAAAAAATGATGGATTCTCTATTCATATCTAACAAATGCTTAACATCTTTTTTTTTTTCTCTTTTTTTTTTTTTTTCCTATTTTTTTCTCTACTCTAAAAAAAGAGTTGATCCAACTGAACACGTTACTTCTACCATGAACCTGGTCTATGTTTCTGGAGGATATGCATTAGCCTCAACACACATTTCTGGGTTCAGTGCAGGCGTATTTGCACATGATGTCAGGGCCTGTGTTACTCAGGAAACAAGATGGGAAGATCTAATCGTCCCTTCCGGACTGCAGATTTATGAATAGGGAGAGTTAATGAATTTTGGTCAAGAGAAAGGTTCCTCTGATTCAGAAGTTTTAAATTAAGCTCCCACTGAGGAAACAAACAAATGTGCAAAATAAAAAACAGTGTTAGGCATCACCAAATTGTTGATTTATTTTGACAAATGCATTTCAGTGTTAATTATGGACCCTTCAAACATTGCTGACAAATGTCCCTGAAGATAATCTGTAAAAATTAGGGTATTTTATCATTACAGGAGTTTAGTTTGCTACCTACTGCTGTTAAATTTTGGCTTACTAGCAAGAATGAGAAAGCCAGCTTCTGTGTGGGCCAAAGTGAAGCTATATTTCTTGGTTTTATGGTCTGAGGTCTACTGCAAAGGCCATTAAATTGAGGAACAGCACTGGAGTGACTGAAAGGGCAGTTGTGGTTTGGGTCTCAGTGTCTTCCTCATCCAGGGAGCACCACTATTCTCCTCAAGGGCTATTTTTGTAACCACAATAGCGATGACAATTAATTGCATCCTTCCATGGCCCAGCCTCATTGTTCTTCAGGGTATATTTTATGATGTTAGGTCTTTGATTCTGGGTGATCTGGGTTGGTCTGTCAAAACGTGGTTGCTTCTGCTGATTGTCACGATTTTTATATTCAGTCAAGGCCAGGATTTAAAGGAAAACTGAAGGGTTGCAACACTGGATAAATGAAACACCACTGAGTTTGAGGGAGAGCAAGTAATGATTGTTAGCCCCTTGGGTGGCCAGTTTTGTGTCTCACAGCATTTTAAAAATATATCAAATAATAAAAGACATTCTATGCTCACTCTTAGCCAGTGTTTCTAAAGTATGTTATAAACAGATACTATTCCTGGTGGATCAGATTAAATTGTGATGTGCTACATTTTCCATATACGAAATCTCAACTTATTCTCTAAATTTTATGTATTAAATTAAGAGAATAATAAGGCTTCTGAACTAAAGGTCTCCTTATAGTTAACCCCTTTGTAATGCCTATATACTAACATGAAAAATGGAATGCAAGTAAGGATGTGATTTTTGAAATATTTAATATAAGCTGATTTTAAAGACACAAGTATTCTTCAGTTTATGTTGGTACTAAGTATGCCTTTATCAGCCATGTTTTCTTCTTCCTTTCAGGGACAAGAGTATGTTCAAATATCAATTCAGATATTCTGGTTAAAGATAAACAGTAACAGACAATAAGCAAAGTGTAAGTTCACATTTTGCTTGAGTACAGCAGAATTGCTTATGATACAGCATCAGGTTTCTTCAAAGGTTTGTAGTAAATTGTGTAACTGAGGCCATGGTTTTCATCGTGTCCTTTCTCAGAGATTAAAAAAGAAGCAAAAACCCCATCCATAATCCAATTTATTGTGGTATTTCTTGAGGAACGACCCCAAGAAAATATATAGCTGGGCATGACTACAAGGCCCAGGTCAGTGCTGTACTTAAGTATGTTCTCAATTTTGAAGCACAGCTGTCCTATCATGGAAAGAATAAGACTATGTCCAGCACTAAAACTGGGTTTATTCGTTGCCTGTATAACAAAGTTATTTTGTTAAAACCTTGCAAAAGCATTACTGTGGTGTAAGAGTCATAAGAGGTTGCTGTCCTTCCCTTTGGGCCATGGTCCCCTTGCCCCAGTACATCAGATGTGCCCATCCTGGCTCAGCCTGCAAGTAGGCATGGGATAAACACCCTTCACTGCCTTCAAGTGGAACAAGTTGGGCCCACTTAGAGCATTTTCAGTCAAAAGTGGATCACCTTGCAGCAAAGCAGATGAAGGACAAGCACAGGGATGGGGAGCATTTGCCTGTGGCACCAATGGGTCCATGCAGTGGTTCCATGCATGGTCAGCAATCTATCGTTGCCTAAGTTAGCTAAAAAACAACCTGTGGAAACCTGGCCTAATCCTCCAACTCAGATCAATTAAATCAACTGCACTCATGGACATGGTAACACTGACCCAACTGCATGCTGTACGTGTACATCCTCACTGTCTGTTGGCTGGGGTTAATTCCTGCAGGTTTTCAAGTTAAAGCTCTACTTTGCTCAGTCACAGCCTAAATTATGATCATCAGGTTGACAAAGAAAACCTACATATGTCACCCATGAGATACTCTTGGGATTAAACCGGTAGTAGTAAGATGATCACATAAGGCCACAAAGCTGATGCTGATAGTGGAGCCACCTGACCCTTATTTGTGCTCCTTCTGTCAATGGATACTCCAGGAAAAATGGGCCACCTTTTAGGCTGTTTTTGTTTGGTTGGTTGGTTGGTTGGTTTGGTTTGGTTTGATTTGGTGTTTTTTTTTGGTTGTTTGTTTGTTTGTTTGTTTTTCCCCAACAAATGTTCCACCCTGATTTAAACTTGGAAACGGTGCAACACAAATCATGCACAACACCCTGAAACATTTTGTCACTATAGTTTTAAATTGATAATTAATGGAAAATCTTACATCTAAAATGTGAGTATCTATGCTGTACATTGCTTCCAGGGGAGGTTGGAGGAGGTGCAGGGCTAATATCCTTCAATCATATTAATTACTAGATTAAAAGCTTGAAACCAAAGAAACGAGGATTTAAGATAACTAAAAGAGGGATTTCCTGACCTTGCACTGAGTGGTATGTAGAACAATCTTCAAAGCAAAAGTGGCAGAAACTTCACTGATGGCAATGCTAAAATGAGACCATACACAGGCATGTACGAGCCGTAATAACTTAGCAGGAAGACATGTAGACCAAGTTCACTATATCTTTCTCATTTCAAAGGTCAAGATCTGAACATAGATTTACTGAGAGCCTACTAATGATGTTCACAAAAAAGAAAGACCATCTCAGGGTCATAGGGGCACCTTGCACAATGCTTACAATTCTCTGCAAATAACACAGCTAGCAGCTAGTGATAACTTCTCAGGGTCTTTCCGCATGATACATCTGCGTATATTATTACATTCTTTGCTATTCCACTTCAAGCATATGGCTGTTAACTCCTCACTGAATTCCTTAAATTCTTCTTGTATACATTAGCAAATCAAAGGATAAAAGCTTGTTTAACTTGCTATTTATAGAAATAGAGGAGGTAAGTGTTTGCACAGCCAGATTTGACGATAGGGATTCTCCAGGTTATAGTTAATTTGGTTTTCCAGCCAACAGATTCCACAAAAAGCTTGGTCTTCGTCTCTGGCCACACAGACACACAAGTTATTTATACATCAGGAATTCTCATGTCTCAGAGACCTTCTCATGTGTTTTAGCAAGGAAAAGAATATCACTGTGATTATCATGCCTTTGGACTGCTCTCCCACCCAGGGCCTCAAATAACCTCATTGACCTTTGAACAAAGCTACCAGCTCCATCTGTTCTGGCAAACATTAAGGAAGGTCCGACACAGAAGATGTGTTTTTTTTTTTTTTTTTTTTTTTTTTTTTGCTTAGGAGAACAGGCTGTGAAGGGGGAATTTTCATCCTTATTAGGGCAACCTAGCAGTGATTAATGTGACATCATGTCACAGGAGAAGCACTGTTTCTGGGAGTGATTGTTGTTTGTAACTCTTTGAAATGTGTTGGTTTAGATTTCTGTCAAGTGTTTCAGAGAGCTTCACCACTTTCCTCTTTAAAGTTTTCAAATTGACTTGCATGGGGATGCAGTGGCAGAGAAAGGCTGGTACATGCCAGTGTGCCATCTGGCAGGGTAGTTAAAGTGAGGCTTCTTTTTCTTCCCTCATCAGGATTTCCAGGCATTTCATATTGGCACTTCAGAAATGTCATTTTGAGTATTAAACAGGGGAAATAAACAGTAGTGTAATATGTGCACATATAACTGTGCAAGCACACGCATGCAAAGACCATTTATGTTTTATTCCTGACCTTTTTTTGTGAAAAAGTAAGAGTTGTTTTAGTAGAAACATATTTCAAACTCCCTTTGAGAAAATTGTGTGTAGTAATTTGGTGCATGAAATCATGAAGAAGCTGTGGCAGTTCAACATGGGGAAATTGCCTTACTCATGGACCCATCCACCCAACAGCTAAGTGATGGTGCACACACACACACAAAAGAAGGTACAAATAGACATTCCAAGGGGTCACATATTTATTAACAAAGATATGGTAGGCTAACCAAAAGATTTCTTTCAAAGGTCTGAACTTTTTAAGGTTAACGCTCAATGCCAGTACATGCTCATGGCACCAGGGAGGTCCACTAGTGCAGATGATGGTGTACGGGAAGATGCATACAATGTGCAAGACATGTTCTTCCAGTCATGAAAAGGAATGGTGACCACACAGTTACGTGCCTAACCATTCACATCAGGCAGGGACTCACTTCCAACTTGGTTGCATGCCATGACCATGCAAACATCACAGCAATGGCGAGGATCAGCCCCAGATCTTCCAGCTCTCTAAACCAGATGTGCCCAATGTCCCCCAAGGAAGACTCTCTCTGAGCTGCCAGAAGCAGTTCAAAAGACTGTGAAAGACAAATCAGAGTCCCGATTCCCTTCCACAGCTTTTGCTTTTACTCTTGCTAAACAATTGTTTGTTGCATAGAAGGGTTTCGCACACACTGAACCAGAATATTGCTTTGTGCCTTCTGGCTGACCTTGATTCTCTGTACTAAACTGTGGACAATGAATGCTGATCCAGTTCCTAGCATGCTGCTATGGTTAATCAGCTAAATAAAAGTCTGCTGGGCAAAAGAAGCAAAAAAGTCAAGAAAAGTAGGACAAACCATCCTTCAGCACACATGGAGTATTATACAGAAAGAAATTCAGGGCAAGGTGGAGCCTGAGGATAACAGAGATTAAACTACTGTGTCAGACTTGAAGGAAGACATCATCTACAGGAGGATGGCTCCTCCAGGGATCCAGGCTAATGTGGAAATGTACCAAAGAAGTCAAGGTATGGCTGGCTTTTAAGGAAAGCGTAAGTGAATGTCAGCTGTTCACAGTTTTAAAAGCATTTATTGCTAAATGTCTTATTTTTTTGGTAATGTAAAAGTGATTTTGATTTCAGATACAACTGATTAAAAACTTCTGAAAGGGAGATCTGCAGGTGATGGATTCCAGCTGCTGTGCTGGGTAGGGAATGATAACACATGGGTACCTAATAAAGTATGGCCTATAGAGTACTATCTGATAACATGAGTAAATGTGAACATTATTAAAACACCAAGGCAAGGATACTGTTACCTAGTGAGACAGAAACACCTCTGCACTGTTGAAATCCTGAGCAGTTCAGTGATCTCTACATGCTTGCTTTAAGTTCTCTCTAATTTAGGAGGTACCTCAGTGAAGCCTCTGAAGTTAAATACATGCTTAAGTGCCCAGAGTCCAGGCAGGAGGAGTACTTAGTATGAAAAGTGACAGGGTCTCCAGAGCATAACTCTGCCTAGATGGGGCCTTTTCCTAATCCTGATTCAGACCTTCCCAGGCAGCGTGGGTGTGTGCTTTCCAGCCCCAGGGAGTTATTTAACCCTCAACTTACATAAAAACACAAGCATATTGGTTTAGACATCTCGGCACAATCTCTGCAGGAAACGAAAATGGCAGGAAGGTTCCTGTTGTCCTTTCTGCACGAATGCACTGTGCGCTTGTTTCATACTTAGGCACATTAAGAAAGAATTTTGTCTTCATTGTTATTATGACATTATGTTAATTTCCAGAGCTATGGGCTGCTCCAACCCTTCCATATACAAAGCACATTCATAACATCTTGGTAATAAAAACTATAATCTCAGTTCATAGCCTTGTAGAGTTAGAGATAAAATACTGTATAGTTCAGATGAACTTTCTTCGATTAAATTGTTAGGCTAGGTAGGAACAGTCTGTGGGATCCATCTCTGTCTGGAGAAAACTGTCTCTGGCCTTTGCTATAACATAAGGAGCAGCTATATCCATTATGATATTCCAAACTGACAGAAAGAGAAGGGATTTCATGAAAAAAAATAAAAATAAAAAAATAGAAAGGTACAGAAAAATCAGCTGCGGTGAGCTTTCAAGTAGATTGTGACCAAGGACTGTGTTCTTTCAGCAGTACTTTTAGAATTTATTTATTTTTTTTTAATTAAAAAAGGAAGATTATGCAGCATTGAAGAAGAAGAAGAAGGAGAAGGAGAAGGAGAAGGAGAAGGAGAAGGAGAAGGAGAAGGAGAAGGAGAAGGAGAAGGAGAAGGAGAAGGAGAAGGAGAAGGAGAAGATAATTAATAACTTTGAATGAAATCCAACTAACTAAAACCAGAAATTCTTAATTCCATAATTCCATTTAATAATGTTCAAAACATTCATGTCAGAAAGAAGGACTTCACAAAGTAGTGATATTAAAAATACTTTAAATGATGCAATTTCTCTGAAATTATACAGGTTGGAGATTTTTCATGCAGAGTTCATTTATTTATTTTTTTAATTGTTCTTTTATTAAACTCTTTTTAAATGCACAGTTTTTGATTACTTTAACACTTAGCTTGTCTGAAATAATTTGACTATGATCAAAACTTACCATTAGTGTCTATCTGCCATATCTTGAAACTGATATTAATAGAGCCTTTTACCGCATTTTGCTGAATATATACCTACAGGAACCATTACTGAGTGGAAGTATTGCAAGTGCCGTCAGCTCTAGTCATCACCTGCATGATGTATGCTTTGCCTCACAGAAACCTGACAAGAAGCATCAAGAGAGGTGTTAACAACCACACCCATTCTGGCTTTACATCAGCAAAACCTCTCAGAATATGAATGTGAAGAGTTACTGTAAAGCTGTACAATGAAAATAAATTTAGGTACACGGTTTGGATTACCTGTGTGCATTTATTAACTTTGCCCTTCATGTGAGTCTCCAAAAAGCCTTCAAAATGCTATGATTGCTGGCAGTTCATAACAGAAAACAGTATCAGGCAGAAAACAGATGTCCCAATTAGCTAAAATTTATAATTAGTTCAGCCATAATCTGAAATTCTGCTTCTAATCCTAACTCCTAATTGGCACAATGTGGTTTTCCAGATGCAGTCCCTGCCTATTTTGCAAGCATTATTCACACTAACTATGCCACATTTCTAGAAGATAGGACAAATATGTGTTTTAATTTTATAAACAAAGCAGAGTTTGTTTCTGGTTCAATGACATAATGTGCACACCAAAGCTACAACTGGCACAATCATCACTGGCCCCTTATGCCAAGGATGCTTCCCTGGTTTGCACTCAGGTCTGTAGGCTCTGGCCCCCCAAATTCCCCATGAGAGAATGTATGACAGCAAGCATGGACAACAGCCCAGTACTAACTGGAATTTCCAGACATCCTTGCAATACCTGCTACCAAAACATAGCTGAAGCTACCCAATCCAGTCTTCCTCAATAGGCACCAGGAGGACAAATCCATGTATATTTACTATTATAAGCCAGTTTAGCCTGAAGTATAAAGGAAAGAGCCCTGCAATTACATAATTACATGTACTACTTGACGTCAGGGAAAGAAAAATTATTTCTCTCATCTGAGCAAAGGCCCAGTAATCACTTGAAAAACAAAATGTCAAAAAAGAAGCATCTCCAGGGTACTGAGCATTCCCAGAGGAGACACACTGCTCCTTGGGATAATTTCCCACCAGCAGAAAGCAAGGCCATCATGCAGATTACATAACAAAAAATTGAACTGATCCTGGTATAATAGATCAGTTAAACTTTTTTTGGGGGTGGTTTTGTTTTGTTTTGTTTTGTTTTGTTTTTTAATCATGAAGTGAATTATCTACAACCATTATTTTATATTATTTTCAGGGTGATGTGACTTCCTACTTGTCATTTAAAACAGAAGGGCCCAGTCTCAGGATTGAAATACAAAATTCCACTGGTATCAAAACAAGACCATGGTTCACACATGACCTTCTAACATACACTATTCTATTCTATGAAAAGAATTGAAAACATTACAAGGTTTTAATAACTGAAATCATAGGAGTTAGTTTACTGTTGAATTCTATAGAATATGTCTCAGAGAATAGGAAAGGGAGGATCTGTCCAGTCCTCTGTGCATCAGACAAAGTTGGATTTGTCTCAAAAATGGAGAAACACCTAGACACCCAAAAGAGGTGCCCTATTCTGATATAACTGTTTCTTACTCACTATACCCCTCACATGCTAAGGAGAAGGATAGTTCTTGCTTTCCCTGTATAATAAAATAAAGTTCTGGAAAATGACTGAATTCTTAAATGTATTTTTTTCTTTCCACAGCCTAGTGCTCAGTTTTGGTTACCTCAGATGCATAAGCACATCCCTTCTTTTCCTCTGACTATAGTTGGCTCTGTCCTCTCTCACTTCTTGTCCCTAAGCAGACAACTTAGGAACCACAGCCCTGTTCAGGCCACCCCTTCTCCTGGGGGCAACGTGACTGTGGTACCACATGGTGAACCTGTAGCACTGGCAATCTCCTCTGAAGATCAGCTAAAAATATTCAGAGATGTAACTGAATTCCAAGAAACAGTTAAAAAAAAAATATATTGAAAACCCAGAGACTGTGAGAAGATAGGCGAGGTAAAGTTTAAATTTCATGCCTAATCTCTTTTACTGTTCAGGTTTCCAAGGTCAGGATTTTTTGAGTTTATTTCTTTCTGGGATAGGAATGTCTAACCACACTCAGAACACATGCATTCTTAAACTTTTATGGCCTCAAATTTGACTGAAGAAGGCAGATATTTTTTATTTATTGTTTTTTAAATCTGAAGACTTAATGCAGATCACAATGTCATGGTAAGACAATACTGTGGTATTTGTCATACTTTTGTATGACATCAAGGAATAACAGAGGTTGAGACAGATATTTTAGATGTGACTTTTTCCTAATGGTGTTTTTCATTGGATTCATAACAAATCCTGCTATAAATATATTTATCATACCAACTGAAACAGTCAAATTATTGCCGACAGAATATAAAAAGATATGAAATTTTAGGAATAGGAATCTATTCTTGTTACTGATCAAGGCTGGAGGCTGCTTATCAGACTGGCTTTACAAGAAACAAAACCATATAAATCCACAGACATTCATTCCTGTCCACAAAATACAAAACTCCAGGAGAATGGAAAATTAGAATAAACATTCTTTACTCAGTGTGTATATATCTATACAAACACATGCATATATGTAGCTAAGCAACAATTTAAGCAGTGAAGATTAACAGATATGCTACATTAGTCCTGAATGTTGATCTTCTAAAAACTACAGTTTATTTCTTCTGAAAGCCTTTAAAGGTTTTTAAAAGATGTATCCTGATCTCTGCTGCACTGTTGCCTGGATGGAAGAGGATGCATAGCAGATCAAGATTCATGTCAGATATACGGCATTCTCTCTTCCCTAGGACAATATTAAGAAATAAGCCACTGAGACAGTATGTCATCCTTCAATGATAAAGAGCTATTAGATCATGCTTCATTCAGATGAGAAGGCATATTACAGCGTATTTCTTGCTGTATTCATCAGTAAGAAGGGACAATTACTCACCAAATATTTTTTGGAATCCATTCTCTGAATTTCCAGCAAATGTACTGTTCCGTAAGTTAGTAATGTCCTATACCTACAGTCATTTCTCTTACTGAAAGAGAAATGACTGTAGGTATATGTATTGGGCTGGGGCAGACAAATAAAAATGAGTCAGGGGCAAATAAAAATATTCATTAAACATGCCCATCATTCTGTTTGATGAAGAGGAAAACAATGGATAGATGAACAAACTTCCCCAGCTATTACGTGAGGCTGGGAGCACTGCATTCTTCAGTGTCACTGGTCTGTCACTTTGGGGAGTACATTTCCACATAAATCAAATGTTAACCAGACAGGGTAAAACTGTTCTCACTGTTACAAAGGAGGCAGCTGGCCAGCTCAAAAGGACTAAAACTCTGTTCCTCTGGGACATATGGAAATGGTCATTACAAGACAATATTTATTTATAAACACACTTGGCCCCATCAACTGGGCTTGAATATATAGAGGAATGGAGCTTATTAGTAAGATAAAGCTTTCCCATGACCTATAGAGGACACTGCATAGGGACCACAGATGTTCCATATTAGAAAAGCTGGAAAATTTATGTCAATGGCCATGAAAAGCTCAGTTTGAAAATAAGTAAATAAATAAATAAGGAGGTCACCAGCAAAGACAAGGTTAAGGACACTGGAAAATGAATCTTCCAGGATATTTAACCTTTATTTATTTATTTAAGTGGAGCCAATCCTGGCCTTGACTACACATGTCTCTCCTGACGAACTCTGCTGAAGTTACCAGATTGCTGAAGTCCATTTGATTTGCAGAGCACAACATCTGTGGTGGCTGTGTTTGTCATGCGGGTGAACATACACACACACACTGATTTGCCTTTGCAATGGGATTCACATAAGTAATGAAAAGAGCCAGGGAAGAACAGTACTTCAGAAGACAATCCATACCACCTTCTATATGCAAGTACAAAGAACTGTATCTATCAGTTAAGCACATAAGGACTCAGCTTCTGCTGTACATGTTAGGTAATGGAGCAAACAACATGTAACACAAAATTTGTAGCCTAATCTCAAAATTGAAGGCCAGAAAAAGCTAAATGAAAATGTCACAAGAGGTAATTAAATTCTTATTTACAAGGGACTAGTTATTCAGAAGTTGAAATCTAGACTGTCTAAGCCAAGGATTACCTCCTTACACCAGCTCTAAATCTGGCCCTGACTAAATGTGAACTGTATCACGTCCTGTGTGGGTCTGAAGCCTTGAATAAAAGGTTTTGTGTATCTATGACTTAAGTCTGATATCGTTTGCACAGCTGCAGATTCACTGTACACCTTTGGTCTGGCTCACAGCCTCCTTCTGCCACCCAGCTGCTTCTTCCTTCACCATGACATGGAGCAAACAGTCCAGCATTTCCTCACCTACCCATGTGGCATGAGACCTTTCTGTCACACACTAGCTCCTTGGTCAGTCTTGGGCCTCCTGTTGTCTAGAGGGTGCTGGTTAGCTGCCTTCTAGTAGAGCCCTCTGAGAGACAATCAACGTGGACTACTGACTTTTCCAACTATCTAAAGGGCCTTCCTGCATCCAGGTGTGCCAGGCCAGGCACTGATGTGGCAGAACCAGGAAAAAAAAAAAGAAAGTTTTGTTGTTGTTGTTGTTTTGTTTTGTTTTGTTTTGTTTGTTTTGTTTTGTTTTGCTTTTCTATCTAGGACTGAAAAAAAGTCACATTAACTGAGAGGAACAGGAGTGAGGCCACAAAATGCCTGAGGTCCTAAGAAATGCTCCCTACCACAGTTTTGCAATAAAAATGCTACAGCAGTCCTATGCCTGAGAGCACCACAGGTGTGGCACCAGGTGATCCCAATCAGGTAACAGAAGGCTAATTTTTTCTAAACCACTATGATGCTACAGGAGGTTTCCAGCTTTTCATGACTTCAGAAGGCCAGATAAGCATTCCTACAACTACAGAAGTACAGCTGCACCTGTTTGTCTCAGTTTGTTTCACTTCATATGTTTCCACAGGCATCTGGTCTCACTGATACCCTCACCTTTTAGTTCACTATTGTCTGGAGCTACCCAGCTTTCTGCCAGGCACAGAAAAGGGAACACTTCTTCAGCCAGCCACCTACAGAGGCATGGGCCCAGAACAACATGCTCCCCTTTTGCTTTTTTTTTTTTTTTTTTTTTTTTTTTTTAAGAGTAGTTAAGAAACAAAACAGTTGAAGTATGTACAACTCTCTAGCTTATAAGAATGGAGACACTTTCCACTACTTTTCAGCATCAAGGAGAAAGATTTCATCTGGAATATATTCGTATCTGTAATATGGTCTTTGTTGGATATCACGTTTGGTTCACTCTTTGATTCTTTGAATCTGCATAGGGATTTTTACGAGTGAAAGTAAATCAGGATCCATGATCTTTTATTACTTCCAATAAGAATATAAGAAAGAAAGAAAATGATCAGCAGTCTTATAGCACTTTACACCTGAGGATTACCATGTGTGTCTGAAACAGGAACTGAATGTTTCTGTAAACAAATGATACTTTCATCAGTCCTTTGACTCTCCTTTGCTATCCTTCCTCCCCTCAAATTTATTTGGCATTTTTTCACTGGTTAACAGAAACAGAACACTTGAAGTGTATCATGGCCCTCTCAAAATCCTTCAGTATAAGGCTACAGAATCACAGAAGGCACCTCTGGTCCAAACCAACCCCCTTTTTAAAGCAAGGTTAACTACAACAGGTCTTTCAAAGCCAATTCCAACTGTATTTTCACTTACACTTGTTAGAGCCTGTTTGAGCCTGAGCTGTATTTCATCAGCTTGTCTATGAGGATATTATGGGAGACTGTCAAATCTTTTGCTGAAGTCAAGATAAATAAGATCCACCGATCTTCCCTCAACTATCAAGATGATCATTTCATCACAAAAGGTTATCTAGTTCATCAGACGTGATTTCCCCATCATAAATCCATGTTGACTAGTACTAATCACCTCCTTTTTCTTATTATGTTTGGAACTGTTTTCCAGGATTAGTTGCTTCATCACCTCCCCAGGGATCAAGGTGAGATGGGCTGGCCTGTAGTTTCTTTGTTGTCTTTCCTGAAGATAGTGGTGACATTTGTTGTCTTCCGGACCTCAAGAACCTCCCCCATACACAAATCTTGACATTACATTTCAAAGACGGGCAAGAGTGGTCTTGAAATAACATTGGCTAGCTTCCCCAGCTCTCGTGGGAGAAACCCATCAGGTCCTGTGAACTTCTGTACATCCAGTTTGTTTAAATGCATTTCTCCTTAGGGAAGGAACATAATGACAATTACCCATTTGCTTTCATTGTTTTTGTTATTGTTATTATCCTCACTATTTTGCTTCTAGCAACACTGGTGCTGAATTTGTCATCCCACAGTTTGCAAGTTTTTAATTCCACCCATCGTCCCATCAATGGAGAGAGAAGTTAAAGACTTCAGTTCTTCCTCACTGCAGTCTTCACTCACTGTTTCATACCTTAAGGTACTCTAGTTTCTAGAACAAGAAGAGCAAGAAATTGAAAAGTTTTTTGGCTTTTATTTGTAACAAGAGCCCTGAGACTGTCTGTATGTGTGCAATATTTACTCTCACTCTCCTTGAAATGACCAGCTATGTTTCTACCACAAGCACTTGCTCTTTTGATCTGAACCTCTCCAGTTCTCACAGAGGCTATTCTGTGTAGAATTAGAGACTGATTCATTCCAAGTAGTCTATGCTCAGAACTGTTCCTCATCTTCCCATGCAAGATTCTGAGTAACCCACAAAGGGAAAAATACCACCACAATACAACTTTTCTTTCCAAATCCTCTTCTGTCCCTGGATACCACAAGAATACATTTCAGCTGCAGTAGGGACAAAGATATTTATTTTGATTTATGGTTTTCTATCTGCTTCCCCTTAGCCACAATGCTGATCTCCAAGCAGACACATCATCTCTGCATATCTCTGCTCCCCAGCCAGACAGTGACCTATTTCAGAAGTCAAACTGAGATCAAATGTTACTTTCTGGTTCATGGGTTTAAAAAAAAATGAATCACAAGAGGTCTAGAGGAAAGACATGTTCATCCTGCACACTGCTGTGTCCACAGTGAGTACGGTTGGTTCCTTTCCCACACATCTTTATTGTTTATTTGTTTTGTTGTGTTTGTTTTTTTTTTGTTGTTGTTGTTGTTGTTTTCTTTTTTGTTTTTTTCTGATTAAGCTAGCATGCATTTCATCAGATGGATCCTTGAGAGTTTTAAAACATACTGAGGAGCAGGCTAACCCATTAATGAGAAAATAGTACTGAGAGAAAGAAGAATTGTAACCTGGCAGATACTGAGCTTGTTTTTCTCCTAGTGGCTCCATGTATTCAAGGAAGTGCTGAGATAATAGTGTGTGGGAAGATTTTTCAAAGCACACAAATGACAACATCAGTGTGAAGGGTCGGGTTAAAAAAAAAATACCATTAGGTTGAAAAAGAAAAAGGAAACGGAAAAGAAAATGAAAAGGAAAAAGAAAGGGAAAAGGGAAAAAGAAAAGGAAAAGGGGAAAGGAAAAAGAAAAAAGGAAAATAAAAGAAGAAAAAAGAGACAAAAATCCGCAGCCAATAGTCCTTATATCAGGAAATTAAAGCTGGATCTATTGACCATGCACAAGCCAGTTATACTGTTGGATCTGAGTCCCAGAGTTTATTTCTTAAAGGTGTCTCATGGTCAGACTGAGGCTCTTAAACCAAGGTAATGAAATAACACAGCATTAGAGCTTCCCTGTATTTAAAGGTATTTAGACTTGAACTCTATAAATTCAGCTTCTTGCCACATCTCCCTTTCTCTTTCTGGTTGCCCAATAAAGCTTCAAGTCTTTTATGGGTTTTGCTGTGTACAACATGTATGAAGAAAAATGATTCACTGCACTCTAAAGCTACTGGCTGAAGTGATCAAGCTGTAAATTTGGCTTAGTTCAATATGTCATCAAAGCACGAAATTAAATAAATTTTCTGTTTCTTTTTAAGATTCTTATAGAAATAATGCAGAACTTTGCCTTAACAAGGACAGTTTAAATGCATCATGCCTGTAGTTTGCTGTTTGGATCACTTGTCATTCTAAACCAGGTCCTCCAGTTACTTTGTTTTAGATGAAAAGCAGAGAAATTTTAAAAAATGGGTAAAAAGAAGGAAGAATCAGGATGAGAATAAAGCAACTTCTTAGTATCTGCCCTAAGCTTGATCAGTGCAAATCTGGGTTATTTTATATGACTATCCACATTCCTGGTACTGGAGGTATGAAGTCACTTGGTAATAGGGGCTCAATCTGATTCCAACAGAAATAAAATGAGAGGAATGATTTCTCACATGTATTGCCCTAGAAATAGCCAACACCATGTGAAAGGTTCTACTTTGTTATGAAACACTGCACTAGCACAATCATTTGGCCACAGTTTGTTTAAAGAGCAGTGGAGACAGAGAACTTAAAAGAAAACATGGCTTTACATCTATTTGGGATGGAGGGACAGTTTTTTCCAAACAACAAAAAAGATAACGTTGCTAAGTACAGTTTCAAAAATTGACTTGCTTTTTAAATACATCCAGGTTAAGAAAGAAAGAGAGAGAGAAAGAGAGAGCAAAAGAAAGAGAGAAAGAGAAAAAAAAAAAGAGAGAGAGAGAGAAAGAGAGATGGAAGGAAGGAAGGAAGGAAGGAAGGAAGGAAGGAAGGAAGGAAGGAAGGAAGGAAGGAAGGAAGGAAGGAAGGAAGGAAGGAAGGAAGAAAGAAAGAAAGAAAGAAAGAAAGAAAGAAAGAAAGAAAGAAAGAAAGAAAGAAAGAAAGAAAGAAAGAAAGAAAGAAAGAGAAAGAGAGAAAGAGTAAGGAAGGAAGGTTTAATAATTTAGAAAGCAACAGTAGTCACAAGCTAATATTTCAAAAGCAATTCATGTGCCAACTTCATTTTATATACACACACAAATATAGTATTATTACAGGATGTACCGAGTTAGAGGAGTGTCTCTGAAAATGGGATCTGCTGAGTACGTGGTGGATGGGGCCAAGGGAGGAGGCACTCTGAGCTGTCCTGAGGGACCAGCTCTTGTATGTTCTATAATCCCAGGAAAACAGAGGTTGGAGGGGGAAAAAACACTCAGTCAAAACCGATGGCATTGGTGGGACAGATATTGGTGGACAGTCTGCAGTGGAGCAGCCCAGGGTAGGAGAGAAACTTGCTTAAAGAAATAATCATTCAGCCTGATAATGAGAGGTTGTTGTGGCATGTTTCAACTGCCTCATTCAGATCCTATAAAAAGGACTAAGACTGCATAGCCAAGTCCATTTCTTCTGCCTTGTAAATGCAGATTTCCTTATGAAGAAAAAAACACTCAGTTTATCCTAAACTGTGCAAGGGCACAGTATCTGCACTTCTCATAGACACAGGGTGCTGAGCTGGTTCAACTGGCAAGCCATACACAATGTAAGAGTCTGTTATCCATGCCTCCTGCACCAAATAAAACCCAGCACAGCTTGATGTGGGGCTTTGAGAATATTTTCACATTGCTCAAGTCCTGTTCCACAATGAAAAAGGACTGGAAAGTCTATTCTTCTGGTTGAGTAGCAGAAAACATAATAGAGGATCTGTTAAACAACTCCTTATAAAAGCTTAGAGTTTAGAATAAAGTATGCAAAATTTCACTCAATCAGAAAGCCATTATCTCTACCATTTCACAAAACAGCTATTTTGTTACATACATCAAACAAAAATAAGGACATAAAAAGAGACTTCTTGACATGATCAGAGTTTGTAATAATAATCTAGATTATTGGTATCTTTGAGAGACAAGATTCCAAAGAGAAACATGCTCTGAGCTGCTGAACTAGTGACACCTCCTTTTATACAGATTTTCTATTTTCAGTTGTCTAGCTTTGGTTCCCAATGATGTAAAAATTCCAAGTGATATTGCACATAACTGAGCATTTATTTATAAAGACACTCTCTTACACAGATTCTCTAATGACTAATAAGATGTGGTCTTTTCTCTCTCTTCTACGTCCACATTTATTGTGGTTGATGGTAGCCAAAGTATTTAAAGATTACTAACGAGAGAGGAGGAACACATAAACACATTGGGTGCATACATTTTGTTTCCAAGTGTAACATAATTTCAGGGCATGAAGAACAATAAAATTTGGACTATATTAGGGTCTTAGAAGAATGGCAATGTAAAGGATAACAATCGGTCTTATCTTTGCGAAGATCCAGTTGTCTTGGTCTAAGGTAACACAAAAAAAAAAAAGTACAAGCTACAAGTAATAGATACAATATACCTAGGAAGAGGTGAATGTGTCAGACCATAGTAAGGCAGAGGGTTTCTTTAGCCTGTTTCCCCAAGCCTAGAAAGAAAGAATACAGATAGTGACAAGGTGGACGAATATTTGAACCTAATCCCCCTGCCTGTGTCTCCAGTATACAAGCGTGAATACCATGACTATTGAGGCAGTTTTCTTCTGCAGGTAATCACATTCAAGCATCCATCCCAGTTTTATTTCTCAATTGAATGTGTGTTTCTTTAATGGTAACTGTTGTCCTGACTCTCTCTGTCAGATTAAGGATCACTTTAATGTAATGTTTGGCTATTTTTCTCTAGGAAGTTACTTGTACATGTTGCAAAGTCACACACCAATAAAATGAACAGATTAAGTTTTCTTTAGGGTTCCCATTTTTTTTAGCACTGCATCAGCTTCGGTGTCATTTGTTTAATTTACCCCAATTTTTCAGCTTTCTTTTTAAAGGGCAAACAGTACAAATCTCTTATTCCCATGTTGGGCTCCCAACTGTCACATATCAATACAATCATCTCACTGCTACTTACTGTACCCATACTCACACATCTGTGGGTAATGATTGTCCTTTTACCATGGTATCAAATGGCATTCAGGCTTGGTCCCAACTCACCTCAGGGTTTGGTAAGGGCTTGCAGTGTCTCTTCAATCTGCTTTTCTGTTTATTCTTTTATGACATAAATTTTGGTGTAGCTTTAGCATTCACGAGTTTTGAGTAAGACACAAGGATGCCATGTAAGAATATAAGGGCAGACACAGTTGGAAAGACCAAATGTTCCCCTTACATGGCATAGTCTCTTGAGGTTAGTTATTAAATGTGATAGCTCCTCTTAATGGCTTAATATGGCAGTTGCTCACTATGATGACTCGCAATTTAATGGCTTTGTTCAGCTAGAAGATGGATCCGTACTCTTTGCATATTTATTACCCAGTAGTACACTGGCCATTTTCCACAGAAAAATTCCCCCAAGTGGCCAATAAAGCATTACAAGAGCAGATGGTGGCACCTTCTCCCAGGAACCTCTCCCAGCATCTGCATTATGCTGCCCAACAGCATTCTGAGGCAGAGCTGTGGTCTCACAACAAACAACCCTTGTGGATTTTTGTTCCCTGAAGATGTAAGGTCATTTTTTGAAGATGTGCATACATTGATAACACCCAGCAGCTGCTGCACCAAAGAATGACAGATTAAATGTATTTGGGGTTAAGGATCACATCTTTATATATGTTCTGTACCTTTTCTGGCAATTTGAAGTGATTCCCATTAGCTTGCATTACAGAGACAGTGAGGAACAGTTTCTTATATATCTTCCCCAGGCAGCACGTATCTTCTAAATGTCTGTCACAAGCTACTTCTTGTGTCATCAGGGGTCCTACCTAATTTAGTCCTTCCACTTTATTCATCATCCTTGCTGTGTTCCTGACACTTTCTGTTCTACCATGCTTTTTCTGAAGGGAGAGAAATGTATACAGCACTCAGGATACGCCACGGACCCATTATCAGTTATTTGAGTGGCAGCTGTCTGTGTTGATTAACACTAATTTCAAGCTCTCTTTTATCTTTAAAAACTCAAGTTCAGTTTCAGATTCCCTGTAAATCAATGACACATTTGGGGTTTTCAAACCCTTTCTACTTGCCTACCAACTTTGTTACACACTCCAAGAGTTAAAGCCTGGATCTGCAAATTTGGAATAAGATCTACAGAGATGAGATAATTAAGACACAATTTTTACTTCACACTTGCTAATTGGAGGCAAGGCAAAACTACACTTGATGGTTTCAGCTGAGTGATCCACTTTCTGCACGATTTGTCCAGCAGCACAATGAGCTGGGGTGAGTGGCTAATGCAGTGGCAGAAAGGGGGACTTTTCTGGCTGGTTTATCAGGCAGTAAACCATGAGAAGCCCCACAACAGCCACAGCAGAGAAGAATCAGCATGGGCAAGCTGGCACCAGCCCTGCTGCACAGTCTGACTTCACCGCTAAGGAGGCTTTGGGTCTCCAAGGGTTGTAGGGACTCTGCTGAGGGGTCGCAGGCTGCCCGGCCATAGCCAGGTGCTGTGTCCGAACAACTGCTTGTCTCTAGCAGATTTGCAGCACAGGGATGGCCCTACACTGTTGTTGAACCCACAAACACTCTGGCAGATTGTAGAGCTGCTGTTGTTGAGCAGAATTCTAATTAACATGGCAAATGCAATGACAAATGATAAAGCTTCACTGTCCTCTGGCTTATTTGCTACTAGCTGTGTTGTAAATGCTCTAGGAAACCAATGTTTAATGCTGCCATCAGCTAATAAAATGGCTTTTTCAGTGGCATTTATGGGAAGGTCTTGTTTCCTTTGAGTATCCTTGCTTTGACGTTATTGGGAGAACTTTTGTGGCAGATATTTACACTCAGCTGAATTCCTGTGGCATCCTCCAAATGCGTTTGACAAAGGGTTGGGGCCCAGTCTGCCAGAAGATGAAAGAGCACTTTGCACAGCACCTTATCAATTTGTTGTGCTGACTGAGTAGCCTGATGACTTTTCCATGGCTGGGAAGGCTGGCTAACCCTCCTGGAACCATTAATCTCAGGACAGCTTGAACTAAAGGGCTGCTTCAGAGGTTTCTGTAAAAATAGAGCACGAAGAATGCATCTGAGAGGAGAGACTGTGTTGCTTTTTTTGCAGCTTCTTGACCTCTTCTGTGTGGATTTTATACAAATGGGAAGGATTAGATGTAATGTCCTGGTGCCTCAGTGCAACACGGTGACCAACTTGCACAGCTGTTCTTAGTCATGTCTCCAAACACATTGCAACTTGGGCTGTGCTGTCGAGCACATGAAATAAGGGCCTGACTCACTGCTACTTCAACTTGTTTTTGAAGCTTGGTTCCACTGCAACCAGACTGGAGGAAAAAAAATGGAGGAAAAGAGCAGGAGGAAGTCACCTAAGAAAACTTCTATTTCCCTAGCATTAACTTTTGTTTAGTTGGTGATAAATTGTGGTGGCGGGACACCTGGGTCAAATAAACAACGCAGTAATCATTGCACATACAGTAATATGAGATTCATGTTATTAAGATGTCTGAATGCTAATACAACATGTTCTATGATTAAAAAAAAAAAGGGGGGGGGGGGGGGCAGGAGGAATGCCTGAGGCATGGAACAATTTGACTCAAAGCTTTTGAGTCAAAGTTTGACATAAGCAAATTTTTTGGAAAAAACAAAATCTCCTCATTTTAAAAATTGTATTCAGTGTATAAGGCTATTTCTTTTGTCAGATATTTTACCTGATACCATAATAGAATATAGCTTTTATTCTGTGGGAGAAGTACACTCACTTTACCAGCTGAATCTCAAAATGCACTATAAACGTAAGAACTAGAGTGATAGTTGTGTATTAGGATTCCAGAACATGGAAGTGGTTCTATAAGTAGGATTCGTTATGTAAAAACGATAATCAAGTAACTCTTCTTTGCAGATTACAATTAAACATATCTCAGTGTAATGCCCTTTATTTTCCTGCTACAACATCAAATTCATTAAATAAAATGATCATGTAAGTACTTACACTGCTGAAGTGCTTATGCCAGCAGATATATATGCTAATCTAGATGCAGAAGGAATTGAACTTTTACATGCTAGTGTAAGTTTTTTGTACATTATAACCTCAGTTACACTGTGTACAAAACATGTACCTATGCAAGGACTTTGCTGCAAGGGTTAAGGAAATAAATCTGCAGTGCAATGTTTGGACAGTGGTCCAATGAACACAGAATCATTTTCTTGATTGGATGAAAATTCTATTTGAGCAACTTTAACTACTGAAGAATAAAAGAACAGGGGATTGGCCAAGACACATTTGAACAATAATTAGTTTAAATTTGGTTCCACTGTAACCAAATCAATGCCTAGCAGCAGTCATATGGCCCAAAGCTGCAGACAAAGACATACACAAGCAAAGAGTAAGAGAAATTCCCACCTTATCCTTCATTTAATAAATAAATTCATTAAGAAAAAAAGAAAAAAGTTTGTTTTTTTGTTTGTTTGTTTGTTTGTTTTCAGGCTTTAAATCATACACCACGCAAAGTTGATGCACTGTGAATCTTACAGCATAGAAACCCACTATTAATGCAAATGTGGGTACTAGTTGCAGAAGTGGGAATTTAATGATGGATCCAAATATTACAGCATATAAATACAGAAGGCATTTAAAAGCAAATCTATAGAGAGTAAGGAAAATAAGCCCCTCCCTTTGCACTCAGTGACTCCATAATTAGCATTATCAACTTTATCTCTAGTTTTTACAATCATGCTGTCTTTAGCTCCAATTCTGGGGGAGCCCATGTTCTTTCCCACTGTTGCACTATGAGCCTGTGGTTTCCATTTGACATCTGACGTTTGCTGGGTATTTCATCATAATCTAACAAACTTTTCACTCAGAGTCATGAACAGGAAAAAAAAAAATCAAACTTAAATATATATATATATATCAAGAAATTGCGTTGTTACTACCACCTAGTGGTGGCTGTAACAAATTTGCAGAGAGCACTTTTATTGTACACACACAAAAAAATACTTCATAAAAAGGCTATGTGCACATGATTTATTTAATGTTATTTCACTTATCTTATTTTTTCCATTTAAGATACTCCTAACTTGTTCTTAATACTGAAAATTCCTCAGTAAATAATGGGCAAGCATCTTCTGAACAATTTGAAGTGGAAGTTAACAAATTGACAGATGCCCAAGATTCCCCAGCTCTCAGCACCTATTTTAATGCTTGTGCTTTCATGGTGGTGTAAAGCAGACAGTGCACCCTTAATGAAATGGATCAGATCTCAAAGACTGAGAGCTGGATCATTCATAAGCCCCAGCAAACAACAATCTTTTCCTCTATATGGAGGAAACTGGCCACTGTCATGACTCTTCTAGAAACTGTCCTGACCTCATTTACCATCAGCCTCCTCCCAATATTTCCAGTAACTCCTTGGAGAGCAAACACAGCTGAACATAGGCTGAACTATCTGCCAGACTGGGATGCAGTGGAACTCCAGAAAAAGAGTAAAAGACCAGTGAATAGGTTTATAGGAAATGTTTATTTGTTGGTTTTCCAACAGCCTCCTCAGATCCTTTCCAGGCAGATGGTCAGTCTATACTTTCCTCACACAGTTTCTAACACAGTGCAATGAATAACACAGGGAGGTAAAGCTGCAAACAGCTTCACTGAAGGTTAATGGGAATTTTGAGAAAAAGGTATAACAAATAACAAAGTCCATTAAATAAGCATGGTCAGTGGTCATAACATCATGGTCAGCTTTCAGCAGCACAGAAACTACCATCCTTCCTAGGCTCCAAGATCTTAAGACCTGTAGGAACAACACTGGCACATGTCTCACCAGCATAACTAAAGCCAACAGGAGCAAGCTACTAGAGGAACCATCAGAGGAACAACAATACCAATGGACAGTGGCTTTAAGAAGTGCCTGTGGACTGAAACGTCTTCCCATCATTTGCATCAAGGAACAGGTGAGGCCACTCTACTGCCTGGAAGCAGGAAAATCCCATGGCACTGACAACATCTTACAGGAAGTGTTGTGACCTTAGCAAGAAATTTGTAAGAGCTGATGTATCTGTGGACTGAATGGATAGACTATGGCTAATATATACACGCCAGACAATGATTCACCTCATTAAATGCTATTCAGGATCATTCTGGAGCTGAATTAGCCATTCTGAAGTAATCGTTTCTGCACAGACTTGCGCAGATTTGTGGCAGAGCAGGCACTGATCATCGACTGAAGCAGACCAGACCTAACAGGACTGCTGCTGCAGAAGCTCCCACACCTCTGCCCAGAAAGTGAGGGGCTATTGTGTCCAGTGCAGAAAAGTGATCTTGTGTCAAGGGCTCCAAATTGATGGCATTTGATACTACTGTCACATACTGGTAAAATCTGGTCACAGTTGTCACCTAGACCACAGCTGGGACAGACAGCCCACCTAGTCCCTGGTTTAGACAGTCTATTGACTCTGACCCCTACGTGTGGGCTCAGCCTGTCCAACACAGTTGTACTGTAATGTTGTTGATATCATAATACATTGCTACCGCCATAAGGACAAGAAAATTAAAGGTTTGGTAAAAGAATTACTAAATATAGAAACGTTCATTCCATTTTTCTCAATACTTGCTGGCCAGCTTTCCACAAAAACAAACAAACAAACAAACAAACAAAAACAAACAAACAAACAAAAGCTGGTCCATTTTTTAGCTATTATTTGGATTAAAAAAAAAAAAAAAATCTTCCCTCTGTTTCCTGTCCTGCCAGTTTGTGGTCACCTGTGTGTAAGAGAAAAACTTAGGTTTCTTACTTTTAGTGAAGTATATGTGGGATTACGTTGGTTGGTGTTGGTTGTTTTGTTTTGCCACCAGATGTCAGTCTACTCTTCATTAAATAGCAGCTATTCCTAGCTACTAAATTCTAAATCAAGTGGAAAGTTCTGTGTGTACCCAGACCCCAATCAGCCACCCCTCAAGGTAGCAAGCAAATCAGTCATGGTGAGCACAGACAGAGCTGAAATCCTTTCCCTGAAATCCTATTCCCTTTCCCACTGACAGAATGGCATGGAGAATGCAAACTATATTGTACAATTTAAATGAGAAACAGAGATCCGCACTTTAAGATTGGTCTGTGTCTTCTAAGAAAGCATAACAAACACCATTGATCTGGACTTCACTGGAACAGGAGGGTTTCTCATCCTTGCCTGGACACATTTTCATAGAAACAGTACTCTTGTCCCTGGAAACCATGTTCAAAATGATATCACCTGTCCTTCAATCCTTTCCACCTCTTCCACAAGAAGACCTGAAACCCAGCTTCAAGCCACTGTGCAATAACATTCATAACAAGCAGAATAAATGGATAAATGGTATCACTTAAAAAGACTGTGACTGGAAATAGTTTTGAAAATATGATGCCTAATAATGGCACAAGCCATGTCCTCATCTTTCCAGATGTTTGTGGTCTGACGATCTTATATTAACTATTAAAGGTAGTCAGTGTGATTGGAGTTGTTCTTTCATTGGGGTAGTCTGACAGTGTAGAATGGAGTGTTTGTTCTTTGACATACATGTAAACTTATCATTTGAAAATAGGTATATGAAAGTCTCTTTATTCTATATTGAGGAATATCTCCCATATCAATTCCAAGCTTAAGGCCCAAGGGCTTTTTTTATGTGCATGGCTGTTACACCGTGCTTCACCAGGGCTTCACCAGCACAAGCTGCAGAGCAGCCCCACACCTTAGTAGCAGAGAAATCCCACAGCAAACAGGACTTGGTTCTTCTGAGCTGTACACCTTGGGATGGGTCTTTATTGCTTGCAGCCTTTGTGCTTTGGAAGGTGCCTTGACTGAACCTGGCATAAACATCTCCACCCATTGATTTTGACAAGGACTGATTCCTTTTTTCTATTGTTTTTGGCTCCAGGACTCACCTTGAAGGAAATAGAAGTAATAAATGAACAGTGAGTGTTCTGAATGGAGAAGGGTCTTACAAATTTGACAAAGATTTATCAGAGGAACCCATCTATTCAAAATAATAAGTGATATACCAGAAGTGGGTTGGATGCTTTTTCTTTTTTTTTTTCTTTTTCTTTTTTTTCTTTTTTTTTTTTTTTTTCTTAAAGCACAATTAAATGAGAGTCAGTAGACTTCAAAAAGGAAAAAGGTGCTCACTCAGCAGATAGTTAAACAAGGTATTAGACATCTGTGGGAACATTCACAGAAAGGCAAAAGCTGAGATTTTTGCTTTGGAACAGATGAGAATTATTAACTGGTGGACACAGAGAGGAGCTATAGGTCCACCAGTTTGCTACAGGATTTCTTTTCTGCTGAAATATTTGGTACATTCTACAGTCAGAGAAGGGTTAATGGGCTTTGAT
The DNA here is from genome assembly GCF_965140915.1 of Aythya marila. NCBI lineage: Eukaryota > Metazoa > Chordata > Aves > Anseriformes > Anatidae > Aythya > Aythya marila. Next base: position 130,825,860 of record NC_139042.1, read on the forward strand.
GAACAATGTAGCGATATTATTGATGTTCACAGGTCACTAACCAGGGAAATTAGGAGAGTTTTGTTTGAACTTCCTCCACAACCTATGTATTTACCAGCACACAAGACTAGGAGAAGTGTATCTGGCTAAAACTGGATCAGCTAGTTAACCCACTGACAGCAGCTTGTGCAAGGTTTGCTCATGCAGTCTTTGCCAGTGAGACCTTGGGACTGAGTGCCCTCTCAGGTCATACTTGCTTGAGTGCAGCTCCACAAGGGTATATCACAGCTTTTCATGCAATCCTTGGCCCTGTGGGCAGGCACCCTGCAGAGACCTTTAGCCAGAGGGGTCTGGAAAATAAAGTGGTGCAGATGCAAATTAAAACATTCCTCACCAGCCATTCACAGGGACAGTCACACCTATAGCAGTGATAGGTATAGCAGTGTTACTGAGGGAACTGGCAGAGGAGCTGGCCCAGCCACTGTCCATCATTTATCAACAGTCCTGGCTATCGGGGGAGGTCCCAATCTACTGGCGGCTAGCAAACGTGACGCCCATCTACAAGAAGGGCCGGAGGGCAGACCTGGGAAACTACAGGCCTGTCAGTTTGACCTCAGTGCCAGGAAAGCTCATGGAGCAGATCCTCCTGAGAGTCATCATGCAGCACTTGCAGGGGAAGCAGGCGATCAGGCCCAGTCAGCATGGCTTTATGAAAGGCAGGTCATGCCTGACGAACCTGATCTCCTTCTATGACAGAGTGACGCGCTGGGTGGATGAGGGAAAGGCTGTGGATGTGGTCTACCTTGACTTCAGCAAGGCTTTTGACACCGTCTCCCACAGCATTCTCCTCAAGAAACTGGCTGCTCTTGGCTTGGACTGGCGCACGCTTCGTTGGGTTAGAAACTGGCTGGATAGCCGGGCCCAAAGAGTCGTGGTGAATGGAGCCAAGTCCAGTTGGAGGCCAGTCACTAGTGGCGTCCCCCAGGGCTCGGTGCTGGGGCCAGTCCTCTTTAATATCTTCATCGATGATCTGGACGAGGGCATCGAGTGCACCCTCAGTAAGTTCGCAGATGACACCAAGTTAGGTGCGTGTGTCGATCTGCTTGAGGGTAGGAAAGCTCTGCAGGAGGATCTGGATAGGCTGCACCGATGGGCTGAGGTCAACTGCATGAAGTTCAACAAGGCCAAGTGCCCGGTCCTGCACCTGGGGCACAATAACCCCAAGCAGAGCTACAGGCTGGGAGAGGAATGGTTGGAAAGCTGCCAGGCAGAGAAGGACCTGGGAGTGATGGTGGATAGTCGGCTGAATATGAGCCAGCAGTGTGCTCAGGTGGCCAAGAAGGCCAACGGCATCCTGGCTTGTATCAGGAACAGCGTGACCAGCAGGGCTAGGGAGGTGATCGTCCCCCTGTACTCAGCTCTGGTGAGGCCGCACCTCGAGTACTGTGTTGAGTTTTGGGCCCCTCGCTACAAGAAGGACATCGAGGTGCTTGAGCGGGTGCAGAGAAGGGCGACAAAGCTGGTGAGGGGCCTGGAGAACAAGTCCTACGAGGAGCGGCTGAGGGAGCTGGGCTTGTTCAGCCTGGAGAAGAGGAGGCTCAGGGGTGACCTTATCGCTCTTTTTAGGTACCTCAAGGGAGGCTGTAGCGAGGTGGGGGTTGGCCTGTTCTCCCACGTGCCTGGTGACAGGACGAGGGGGAATGGGCTTAAGTTGCGCCAGGGGAGTTTTAGGTTAGATGTTAGGAAGAACTTCTTCACTGAAAGGGTTGTGAGGCATTGGAACAGGCTGCCCAGGGAAGTGGTGGAGTCACCATCCCTGGAAGTCTTCAAAAGACGCTTAGATGTAGAGCTTAGTGATATGGTTTAGTGGAGGGCTGTTAGCGTTAGGTTGGAGGTTGGACTCGATGACCTTGAGGTCTCTTCCAACCTAGAAAATTCTGTGATTCTGTGATTCTGTGATAATTTTACTATCAACTGTTGTGTGTAGCATTCTAACATACAACTCAACGCAGTCCCCATCTGGCAAAGCTGTGTTTTTTTAACTTGGTCAGTAGATGTCAGTGACACACGACTTCTCACACAGGGACATATTGTTGAAAAAAAAAAAAAAGAAAAAAGAAAAAAGAAAAAAGAAAAAAGAAAAAAAAAAAAAAAAGGAAAAAAAAAAGCATTCTGTTTCCTCTTTGGTGTCAATTTGCAGTGGGTGGAAAAGGGGAGAAGTTAATGTGTTTCAGAGGAAAAATGTTCTCAAGATACTTGAGATTCCTGTGTTCCAGTGGCAAATATCATGAAACAGCAAAACTGGGCAATGCCAATTTGGGGACTGACATACCTCATTCCAGTCCAAATTCTGGAAAACTTTCATTCATTCTTTATGAAAACATGCATTATCACTATCCCTTTTCAGAATAGTGTCTCACACACTGCTATAGCAGTTAAATGTATTTAACGTTTAAGCTGTTAGGCTAATACTAACCTTTTTTCTAATGAAAACTCTTCAAGAGGACTGATTCATTACATTTCAGACCAGTTTATAGTAGAGTTTATTAACTGTGTGGTTTGTTTTGCTAGCATATAAACCAAGCAGGCAAAACTGAACATCTCTTTCAGGCATAAAAACACCATGAGTTTTTAACAGACTCTTCATAGCTTCGTAGCTTGCTGAATTGTTACACAGTACTTCAAAACTTTCCAGAAATCATCAGGCAAGCCCAGAGAGTCCTAGATGAATCATTGCACATCCTCTTTTTTTTGCAGAGCTAAGTCCCAGATACCAATGAATGTGCCAAATGCTAAAACATAACATCTTGACAAACTGCTGAGAACATTTACCTACTTCCCTTCTGACCATGGCTACAAGTCCATCAGCTCTGAATGCCTCCCTTCACCCAAATGTTCTTCTCTCTTGAACATCCAAAAATGCTAGTAGAAGCATTTTGAGCTAAAACTGTGAGATGCACGAGTCCAAGATTGGGAACTCTTGGGCAAGGGTTTCCAATAAAGATAAGAGGAGAAGTATGTATTACAAATAAAAGTATAAGAGTATAGACCAAAGAGGGACTTACAGAGATATATATATATATTTTAATTAAGTCAACACAATGGAAATTTCTGAGACAATCACCATATAAATCATCTGTGGCCTAAAACTCTGTTGTAGGTTCCCAATTTTAGATGAGGACATGAATACCACACTTCTAACCACACTGTATGTGGTGCACATAACAGAGGCATAAATTAAAATCAGTTTAGACCTTGTGCCCTGAAGTGACCATACAACTCTCTTAGCAGGTCTGTGTGAATGCAGTGAGATGGGTACAGCACCTCAACAGCTGTTGCAGGGAATGACACTCTATGAATTGTTGCAGGGAAGTGAGAAGTGCTTAGTCCTGCACCATAATGCCTCCTTCCTTGGCTGCATTTCATTATGTGTTAGGCTGTCCGTATGTAGCCTGCATGTATTTTTTTTAATGTAATACCTCAGATCTGTGGCCAGGTTTGCACTCCTCCTGTTTGACATGAATGGATTTAGAAGCCATTGACTTTGGATTGACATTGACATTGGATAAAGACTAGTGGAGGAATGCTGAGGTGGTTAGGGGCCTGTAGTACACCATACAGGAGAACAAGCTGGGGGAGCTGGGTTTATTCAGCCTGGAGACATATCTTCATGGGAGAGGATGCAGGGTCAGACTATTAGAAGTCCACAGTGAAGAGACAAAAGGCAACTACCACAACCTCTAGCAAGAGAAATTTTAATCAGATTTAAGAAAAAAATCTCCATTATGAGGGCAGTCAAGCCACTGCGTGAACAGATACCCAAAGAGGCTGTGAAATCTCTGTCCTTGGAGCTGCTCAAAATTTAGCTGAACATGGCCATAAGCAACCCACTTTAACTCCAAAAGTCACTCTGTGTTAGGCAGGAGGCTGGAGTAGAGGAACTCCAGGAGTCCCTTCCAACACAAAGTACTCTTTGAATCTATATTTCACAGAAACCTTTGGGGAATAGCTGCTGCTTCTAAAAACACTGTCGTTCACACTCAGCTATAGCTGTATAAAGCAAAGGAACTTAGCATTGCTTGTTTATTATTTCTCACTTGCTTTTGTTATTCATAGCCTCCTTGGGCAAAGCCAGTAATTCAAAGAGGAAAAACATTCCTCGTAACACCAGCTGCCACTCATCTCCCATGAATATCAAGCAGTGGAAATGAATATTTTACTATTAGCAATTGTAAATTAATATTTACTTTTAGTAACTGCTTTACATCTTTTCTCCATGCATGTTCATATGACCACAATGTCCACCTGTGTTCCAAGTAACCACACTGCCAATTATATAAAACACACAAACCCCAAAGGGATACACATTTATACCTGCAATTGTTGAAGCCTTTGTGCTTGAAAACTATTCCTTTTTTTTTTTTTTTTTTTTTTTTTTCCCCAAAAAATAATTTAATAAAAGAGAGTAACACTGCAGACCTCATGTATAAAATGGTGTTCCACAGAGTAATTTTCAGTGTCGGTATTAAATTATACAAAAGGCCTCCCATTGTACTCAGGGGATTGATTCCCCTTATTGATTCATATGCATAGTTTGTGCACTGAATACTTCCAAGCTCTGAATACACTGTTCAAGAAGAATGAAAATGTTAGTGCAAAGTTTTTCTATAAGTGCAGTACTCTTTTGTTGCCCTTCCCTTCCCTTCCCTTCCCTTCCCTTCCCTTCCCTTCCCTTCCCTTCCCTTCCCTTCCCTTCCCTTCCCTTCCCTTCCCTTCCCTTCCCTTCCCTTCCCTTCCCTTCCCTTCCCTTCCCTTCCCTTCCCTTCCCTTCTGTTGTTGTTGTTGTTTGTTTGTTTGTTTTATCCTTGCCTTTCACACATGCTTCTTCCTGAAGTTCCTCAACAGTCTGAGTAACCCTTGTGGGAAAAATGTGTGACTATGTACTAGCACCATGGAAGAAATTGGCATCAGATGAAAACTTGATCATGAATTGGCATCATGCCCTCCTCAGATGCCTGGCTAGGAATAAAGGGTACTTTAAAACCCTTGAGCTCAGCACTGAACATCTGACAATTGTCTTGATAGGCAGAATATGAAGGCACTCTGTGGCCAGTTATCTGTATACATCTCCATTAGCTTTTCCTGCCCTGGCTGTATTCCTAGGGGACCTTTCCCACAAATGAATTGTCTTTCTGATTTTTTAAAACCCTGGTCCACCTGAAAACACTAAGGGAAGATTAGATGTCTTACAGCATTTGCAACTTCCAGAATTTTTCAATATGCAAGCCAGTAAAAAGAGTCAGTGAAAATACTGACTTTTTAAAAAATGAATAAACCAACAAAACCTCCTTCCTTTGTTTGCTTATGTTGTTGTTGACATACCCACATACATATGTGCACAGCCAGATTCTGATCCACTGATCAGTTTGAAAACTGATTTTCCTGAAAGCGTGCTCTGATAGCCATCCTTGCCAAACATCTCAAAAGTACTACAAAAAAAAAAAAAAAAAGTTAATTTGAAGATAAACATGATAAACATCAATCAATTTCTTAATAATCTGAGGCAGTCAGAAAAAGACTTGTTCTTATGAATAATAGCATGTATTTCTCATAAATCTTTATCCCATGTCATGCATGTTAGATACCATCAGCCATGTATGTCAAGTGCTTTTCAACCTCCTTTTGCATCCTGACTTGTTTAAAGGTTGCAGTACCAAAAAACAGCATCCCAGAGGCTGACTGTGCACAGCACAGAAGGGTATTCCTTCTTCTGTGTTTTTGTTTTCCTGCTTCTTCATTTGTGCACCTGATGTGGAAACACCTTGGAAATTGTTGTATTATTATTATTATTGTTTAGAAGAAGGAAAATAAACCTTTTCAACAGTGAAAGGAGTATACAGAGATAGACAATATGTGAGATCTTAGAAGAAAGATTTGGCAGTCCTTGCCACATTCATGCTGCAAGCTCTTGACAGTGGTGTTCTGAAAAATAGTGTTCACACCTCCTCTTCATGCTATTTTTAAGAGCCAGCAGCTCTAAAACCCTTTTACTTCTTTTCTCACTATAGCACAGACCAATAAGGTGAAGTGCATATGAGTCAGACATTTATACCCACCCTTGCATTTTTTCTAACAACCTTCTTTGTGGGAATGTTTTCTTTTTAAAGAAATGGCACCCATGTTTAACCAGCAGTCTTGCAGGGCTGCAGACAGCTGAGTCATCCTGGAGGATGCACAAGCTTGATATAAGAGGAGAGTAGCAGAGCTCAGGTTTTGCTTTTAAGGAAAATATGTTTGGGGAGTTTTTTTCAGTAAGGTTATGGAACAACTAGTATATGAGCTGGGAAATGCTCTAAATCAGGGTATAGCAACCCAGCAGGACACTTCGTTTTTAATCTTCTTGATAGTGTTATCATCTCCTGGTATTTGAAGTCACTAAGAAGTCTGAAAAAAGTGCAATTTTGCTAAACCTACTTGTTTTCTCGTCTCCCCTGGTTTGACTCCCAATACGATTTATCTGGGCATTTGTTAATTTTGTTTCCTTTCCTCTGCAGAGGGAGGGAGTCACTCTGAGATTAGAAACTGCCTCTTCAAAATGAGAGCTGGGCTGTCTTGTGTATTTAAATAATTCAAAAGAAAAAAAAAAAGAAAAAAAAAAAAAAGGTTCTGTAATAATCTTTACTATCTTGTGTATTGGCAATGGCTTCATTCTAAGTGGATTCCTTTTTTTCCTCCTTATCTATCATTTTATAACTACAAGACAGTAACCTGACTTTCTTGTCAGCAGTATATTTTTTCTATGCAGGTGTTGTTTTTTGGGGTTCTTCTGGCCAAAATGATTGCTTGCTGTTTTCTATTTAAAATACAGGATTGAATTACTGCTGCTCTTTCCCTTCAGTATATTACATGATAAGTTGAAGTGTTCAGAGAGCATTTTCACATTGTTGTTTCTGAGTAACTCCTATGCAACTGAGGATGCAAAAAGAATGCAAAGCAGAAAAACAAACAACAAATAGAACTAGAAACCTCTTCTGAAATTGCTTATTCCACTACTGTACATTTTCTGCCTCTTGGATGTTTTTTGCAAATTTTGCATATCAATTGTATACTGCTGAACAGAAGATCCATAAGGGATCAAGATCTTTGCTGCTTGTAAAGTATGTCCATCAATTTGAAAGGCCTGGCTTTTTTTTTTTTTTTTTTTTTTTTTGATTCCTGCAGTACTTTACCTTTATGATAAATGTTGTATTTGCCTGATGCAGCTAATTGTAGCTGCAATTAATCCAAACCTTTTGTCCCTAATGCTGTTTGTAAGCTACCTAACTTTGTAAGGATTTCTGTGCTGATAGTACCATACCCATGGTATATATACTTCAGCATTTTTTTTTACAACATTTGCCCTTTGTTATTTATGCTGTGCAATCAGCCATGTGAGTAATTAATTTTGTTTTCTTTCTACACATGGGTGACTGGATTGTTATAAAGCATGTGCGCTCCTCAGGCTTGAGCAGCTAAATTTGCTGAGAATGCCCCAGTCCATTTGTGATTATGGCATTCAGACGAAGCAGAGCTGTTCCCCATGTTCACAAGAACAGTTTGTTACCCGATTTTGCAAAGGGCTGACACAAGGGGGACTGAACATAGGCCAACCCAAAGCAGTTTAGAAACACTATGTTATCTGCTGTGTTTTTTCCCAAAATGCAGGATGAGTAAGCAGAGACAAAAATCTGCATTTATCTATCTTTTCAGTAGGTAAAGATCTTGCCACCTGGGAGATGGATGGATTGTGACAGTGAGAACAGTGCTTTGCCAAACCATCATCTGAATATTGTATAGCAAAGCTTTATGCCTTCTTCCAAAATAACTACCATTTAAGTCAACTTGTAGCAGTCTCAACTAATGATTGTTTTTTTTTTTTTTTTTTTCTTGTGTTTGCTACAGAGGTGATAGGGCTGCAAAGTGCTTTTCTGAACCACCCCTCCACTCTCCAGCACACAGCAGGACATCCTTCAGGCACTGTTGTGAGCTAAAAGCATCTAGGGGCTGGGTGAGGCCAAACCGGTTCCAGCCTTTCTAGGGAACGGGTATTGCTCAACAGGGTTGCTGAACCCTTCTTGCAATGTGTGCATAGCTGTAGGAGGAAGGATACTACCTGATAGGGCATGGAGAGGAGGATGCTGAAGGGAGAGGAGCCTCCAGCATGACCATGGGTGAGGTTATCCTCCCTGGGGGAGTATGTTTTCCTGCTCCATCCAGGCCCACAAAACCTCCTTGAAACATGGCTCTTCCAGACACTAACCCAAATATCAAATAGTATCAAGGGATAGTGACCCTGCTGGAGCCCAGGTAGATGGAAGCATCAGGTCCTGCTGCAAATATCATGAGAAGAAGACTGTCCAAATTTGGTTTACACATAGTTCTCTGTGTAAGTACAGAAATAATCTTCTGTTCACTCACCTCATTGTTCATACAATTTTCTGAACAAATTTACAGCCCATTTTCTTTCTCACCTGAAATGACCCATTACCTTTCTGTCAACTGAAATCTTAACACCAATTTTCCTGTAAAAGGATGTAACTGAATATTTTATTCTCTTTTGACTGTCATCCTAAAAGTTTAAACAAGAGATTTATTGCCCCCTTTTGCTTGTTTGCTGGAAATTGCCCTAGCTTTGTTGCTACAGAAATAAATTGTAACAGATGTCTCAGCACCCTCATGGAGCTACGAGAACATCGCATCCAGGCACAATCCATGAGCTTGGTGGAGGCTTGGAGCTGAGAGAGGGCCTGAGAATCAGCAGCTTTGGGCTCTTTTTTTTCAGTGGATGGTCAGGTTTAGTTGAACAAGGTGAGATCCCTAGCTCTTGCTGAAAGTGCTGCTCATTTGTGGTGCCTTGGTTTGGGGACACCATGGATGTAGTGAGCAGGCCCCAGTCCAAACAAATTCAGTGCAGTAGAGAAAACAGACTTTCCCTACTCTGAGCTGGGCAGCTACAGCTAAGAGCACCAGGTAATTTTTTTTCCTGTTTGTGTCATTGCTTATCTGACCATCAGTAATATGAGGTGATTCAAGAAGTGCTGTGAGGCACAAGTAATCTCTGTTTGTAAAGCACCTGAAGGTACTCAGCTGAAAGTGTAACCCATGGCCACCAGTGTGGGCCTACACAACAGCTTGCCTCTGGAAGTGGCAATATCTGTCTAATGACACAGCAATAGTCACCTATTGTGTCTGAGAGCAACCAACTCCATAAGGAACATGCTCCAATAGTAGCAACATGACACGTATTTGAGCACTCTGGCCTTATCGGTGTTAATAGGCCATACATAGCTGCAGTTGTCTAAATGAAACAGCAACCTTCCAGCTGAACCATCAACCTTTCTGATGGCTCACCTGACCCTGAGCAGATCTTAAACATCTCTGCTGTTATTTTCAGGTGTGCCCAGAGCACCTATAGGCTCCTATAGGACCCTCTTGCATCAGGAACCAATCGATGGCACAGCAAAGAAGCCCAGGCAGCTTGTTATCTCTGACAGGAGGCAACTGACGGGTGCAGGTCAGGTGGAAAGCTGAAGGAATTAACTGTGACAGCATCAGGCAGTGTAAGGCATGTCACCCTGTGGTCTTAACCATTTTCCAAGGTTTGGCTGGCATCACTGAAAATAACTACTGCTGAGGCAAACTACAACAGGAGAATGGGGAAAGGGGAAAGATTTGTTTCCCTGGATGCTATTCAGTGAGTTCAGCATCTTGCATTGAAGCTGGGGACTGTAAAACATTACCCATCCAGGGTGAAGGAAGATACAAGCAGCTGGATGGTATTTGAACAGCAGAGGGAAAACATCAGAAATGCCACAAAAAACAGCAAAAATACTAGGCAGACACCTGTTGGATGACCCTGAGAGACTTAAAGTTCAAAACTGAGGGGGAAAATAGTATCTTTCTGCCCAGTTTCTCCTGCGCCCAAGGCAAAAAGCACTTTGCTGTACAGTCTCTGTAAATGAACTGAACTAGAGAAATGAGAAATACATATCATCTATTTTTTTTCCTCAAAAGGAGATAGCTTGCAGCTCCTGAATACTGTCTGCTGTTTGAGCCACAGCTGGGCAGAGCAGTTCTGGTGTTAAGTTTTACTTGTGCTTGACGCTTTCTGTGAGGATTTAAAAGATCTGCTTTCTTACTCTTAGTCTGAGCTCCTGTCCTCTCCTCTCCTCTCCTCTCCTCTCCTCTCCTCTCCTCTCCTCTCCTCTCCTCTCCTCTCCTCTTTTCTTTTTTAAGCAGATGCAAAATTAAGTTTGTTTAAGTTTTGAATGAAAATGTCATTGCATCTTGTTGAGTAGTCCCTGGGAACAGCAGCATCCTTTTAAATATTACTATATATTGCATCAGAATTACTAATCAGAATGAGCTCTTCAGGCTATTCCAGCACTGAGAGACTCTCTTATTTTTCTTCAGACCCACAAATGAGCTCTTAAAGTAGGCACAAAGTCCACTCAAACCCACATCAAGGCTCTTCAAGTAAGCAAACTTGCTGCTCTTGGCCTTACTTTGAGTGCCCAGCCAACTGGCTCACCCCTGCCCTGTGTGGGCCTAATGACAGAAATCAGGACTGTGCCTCATAGGGTAGCTGGCAAACTCTGAATCAGAATTATACTTTCTTTGTGTGATAAAATTCATGAGGTCTGTGTGTCTACAGTGGAGTAAACCACAAAATGAGTTAATATGCCACATTCCTGTATATACACCGCTCTCTGTACTCTGTAAATTGTTTTAAGTGTATAAACATTTAGTAATTTGAAAGGAAATATATATATAGTGATGTGTGGGGGAAGTAAACTCTTCAAATTTCACAAAACACTCTTTTTATGTAATTATGCAAAGCTCTTCACTGTTTAGTAGGATGGTTTCATAACAGGCCAGCTCTACTTTAGTGGGTTAGAACATGCCAAATAAGAAGACAAAGAAACATAATTCTGCTTCATAAATTGGCTAATTACCATGAATACTTTGCAATTTGGAAAGTACTGAAAGTTTCTCAACTGTTTTGCAATGGACAGTACATAAGAAAAGCAGGATTTTGATTTAAAAGTTGAAGCCTCCTACACCCCTGGCAGGAAAGTTTCTATGTTAACTGCTTTGAGGTTGTTGCAAATGCCAGCAATAAATTTACCAATGTTTTTGAAGTAGTAAGCACAAGTTTGTGTTCAGAGAGTTTGAAAGAAATTCAAATCATGCTGTGTCTCTTGAATTTTAGAGGGATAAAGAATGGAGAGAAGGACACAGACCAGTCTCCTTGAATGTTTACTTGAGCACAAACTGCATATGGAAGGAGGCAAGAGTCTGGTGTCTGCACCAACACACATGCAAGCATTGTACCTTAAAATTTCACTGGAAAAATATTTGGCATCTTTGTATTCCACAATCTACAGAGGAATTTTAACTCTCGTACTGGCTTTTGGAAGACAAAAATTTGCAGGACAGCTGAGAGCCCTGGATGAAAGCACAGGTTGCTAATGAGGGGCAGGGGGATTTGGAACATGTTTCTGAAAATGTCACACTCTTGTCTTTAACCACATTCCTCTCTATCTAGCTTGTAATATTTCTCCTGCAGCCTGCAACTCTTCTGCAATGTTACCCTCCCTCATTTCCCATCTTATCCACAAATTCAGGCAGAGCTGAATTTACTCAACATGATGAAGACACCCAAAGACCCAAGAGGCAGAGCTGGAAATCCCCTACTGTGTAAACAAGAGCTCCTTGAGGACCGAAAATATACTGCTGTAGCATTTTCTTTTCATTATGTCATGCCTGCACATGAAGAAGATGTAGTTTCCATTTTGGCAAGCAGGAGAGAACCGCTGCAAGGTACACAGCGCAAGGTGTTTCTGCCAGCCTAAGGGACACATGGGGCAAATTGGAGCTAAAGCAGCAGCTCCCTTACAGGAGTGGCAACTACTTCCACTATTTCTTCCCGAGATTAAAGTTTGGGTGGGATGCTCCATTCTCATTCTGTCATGAAAATATCTTCACAAGTCTTTGCCCCTCAATTTTAAACATTTAAACATTCACCCTTCAGCTTAGTTTCTTTAAAGAACAGTTGGATTGTTTTCTTTCCTTAAGCTAAGTTAGAAGAGGTTATTTTCTTATGCAGTCAATCCTAGGTGCCATGGACTTTAAGAAAAAATCTATGTATACATATTTTTCTTTAAATCCTGAAACTCACGGTAAAATTACAGAAGTTTACATCTTTGTCTTGCAGTACTTGGACTATTTTTTATGTAAGGAAAAAGCTGCATACACATTGTCTTTGATTTCACTCCAAAAACAATTAATCATTTGTTGCTTATGGAGGTGAATAATCATTGCTCTGCCGAGCTTAGCATGTCCTTTATTTTCATTGAATGGATCTGAGCCAGTTAATAAATGAGATCTCAGCTCCTAAAAGCATTTCACCAAAAGCTTGAGCTTATAAATGCAGTCTGTGCCATGGGGAAAAACAAAAAAAAAAAAAAAAAAAAACAAAAAAAAAAACAAAACAAACAAACAACAACAACAAAACAAAACAAAACAAAACAAAACAAAACAAAACAAACAAACAAACAAACAAAAAAAAAAAAAAAAAAAAAAAAACAGAAAAGATTGGAGACCTCTGCTCTGGTGATATCTAGACACCTGCTGTCAGATTTCATCAGCCTTGGGATACCAGCAAAACAGGAAGGCTAAGCATCTGTTTTCCACCACAAATACCATTAGAAGCATGAGAACAGAGCCTTTGATAAGAAACTCGATAGCAATAGCTCACAAGTCACAAACCAGCCAAAAAGAAAAAAACTACTGGAGAAAGTTATTCAGAAGAGCTAAAAGTGGCTACTGTTCCCTTAGGAGAATCAAAAGCACCTTGCTGGAAGCAGGACATTACAGAAAGCTCACGGTGCATCAAGGATTAGAAGAGAGGTGTTTGTTTGGCACAGAAAGACACAGATTTGTGTCCCCAAACTTGAGGTGCCCAATTAGGAACACAGGCAATGGAGAGAGAAACTTCTTCCAAGGAACAAACCATAACTTGGGTGGGACAAGCTGAGGCCAACATAAGGGAATCTGTGTCCTGCTAGTGTATGAACTTCATGCACGTCCCTGCTAAATTTGTTTTATTAAAGATGCCACTCAGTCTGTCCTTGTAGTCACGCCTGTAAAGTGGTGCTTGGCTGGGTATGTTTCTGTCTTCTTTACATCTTCCAAATGTAAGGCAGTTTTATATTACGTCTGCTCACCCACTTTGAGTAGTACCATTGGAATTTTATATCTATACATACATCGCCTCATTTCACTTTACTGGCATGGACACTGCTGAGCTGATATTTTGATAACAACTCTTGAAGCACATCTTTCGTGGAGTTGATATCATAGCTCACTACTAGAGCTACAGTAGTTTATGGGGAAAAAAATGCTTTGCTGAGTGCTTCTAAAACTCCTGCAAAAGCAACAATGTTCAACAACATCCAAAACAGTTCTCACTGAGTCAGAAAGACAAAGCTTGCACCTGCCCCACTCCAGCAGTTCATGGGAGGAGATGAAGGCATCCCCACACTAGCCAGCAGCTGCAGAAACACGGTCGACGTTTCCCCTGATACTGCTTGCAAAGTGATGATAAAAAAACTCACAGCACCCTGGCAGAAAGCCAAGGCTGGATTAACTTTCAGAGGCACTACAGAGTGACTTCCTTGCAAATTATACCCTCAAGACCCGGAGGAGGAAACACAAAAACAAGTTTCCAAGGACAAGGTCACAGTACTTGCCAGTAGCAAAAGCAGAAATGGGAACAACACTGAACAACACTGGTGGGCAAAAATGATGAAAAAATAAAAATAAAAATTTAAAAGACGTAAACTAGTGGAATATAAAGTGGAGAAATTATGGAACATAGTTTTCAGAAAATGACACAGATATTACAAGGTGATTTAAATGTGGGTGAAACAGAGTCCAGGACAGGAACTGATCATACTTCTGAGATCAGCATCAACATGAAAGCAAAATCTGCAAGAAAGGAAATTTTAAATGAATGACTCATTTGGTACTCATTTCAGGCAGGGGAAATTACGATCTTCAGTGAGCACTGGTCAGTCATGTCTCTGGCTTCACAGCAGCCTGAAACATGGATGCCACAACTTCAGTTCTTAAGGAGAGCTCAGGCTATTGCCCACCAGATGTGGTTGTCCTGAAGTTTTGGAGGTGTAACTCCAGCACTTGGTGGCCCCTGAATGAAGGATTTGCTGCTGCTAGGGTCCAAAACAGTCAGCGTAATCTATGGCATCTTGTCTGGGTACTGTGAAGTGAAAGACAAAGTCAAGAGTGATTAGTGTGCACAGCTGAAACGAGGCAGCCAGTGGCAGTAATTCTGCTGTAAAAAAATGCAACAGACCCAAGAGACAAGGTGAAGGGGTACCCCTCTCCTCCCCCTCCCTCAGTGAGAGGCCAAACGCCAGCCCAAGTCTGTTTGAAGTAAATATAGCAGCAGCTGTGTCACATTAGCGAGCCGCTCTGACTCCTTTATTTCTAATTTAGATCTTAATAAAATAGTACCAGGACAATTTAAGGAAGAACAGAAAGTATTTAAGGAAACCAAAGGAGGACATTTCAGGGGCTGCTTTTTTTTTTTTTTTTTAAAGTTATCTATGATGCTCCCTAGGCTGCTGATATGTATGCAGAAGGCAGACTCTCAAGGAGAATTAAAATGCTAATGACAGCAGAAAGTACCATTTTAAAGAATGCAAAGAATGTGACTGGGAAGCCCTTAAGTGTAAAATAGTTAGCAATTAGTGACAAAAGACAAATAGGCAATAAGAAAAAAAACCTTTTCTGGAGTGTTCAGCTCTCTCCATTCATCATCCTTCACATATTTAAAACTAAATTGGCCTGTTGCTGTTTCATCTGTTAGAAAACTGGGAGTAAGGGAAGAGGCGGGAAAGGGCATAACCCTTCAAGTCAGTGGAAGATAAACCCAGACAGGCACTAGACATCTGATCTTCAACCCGTGTCATGTTACAGACCCTGGGATTTGAAGTCTTACAGAATAAGCTATCAAAAAATAATGTACATGTTTTCTGTTGGAAGAATCCCCTCAATGTACCAGATCAGCTCTCTTCTGACTTACACCCAGCAGTCTCCCCACATAGGAGCAGCTCCAGGTGACAACCCACAAACCTTCCCATGGTTTCTTTCCTTGATGCTAGCCAGGGGGATGGTGGCGCGGAATGCTCACCAGATTTTCCTTGGCTGCCTGGGGAGAGCAGGAAGATTCAAGGAGGACAAGAGATTGGACCAAGGATTGCTGGTCTAGACAGTGATTACTTCCTATCTATAGCTGAGCTAATATTCAACCATTGAATAAACAAAGCCATGCGACTGGTACATATTTTTGTTTAAGGAGAGAATCATTAGCAAGTTTATGTCTTTCCAAGGCCTCCCTTACCTGCAAAGACAGTTTGAGGTAGTGTGAAGGGTGCATTTATGTATCTTGGTGAAGCTCTCATACTTCATGGGTGGTCAAGGTTATTAAACAGGCCTCTGTTTAGCAGTGCTTTAATGATCTGCTTCTGAAGGGCAAAACAATCTACTGCTGGCAGATAAGCAAGATTTTGATAAACAGACTGTTTCCCTTCCTTCTAACCTTTGCAGGAGGACAAACAGAAAGACATTGGATTCCTGTTTGGTGCAGTGATAGAAAAATACAGTCTGTTTTTGTAAGGGCTTCACTCACTGGCATGCTCCCTATTGCTCTGCTAATACCCATTTTGCTTCAAAAAGCAGGAAAGGGAGCTTCACCACCAGTATTGTACAAAAGAGCTGGGGTTAACAGGCATTAATACAGGTCACAAACAACGATTGAATTGCCTTTGTGTGGCATCAGACAGCTTATATGAGATAGAACTCTCTTTATTTTCTTTAAAATCCCCATTATGCCACATGTGCACACAGTATGATCTAAATTCTAGTTCATGAATAACACACAAAACCCATCCTAAATTACAAACAAAACATAAAACTTCCTCCCTGCAGTAATGGGAGATATTGTCCAACAGAATAAAGGACATCTGAGGCTCTTCACCTTCGCAGTTCTTATCTATCCCCTTAATTACTGCTTCTTCTCCTTTCAAATCAAGTTAGTATGTTTGTATGTGGTAGCTGAAAAATAGGTAGGCATGTGGTTTTATGTTCATTGCCATTGCCACTGCCTGCCTCTGTTGAGGTGTGTAGCTCACACCAAAGAAAGAGTTAAGGATGCTAGCCCAGAAAGCAGCACACTCACTGTTAATTGAGAATAGATAGGAGAGGGGTCACTGGGGCAAGAGATCATGCAGATTCCTGCCTGGAGATGCTGACCCCCCAGGAGCAGAGAGTGAGAGACTGCATGAGGCTGTGGGCTAAAAGCATTTCTGACCAGGGCTATCCCACCCTGGAATTGAATTTGCAATTCGATGGCCATAGGCTGGCAAAATTTCCTTTCTTGCTGTTTTCTTGTCTTAGAATATAGAAGCTAAAAACACATTCAGTCTTCACTAAGGTAAAAAAGATCCCCAATAACAGTTGGGTTATTTTGCAGCTTGCAAAGGAAGCAGGAAGTTTTCCAGGAACACTAAGTTAAACACAGGGGCATGTTTATCACTCCCTAATGGCATGTAAGCTGTTCAAGGCGACACAGCACTATATAGAAGTCAGCAAATGTTGCTAATGTCTTCTGTGGGACTTTAAGCAGGAGGTTCCCATGGATTTTCTCTCACTTCAGAGAATTCCTAGTAGTTCCACCAAAAAACACTGACTATTAAAATCACCAGAGAAATAACTTAGTCTGCATTTCACTGCCTGCACTTTGAGTAAAGGTCCTGTGTAGTCTATAACCAAAATAAGCTTCATCCTCTATTTAATACTTATGATCAGAAGCAGAATTTTCAGGAATATTTGCTAAGAAGATATCTTTAAAGGAGAGTAAAATAGATGGTCATTATACAGATAACCAATTTATAATGGCACAATTAGAAATTTATAACAATGGGAATCAAAATACACTACAAACACAAATGCTAAGAATCTTCAACAGGAGGAGGTGTGAAAATAGTTATGCTATAAGCAAGGACTGTCTTTATAGTTTACTTTCCACTTGGGTCCTTGAACCATTACATCACAGCACATTACCCACATTCAATTTTATAAATAATCTTCCCAATTAGAAAATAGAAATAGTATGCTAATGTGTTCCTGTGATAGGAAACTAATTCTGCGCTGTATGCTCAGTGTACAAATATTCCAAGAACATAGTCCAAAACCCACTTAAATCAAAATACAGGATTTCCATGGTCATTTATCAAGGTCTTAGTGTAAGATGCTACATGGTGTGAACAACAATGACAGAGTAAGATCTTAAATTAAGGCTATAGAAATACAAGACTTTTTTGATGTGAAAGAATAAAAAGGTCTTTGTTTTTGGAACCTGAAAGTTTAAAAAGACTCCAAAAAGATTAAAAACAGATGGAAAAAACACTAGCACTATGCACCATGCTCTAACATGCAGTTTTTTCCTGAAATAACAAAGTAAATGGAGTGTTTTCAGTAAAGAGTAAAAACCACTCATGATCTCCTACAATTCCTTTTTGTACCATCTGTGGTTACAGCCTTTATAATGCATGAATAGGAAACACATTGAAGTGCTAAACTAATTCTTTACCGAGAAAAAAGAAGCATGTTATCATAAACAAGGCTCTTTCCCTATTGAATATATACATCCCAATTATCACTAAAATTGGACTTTCACTCAGTTAATTACATGTTCAATGCAATGTTCAGATTATTGACATGAAAGAGGATATAACAATCGCATACTAAACACAAGTCATGCTTTCCCTAATCTTCTCCCTAAAAAGTTACGGATTTCTAAACTTTACACACCTCTGTTGTGAGAGGTAATGTTTCCATTACAAACAGATGTCTGCATTTTTCCATTTTGCTTGCCTGGTGTGTGCACCTCAGCACAGAAACATTACATTTCTCAGACAATCTTGCAAAATGCAAGCACTGCTTCTGCCTCTCAGAACAGCCTGCTTTTGTTCCCAGATAATGGTGCTGCCCTTTCTTAGCCCAGATCCTAGCTGTCGGAGGGTGAGAGAAGAACTTCCCAGGCATCTTACAAAAGATGCTACAATGCTTTGATTCGGCATAGTACCAGAGCACGAAAACATGTAGGAGAATGAGCACCCCAAGGTTCAGCCAACTCGTGATTTGCAGATTTTTCTAGCCAGAACTCACATTCACAAAGCTCAAGTGGAAGCTGCAGAAGATAAATCTTTCCTATGGGATTTCTACCACATCTTTTTTTAGCATCGGAATGCCCTTTTTCAGAGCCTAAGGGGGACAATGAGACCATTAAGCAGTTTGTTTTTTTTTGTTGGTGGTGGTGGTGGTGGTTTTTTGTTTGTTTGTTTGTTTGCAAGCTATGCAAACTAATTCCCTCTTGGGAGAGGACCTCTGTAAGAGGAGAAGCTGCTATTTAGCATCTGTAATCCAGCAGCGCAGCTAGGGATACAAGGCTCCCCTTGAAGGCAGAGCCAGGGATACTAGGCTCCCCTTGAAGGCAGAGCCCTGTATCCTGTGCTTTACACGCTGCAGCCCCTTCAGCACACCCTGCTGGCCCTAGTAATGCTGGGGAAGCTGGAGTCCTTAAATTCAGCCTGGCTGAGCTAAATAGAGCAAAGCCCACACTACCTGCAGGCACAGAAAATATTTTACCTACTAACAGAACCAGTCACTCTTTCTGTTTTCTTTCTGTCTCTGTTTTTCCCTTCCTTCCTTCCCTCACATTGTTAAATCTAACAACAACAACAACAACAACTAAAAAGCAGACAAACAAACAAAAACACTCATTTTCAGTGAAACACAAATCAAATAGGCTAGAATATGAAAACCCTTCCCTGCCGTGAAATCAGAGGACATTTCTTGCAGAGTGTACAGCAACCGTGATGAAAAGCACTGAGTCAGATTCTGTGGCCAAATGTAAGCAGGGTGCAGGTGGTACTTCCAGTGTCTTCTACATTGTCTAATGAGGAATGCTGAACAGCATCCCAGCTGCAATAACATGATTTACAGCGCCAGATCCTTCTGCCATTTCAGAGAAGGGTCTCTGCACTGTTGCACAAGCATGGGAAAGCCCACAGGCAGATCACAGAGGCTCAGAAGTGGGTCAGTCCTGCCAACTAGCACACATGCCCACACAAGTGCTCACCACCATGAAAATAGGCCCCAAAGCTCCCACCTCACTGCAGGATTTTCCGTTCAGTACCATGTGTGATTGCATCTCTGGTGCTCATCTTGAACAGCCTTGTTTATAGTCTCCTGATCTGGAGAAAGCTGGCTCCCAACCCCATTCTCTTTCCCCTCTGCAAAATACAGGGGTCCTATGGCTGATGGTGTAACCACTCACACCATGAGGTGTTCTGGCCCTGACCCATAAACCACTCTGTGAGATCACAGGCATAGGCAGGCCCCTGTGGGAGCCCCAATGGTTTGTGAAGCTGTTCGAATGTGGCATCACCCCACAGACCAAAGCCCATATGCCTCACAGGCAGACAGATGGGCATCCTAGATCTACAGTTTCCTTAGCACTGCCCACACCCAAAGTTAAAGCTTTGTCATTCATCTCAGCTCACGCCTGCCAGAAAAATAGGTTTTCACTCATTCCCCCAGCCACAGAGTGCAACCAGTGTGTTACTCAGCTGGTGTCTACAATCAGCTCCCCTAACTTAAGACAAGTCTATAATTCCCAAGGATGCTAAGTGGGTTACTCAGAAGGTATTATCTGTTGATGCTGTGATGCAAGTTGGGTCACTATGGTGTTGATCCTCCCAATTATTCTTACACTTGTCATGGTCAACCATCTACCTGGAATTGGCACACTAACATCAAAATCAAAGGGAGAAAAGATAAAATCATTAAGGGACAAATATAAATTACTAATCCCTTAGCAATGCCAGCACATTGCAGTCAGACATATTATAAAAAGCTTAGATTTCTTCCATTTTAAACCAGTGGGGTGATTTCTTTTGGTCCGTTTTCTGTTGTTTGTTTGTTTGTTTGTTTGTTCTGGGGCTTTTCAGCTTGCTTCCTCAGGAAAGGAAGGCTAAGGAGGATCATGATGTCTATTCCCACTGTCTTAATCTTCTCCTTCCTCCTCCTTCTACAAATGCTGAACTGCATGACTACCTTCAACAAAACCTGACAATAGAGAGATGGGGTTCCCAGAAGTTTTATGAGACAGGGACTGGGTAGAGGACAGAGACCGTGCAACTCCCCAAGTGATGGAAAGGCTGGTTAGCTAACACTGTACTAGACCTCAGAGAATCTACAAATAACAGAGGTGTTAGATGTGAAACTTAATATTTCTCCCATTCCTGGAACAACTTGCTTTTTCTTGAAGCACAGTGCCCACCACTGAGACCTTGATAAATACTTTTATTAAGACATTTTATCCAGGGCTGTCAGCTGGCTACAGATAGGCTGTGCATCCCTGTGCAGTACAGCCATCTCACTATGCAATAGTCTGCCCCTAAGCCTCATTGCAGAAACCACTTTAAATTTATTTTTCTAGGCCTTTATCACTACAAAAGAGAAACATATGTTTCTGAGTGGTGGAATTAATTCTGTCTCTTGCTACTTGGATTTTATTCTACTTTCATATGTTGGCTTATCACCTCTGCACATTGTACAAATCAGGACAAGCCCCTGACAGCTGAACACTGAACTCTAGGGTGGTAACATAGGCAGGGGACACCTATTCTTACTGAGAAAGCTAGCCATGGTTTTGGGATAGTAAATAACTGTATTCAGCCATTTGCAACAAAATAGGGTTGAGGCTGATTTAAAGATAAAATACTATTTCATTTACCAGTCTTTTCAGGCCATCTGGCTTTCTGATCAGGAACAGAGCCACAGAGATGAACAACTAATTAAAAAAAAAAAAAAAGAAAAAAGAAAAAAAAAAAGAGCTCACTATTAGCTCTTTCATTTCAGTTGCATTAAGATAAAGAAGAATTCATTTTGAATATCCATAATGCCAAAACTCAAGCAGTATTTCCTTGTGAGGTATAGATGTCTGAAAAATCAACTTTCTAATTAAAATACTCAAATAACAAAACATCCTTTACATTTGGTTTGTACATCTGTCATAGAGGCACACTTACTGAACATGAAGGTAATGAGTGGAAAATTGTGTCCACCAATGACTTGTATTTGCAAACTATCAGAAATTTTGCAGTCTCCATCATGACATGCAGAGCCACTGGAATTCACGTGCTCCAAGGAAAGACACAGATTTTGCAGAATGGTGTTACTACAGCCAGAAGACCAGTCTTGGCTGGCTACCTCTCTGGTTCTCCTGGTACCCAGTACCCTGTACATCCCTCACTAAGCAGCAGAAGTCCTGCCCCTTACACTGGCCAGCTGGTGGTTCCTTATACCAGACCAGATCCTTTTTTTTTCCTCCCAGCTACCAGCAGAATGCCCACTCTCAGTAGTATGCCCAAGAACAGAAGCTTTTTTTTTTCAGTTTACTACTGGAAGCCAATACACCTTTGAGCTGAACAAGGAAGAGCAAATCTGTTTATCCACTGCATGCAGAAGGATGGTATATAAGTGTAAATACATGAACTATGGTTGCCGATTGGGATTTACATCCTGCTGTGTGACAACTTGCACCCACGAGTGCAACAGACTGCGTGGAGAAGATCTACTGAAAAGAGTCGGGCTGCAAGGGATGTGATCCTGGCTCCAGCTGGCAGATGTGCGCCCCAGTGCCTCCCTCAAAGAATCCCCCAAAGTATTCCACGGCCTCCTCTCCCTCCCATGTTGAGAAAGAAGATGCTTGAGAAGCCTCAGTGAAATGCAAATGTAGCTGGGTCAAAAAGAAAATGAAAGTCTGAGGGTTTGCAACAGGAAACGGCCTGGGGGCGGGGAGAGGAGCCTGAATGCCTTTCATTGAAATGCAAAGAGCAAATTTTCCTTCTCAGGGGGAGCAGAAACCTCCTCAGAGGATTATTTAAGGGAGCAAGAGAGTAGTCGGTAGCAAAACCTACACTAGTTTGGTCCTGAGAAACAGTGTGAGTTAAATCATCCCAAGCGTATTCTTGCAAAGGCACGACACTTTCTGGTTTTTGTTTGTTTGTTTGTTTTCCATGACACTCCTCCCTGCCGTTTTTGAATACATGGGGGGAAAGAAAAAGCCTTTCAAGATTTAATGAGTAGAAATGATGCAAATGGGAATCTACTCAAGCTGATACCAGCATGTCCCAAACACATCTAGTAACTGCCATCTGCCCAAATTCCCCACTTGCTTTAGTCATTCATCTATTCAGCTCCCTGTGCTGTGATGCTTCTTGGGTACTGAACCTTTTGCATACAAAAGTGACGAAGGCAGAGCCATTACCGTAAAGCACGTGGGTGGCTGTTTCACAGCCAACCATTTTGCAATCCTTAGAAGCTTTTTCGGCTTTGTCCAGGTGTGTTTGAGTCGATTCCTATCATCCAGCAGACGGGGGAGGAGGGGAGGGGGAGGAATGGGTTTGATAGGCAGAAGTTAAAGAGCTCAAGATAACTTGGCTCAGTCAGAAAGAAAGATGCAGTGGCTCAACCAGCAGAATGGAGGAAGGTGTCTCAGAGGGAGCACTGCATTCAGCAGGACCTGAGCCATACAATGGTCCATACCTGCACGTGTCAGCACCACAACCACTACTGCCAGCTCTTTCAGAGTCTTTTCTCACTGAGCACTTGTACTTCTCTTTCAAACTCACTGGGTCACCAGCCACCACTGCTGGTGCACTAATTGGTTATACATCTTCAAAAACCAGCTTTACCTCTGGTTCTTGTCCTCAAGACTGTTTTACCGTTTCCCCAGCCACCCTTCTGTGTAGTATGGACATCACACAATTGCCTGTACTGTTCCACCAGAGCCCCCCCCCACGGCTAACAAACAAAGAGAACAAGCTGTGTGGGCAATGCTTTTTTGACTAATTAACGAACTTTTTTTTTTTTTTTTTTCCCCCACAGTCTCCTTTGTATTTCCCAACCACAGTTTCTGCTTCTACTGCATGCTTTGTGTGTGCGTGCTGGCCCACACTTACTCATCCCCATCCCATCTCTGTGATGGCGCTACTGCTGTCCTGTGGTGACATGAGTGGCAAAATCTGCTGATTCTTTCATTCCAGCTTGTATTGATGACTGTGCATGTTAAACAATGCTACAAGTGGCAGAAATAATGAAGTTTGGTTTCCAAAATGTCTCTCATCATATGGATTATTTAATGTCTATGAAAAAAAATAAGTTTATTAACTCGTAAATTAGCAAGAAAGCGGGGGGGGGGGGGGGGGGGAAGTTTCCTCTCCTGGCCTTCTTTCACTGAACTTATAAGAAGTGAGTCTTTTTGAGAAGCCAGCTTCTCTCCCATGTGTTACTGAAGTGCCTAGGACGCATTTGGTAGCTCTCTGAGGGGAGAATGGAACAGCAGTGTACAGTGGGAGGCTGTAAAAATGCACAGGGTTGGTTGGGGTTGTGTTACCTTTCAGGCATTTTAGGAGAGTAGGAAAAAAGTTCTGGAGTTTTGTGTCTCCCCAGCTCAGGTCCTGTGGGCTGGCAGCATTGTTTTTTTCTGTTACAGCCATCCTCTGAAGTTCTGGAGATAAAGCTTATCTCCAGTATAACTGGAGCCAACAAGCATGAAGAGCACTGATGTTTCTAGGCAAGAGCCCTCTTTCACAAAGCAGAGAGGAATAGCTAAGCAAACTCACTACAGACTTTGGGGATTTTATGTGGTGACATGGTTAAATTTTAACCTAATTTTCACCAACTGTTTGCTTTATATCAAGGGGAAAAAAAAAGTGTGTATCTTATGTGAAGAAGGAAATAGAAATTTCAAGAAGAAAGTTTTAAAAAATATGTAGTTATTTTACCCAACTTATACTTTCTAAAGAGGAAGAAACAAGTTCAACAGGTTTAACTAGAAGATGGTTTATCTATACAGGGAAATTAAAAGCTGATCAAGATCCATGCTTTATCTTTTTCCTTCTAATACTTTCTTTCTAATACTTTATTTTAGGCTCTCAGTCTGTCCTGAAAAAGATGCAGTTACAACAGACTGAATCTGTAAGTTTCCTGTACGTGGAACAACCTATTGAAAAGAAATCTGAATTGTAAACAGTGAATAATTAATAATAAATATGTAACATATTTCTGGATTACTAATATTCGGGGATAATCTGTTTTACTAACAAAATGCATGAATAGACAGTGCTGTCTTCTAAGCACTGTTGCTTATTTCTGTTCCTTCATGGGATGCTGCTTTGAAATCCTTTCATTGCATTCAGTGAATCCAGACTCTGAAGAGGAAGAGCACTGCTTTGAGTGCTTGAGTGCTTGAGTGCTTTTGCATTCCCTTGCTTAAATGCAAAGCAGCTTATTTCTGCGTGACTGGCAGAAGATCTAAATGAATGGCCCTTGGTAAAATGTAAATATCTGACTTTCTGCTTGGCTGGCAAGTTAACATTATCAATGAAAACAAGGAAATACCTGTCTAAACAATAATGTAATTGCTTTAAAGAAGTAAATGTGGGTGACAAGATATAAAATGTCTTCTATCTGTTAAAGAAATATGTACGAATTTTAAGGAAAAAAAACTAATAAACACTGCTAATATTAATATTTCCTCTCCACACTGTCAGCCTCCACAGGACTCTCTTGTTTTGGCTAGATTAAAATGTGTATATCAGCACTGGTTGCTTTCCAAGTAATCCCACTGAGGTAAATGGAAGTAAATACAGAGCAAAACACTACCCAAGGTAAAGAAGTTGACAAGCCCCTGGAACAGCGAGGTTGCACAAAGGGGCCCTTTGTCCCTGAAAGGACTCATGTGAGCAGAGGAAGATGGATTTACCTCCCAGAAGGGTTAGGCTAAGCAGGCTGTGGTAGTGCTTGCTTGCATTAATGGGCAGTTTAAAGTGCCTGAGATGATCACCTCCTCTCTTTCACATCACCACAGTGTGAGTTTTGGCTTTGCCTGGGAGTTATTTCCAAGTGTGCATGACTGGCAATGTCTTGTTAAGAAAAAATAAAATAAGCCTTAAAATAAGCATTATGCTTTATACAATTCTGTTTACCTGTAATAAAAAATTACTACAAAGCAGACATATCCATGAGCTGAAGATTTGAATTTGGAATACTAAGAAATGACAGATTTAGTAGCAAACCCCATCGCTAAACCACTAATTGTGGGGAGTCAGGAGCAAATACCCAAAGCAAAATCTCTCAACTCTTGTCTTGCTTCTTATATTCTTATTTTCCTGCAGTGAGGATCAGGATACTGGAATAAATGACCTATTGGCCTGACCCAATGTGGCAGTCCATAAAAGTCCACTTGGTGCAGCTGCCTGCTTTCTTCAAGTCTCAAAGTGCTTTGCAAGGAGCGCAGGCACGGAAGTGTGTCTCAGAGAAGTGAAGGGATTTGTCATCAATCTCTGGGCAGGCAGATTCCTAGCACCCAGAAACAGATCTCTTTAGTTGATTTGTGCTGTTCCTTTCTCTTTCTCTTGTTTGACTATTCCTAATTTAGCTGCTATAAATTCAATTGTTTGGGATTTTTTTTTCTTCCTTATTTTTTGGCGGGGATGGGGTGGGGCTGGAGTAGGAAGGTAGGGGGATGGATGGTGTTTGTAAACTGCTGTCTTAATCACTCTGGTAAGTTAGACAATCTCTAGCATGTTATTTTAGCTTTATCTGTGCTGATTCTATGATTACCACCCTTCATTTTACTCATGTATTTGTATGTCTTGCTATAACATGAAATACAGCAGAAATAATAACTGAGGCACTCATGGCGCTAATTTACACGTTAAGTTCTTAAGAGATCCTGATTTTCTGCTGCATAATACTACTCTTGCTTTCTTCCTCATTTGACAGCAAATCCAGTTACAAATAGATTATAAAGCCCTGAGTCTTGACATGTTTACAGCCCCTTTTAGATTGTTGATACTGCTGTCTCCCAGGTGGCTAATCCTATCTGGAGCTGTCCATTAGCTGTTGGCTTACAGGTTTGCTGTAAAATGCTGTATTCCCTCCATAAAAGATCTCAAGCTCCATCTATAAGCTTGAGTATTTGGACCACAGAGTCTATAAAACAGCTTATTTCTGCATTTATGTTCTTCTGCACCTAGCAGATGGACACAATTTGAAACAAACAAAGAAACATTTTCAAATATTACCTAATGAATGAATAATGAATAATACGCTAAGAGAAATTTTTGGAGCCCAGAGCAAAATGAAAGATCAGTCAGTTCTTGGGTAAGGTTTCCTAAAGTTCCTCAGGCTGAGTTGCAATGTCCTTGAAGGCAGGACGCTACAGGTATCATTAAAGACAGTGGAATTTACTATAGATAACTGACACCATGACTGAAAGAAAAACCTACTCCATGGTCAGAATAGTAACTAGATAATAGAAAAGACCACAACAACAACAACAACAACAAAATCAGCTGAGATGTAGCCATTACAAATACTTTGGAGTTGAATGTATTCTGCAGACAAATATTACCTAGATACAGAACTCATGATGGAGAAGATTTTACTGAGAATAACATTGAAACATAACTTTGAAGGAGGCAAATGTGCTGAAGCAAACAGGCAGTCAACGTAGCCAGGGTAGAGATGCAACATACTGTGACACCAAGACATAATGCTGCTTGTGCTATGATTGAATCTGGAAATCTGAATCAGATTGTGTGATTCCACAGCATAAAATGTCGTATCAACAAATACCTCAGACATTCCCCCTTCCAAGCCTTTAAACCTCCATAAAAGCAGTAATAATTTTTCTTCCAGTTGGAGTTTCCACTGACCTTTAGGCTGGAGCTCCAAGCAAAGCACAGAGCAGAAGACACCAATTACATGAATAACAATTACCATAGTACCTCCTAAATTGGCTAGCTTACAAACTTACCCCTCCAAAGCACAAACCAATCAAAGACAAGTGCCAAAAAAGCCATCCAAATGCAGGTCTTTGATCTTCTTTTCCCAGCTGAAGAAAACTGTAAATTAGTGCAAACTAGGCCATCTCCACAATGATTTTCAATCTTCAGACCAGTTTGAAAGGTATCAGAATAACCTGGAGCCTCTACACACTCAGTGGGGGTAACAGCAATGAAGGATTTATACAAAACTCAGTAAGAAATCACCTTTCATTGCCTGAACCAGATACCTGAAATAGATAAGGGTTATGCTAGCATCAGCAAGGGCAGTGTAATATAAACATCAGAGATACAAAGATAATTAGCTACCTAATCAGACAACCTCAGTGGCTCCTGACACATGTACTTCACAACTGCTTATTTCAGCCATGTTGCTGTTACCTTGCTGTTTGAGGCAGACATATCCACAACCTTTTGCAATATCAAATGCTACCTTAAAATACTTTTTATCAGTGACGAAGCACAAGGGTCTAAATGGCACCAAAACTCCAAGAATCATTGCCTCTGAGACCTTTAACAGCCAGAAGCACTTATTTTTTATTGTTTTCAATTTCTGTGATGATAGCACTAGTGTCTTTTTGTATCCTAAAGTGCCATTGGTTCCCTAGGGACTCACCAACCCCAGCTTTACATGTACACAGCACTGCAGTTCACAGGCTGTGTCTCATTCATACAGTAACCCAATACGATTTCTTTTTTCAACTTCAGCTAACAACAGCATGACAGAAGTCATCCCAACTGTAAAGCAGACCTCCAGTGCATGAGCAGCAGAGGGAAGCTGAGCTGTGATAGCACACAGGGAGGAGACGGCATTCCTACAGATGGGCTCATTTTCCTTTGTTAGAATGGGCACTTCATGCTGCTTAATGGCGCTGCCCTGCTGCTATTAATACACAGGCAGTCACTTGACCTTGGCAGTTGCTTTGGCTAAAATAATTCTCCTTTGAAGCTGGCAGGGGCACAATAGGAGCACATGCCTGCTGCCCGCTGCAGCAGGGTGCTCGGCTGGAATGAATGACCTTCGCATGCCTCTGAAGGTGCAACTTCACAACCCAGCAGCTTCTGCTGAACCTTCCTTCTTCTGCCAACCCCATCTTCTCCCTCTCCCCAGCTGCATGTCCCCGCCCTTTTTTCTTGTGTCACTGGTGTTACTAAAAGTTATTTTTTTTTCCCAGCAATGATTCAGCTTGCTTTTAGAGTGAAGGGAAAGAAAAATGCAGTTCTAGGATTCAATGCCATTGTCCCCATAACAGACATCTAGATTAGAAAAGATGAATGAAAATTACTTCCCTTTTTTCCTTTTATTTTAAGGTGACAAGACAACTAGAATTCTATGCTCTATTTATTTAAAGGCAGATAAGACAAATCCCATCATTAAAGTGTGCAATCATCTCATCTACAGTTCCCCACTGTGAAGTTTTCTAAGCCAGTAGACTATAACCCTTCACAGTTATAGCAAAAGGTGGACATCCCTAAAGGCAATTCATCCTCTTAGCCTGTATTCTAGGATTAGTCAAATTGGTCTCAAGATCAGGTGTCAGGTGCTGATATTCTGACATTAATGTCTGTAAGGGTCTGTTTGTTTTCCAATTAAATTCCTTGGGTATCAGGGGTTCACTACTGACCAAGCCCAGAATAACCTCTGTCATGTCTGAATCGCAGTGTCGGCTTCATTCTGGTCAGATCCTTAAAAAAGATGTTTTCCTCTGCCTAGAAGCCAGCCATGGAAGCAAAGATTACCCAAGTGTACTGCCCACAGCCATTTTCATGGCAAGGACAGGTGGAAGAGGGCTTGATCTGAACATTTTTATTCATTCCTTTAATAAATAACATTATAATTGATATTTAGATAATATTATAGTTCACAAATAGTATAGTATAAAGCAACTGAGAAGTTGCTCAGAAGCCACAGCTGTGGTTGTGAGTTGGTTTTTGGTTTTGTTTTTGCTTTTATCACTTACTGCAACAGAAATAAAGAAGAGCCCTGGTCTGTTCTTAGAGTACTGCTGCTGCTACAGTAACACCAGTCTGAAGCTTGTTGGAATACTACTCTGTACCACTGGAATTGTCATATTTAACAATGTAACTATGCTATAGTATAACAATCCTGTAACTACACATACCCATGCACACACTAGGTATCAAAGGTGTTTTGGTTGATAGAGCATGTTTCGTATGGAAAGGTAACATAAAATATCTCAGGAACAGGGTCTTTCTCTATAAGATGAACCTCCACCAAGAACTGACTCCTATACTTTTATAGTCTAACTACATTGTCAAATCCTTTCTAGTGCAGATGAAGTCTTAGCATTGGCAGAAACAGAAGAACAGAGTTAGTGCAAAAAGTAACATCAATAAGCAATAGACGGAGATAATCATCCATGCTCGCTCAGCTCACTCAGTTACTATTTAGAATTCATGAGAGCAAACAATTACCTTGTGCAAATGAGAACAGGTGTCAAGCTCCTTTATCGACTCCTTGATCGTGAACATGGGGCTGCAAATGTAGTATACTCTTAGTGTATATACATATGTATATATATATACTCATTATATACTTCCTATCATAGAATCACAGAATCACAGAATGGTTTGGGTTGGAAGGGACCTTAAGGATCATCTAATTCCAAGCCCCCTTTCATGGGTAGGGACACCTCCCACTAGACCACTTTGCTCAAATTAATTATGTTTTGTAAAATGAAGAAACAAAAGAAAATGGAATGAATCACCGTTGCGTATGTATTGGATTTGAAAGTCAAGCACTACATCCCCAAGTACATACAACAGCTGCAATTATATTGACCATCATTTGTGAAATAATATGAGAAGATAAAATGCAAGTTGAAATGCATTAAGCAACATCATATATCCAATAAATTAAAATTAAATTAGACTGCCAAAGTGAGCTACTACAAGGTACATCTGTAACATCAGAGGAAAAGTAAACAATAAGTTTAGGACATCACATAGTCTTAAGGGCTTTTAATCTACTAACTGCTCACACTTTTATTTCTATTATTTTAATTACTGTTCCAAGTCCTGATCAGTGCAACCAAAAGCCAGACAGGGTAAATTTCTACTTACCTTTCTTGCAGGACTAAAAAGCAAACCAACAAAATATTACAGGGTACTTGTGACTTTCCAAAACTACCAGATCTGTAGCTGCCCATATGCATGTCTCAGTGTTAGCTAATAAGTTCACAATGACACAGAGATTTCAAGAATACAAACTAATGCACATGATCAATCGCTGGCACATGCCAAGGAAAAAAAATGTTGTACTTATCCAGACAGTGTTAGCTGATGTCACTGGTCATGTTGATAATGCTATTCAAGACAACTTACT
This sequence comes from Aythya marila, assembly GCF_965140915.1. Lineage (NCBI taxonomy): Eukaryota > Metazoa > Chordata > Aves > Anseriformes > Anatidae > Aythya > Aythya marila. Next base: position 130,856,232 of record NC_139042.1, read on the forward strand.
GTTTGTTAAACAACTCAGTTTATGTGCATGAGTTATTATTTATAAGAAGCGTTGGAATTACAACACCAGATACAGGAAGAGGTATTCATGTAGACTAAATTTAGCTTAGTGGAGCTAATCCCCATCCCCAGCTCCTTCTGTTCTCTGTGAAAGTGTAAGCTTCTCTAGAAGGGACTTCAGAGCATGAGCTTAATTTAGGCTGAAGTTGCAGAAGAGGTAGTGAGCTGATCTACTATTTCTCAGCCACAATAAAAGCAAGGGATTCCTTGTGCCTGCTCATTTGGAGCCTTCTTGAGCTGCCTCTGGTGTTTGTTGGGCACTTCCCTGAACCAAGTCAGTTGGATAATGAACAGAAAACTGTTTAAAGGAAAGGAAAAAAAAAATCTTCAGCTGATTTAATGAGCTGAACTGGCTCAGGAGGAGATCAGAGGAGCATCAAAACTGGTGGGTATGAGGGATGAGCAGGGGTGGAGGGCAGCACTTTGACACTTGCCCTGTCCTACAGTGCTGAGCTGACCATTTGACTCAGCTTTGCTGAGTAACTTTACCCTTAGCCACCCTGTAAATGGAGAGCTTTAGTAGTGGAATTGGTTACAGAAGTTCCTGCACCCACACTGTGATTTCCAGTCCCATTCTCAGGCTGCTGTCATTGCTGTGGGGCAGATAACAAATGATCTCCCTGAAAACAGGGATTTGCTTTAGACTGCTGTAATTGCAGCAATACAGATGAGGCAGCAGCAGCAAACAGCAATGCAGAACTGGAAACCGCCAACATGGGGCAAAAGCTCTGAAGCTGGCTTAACCTCTGAAACGTTTCTGCTGACAGTGATGGGGGGATGGAATTACCTTCCCCAGCATTTGTGAATACTGCCCCAGAAGGCTCCATTTATTCACTTGCTTTGCCAAATGGGGTTCAAGTCCCCTCTTCTGCAGGCATCTAGCTTAGGTGTAAGTCAGAAGGTTGAGGCTGGGAGTCTGTGCTGCATGCAGACAGCAACTGCAGTCTGCAGTGGGTGAGGGGTGTCTGGAGGAGGTGGTGTGAGCAACGAGAAGAGGAGCATTTCCTCCTACATCTTAAACTTGCTTTGGGGATGACTTGGAGAACCAAGGAACCATTTCTATGTCTTAGCTGTCTTCTTTGCTTAGAAGAGATAGATGTTGGTATCTATCTGAGTATAAAGAATGAGATGAAGCCAGATAGTCACACACACATAGCAGTTGTTTTGGATCTCTGCTGTTTTGACCCAGCAGAACAATGAGTTTGCATTGTAATCCTCCAGGTCACATTACCAAATCCCAGCCATGAAGTATGTCACTGCCTCTTCTTTCAGTGTATTGTAATGTATTTACTGCAGGAAACAACAGTTCCTCACAATAATTCAAAGGAATCAAGGAAGTTCTAAGTGGGTGCCTGTTAAAATCAAATGAAAGGTATTTGTTACAATCATCCTAAAGCTCATGGCTCACTTTCTTTTGCCTACAGCTTTACAAACCAAAGTGGAAACTTGGTTTGCTGAACTGCTGGGATCTATTGTAAAGTTTAAAAGAGAAGATTCAAATTGTGTCCATGGACATCTTGGCTGACCTCTGGTATACCACTCTCAAGGATCACTACTGCAAAATATAGCCCAATTCACTTAGTATGGGACATTCATCTGTCTTTACTTTCGGCAGTGTATTTTTTTTCTTCTGCAAAACCATCTGTCCAGAAGAACAGACTAGCTTTCAAGGGACAGTCAGGACTCACAGCATAGTCTTTCTTCTCAGCATGCCACTTTGAATGATTGTAAAGGCAATGAGTGGTTTTAAAGGCAGAGTTTTATTTTCAAATTTTGAAAAGTACCTAGTTTGAAATACATTACAAAAAGTGTTCCACGAAGTCAACCTGGAATAGATGCTTGCATACCTCTATGCCCAACTTCACCTAGGATGCCATACTTTCTCTGAGAAGCAGCCCCTGTGGGGCTGCCACTTGTCACCTCTTATTTCACTGGTCAGTTGAAATAAGCCATGTCTGAGGGTGCTCCAGGAATCTCCTCAGCACTCAGATAAATACTGACTCATCACATCTGTCAGCAGTTGTCTTCCCAGTGATGCCAACAACATTAAGGGTTGGATGCTCCCCCACATTGCCTGGCTGTTTTCTACCAACTTCCATCAACAAATCTCTACCACCATGAGTCCCCAGTGGGTTCAGAGCAAAGTGTGTCCTTCCTAGCCTTCACACAGGACTTGGCTGCAGTGTGATGGAGCCAAACATTCCTCAGTACTGGGAAACTTGTTAAATAATGCTCTCTGGAAACTCAGTTGTGTTCACTGTATTTCCACCAAAACAAAACAAAACAAAACAAAACAAAACAAAACAAAAAAAAAACAAAAAACAAAAAAAAAACACTTGCTCTATGAACTATGGAGCAGTATGGGTCCAGAGTGCAATATGGCAAAGGTTAGCTAAGATATCCATTGGTACTTCCCACAAAGGAGGACAGTCGATCAACCTCGACCCTTAACATCAACAATCTACTTCAAAGGCAGTGGCTGGAAGCCTGTGACTGTACTAGTGAGTAAGAGCAGAAGCGTGTTTCTGTAAAGACAGGTAAAAATGCATTCTGTTTTCAAAATTATGATCACTTTTAACAGGATAAACATGGGATCATTTAGGTGAATGTCTAGTTGGATGGGAGTGTGGGAGAAGAACCTGGTCTTTAGTAAAATACAGTGTAAACAGCATCCAGACTTGTGGGACTCATGAGGCATAGTACCTTCTCAATGTATCTGAAGCAGTTCCCCAAAACTGGTATGAATTTGCGCTGTTTGACCAGGAACTTCACCAAGTTCATTCCAAAGATCCTGTGAGGCCTTCTAAACAGTGACAAAGGCACAATGAGGAGACAATGGAATCATAGCACAAGGACATGGAAAGCCAATGAGGTCACTGGAGTAAGGGAAGATACTTCCCAAGCAACGTCCTTTGCCAGAGCTGGATGTGTGTATCATGTAATGATACTTAACATTGCTTGGATCACAATCAGTCAGTCAAAGTAATGTAAATCATGGCATTCTTTATGGTGCTGAACATCTGCTTATTGTGGCATTGTGATGAAGAATCCCAGAACTCATTTCATAATAAGCAATGTGAGTGCTTTTAGATGATAATGTAACTTAGTTTCCATTGACCAAAGCTGGTTTTCATTCTCATTTTGAATATCAAAACTAACTTAAACCTAAACTTAATTTCCACATTAGGTTAAATGCAGCTGAAAATAACATGTGGCAAAATGAGCAAAACTCTTGGGCAGAAAGAGTATTATGAAGAAATATGAAAGAAAAATTTGTCTACTGGGAGACATGAATTATGAAAAATGAAATATCTTTTCCAGGTACTCTATCAATATCCCCCATATGGTAACACAGGTTTGACAGTGTCAAATTAATGACAGCGTCATTAACAGTGCTATGATCTGTGTTAATAAAAAAAAGTTTAATTTAACGAGGGTTTAGCTCTTCCACTAGCACTAGGACCTTCAGTTGCTGGTGATCACTGTACAAACTTGTGCACACGTGCATGTGATGTATATTTGTTTTTTGATTAACTACATTATAAAGGATTTAGCTATTATGAGTGTGTTATCTGTTGTACTGTATAATATTTAAACAAAAATTAAACAAAACCTAGGCCCAATGCCAAAAATAAGGAATCATTCTCTCAAATAAAACTGAGGTAAAGAAGGTTGCAGAACTGCCACTCCAAGATTATTTTTCTTTATTGTGTGATGTATTTTCCCTCCTAATGGAAAAGTCAGATGAATAAGCAGTGAATTAAACTTAGGTGCACCAGAATTTCAGTTCAGCATCTGCAAATATTGTGTGTACACTGGCACTTTGTGATTTCCGGCACATGAATCTATCTCTCTCTATTTTGCAAAAGTGGACCAATAATTCATGTTTCTCCATTCTCCTTAGGACTATGGCCATCTTCAGACCATGGCCATCAGACCACTGACATTTTGCTGTGGGAAAGAGTTCCATTAATACAGATTTTCAAGTGAGCACTCTGTTTCTAATCAGGTCTAACAGTAGTTTTGGAAAAAAAGGAACATCAGGGAAATCATATCTACTTTCATGTGTTTTGGGAAGATGATGGCACAGATGCAGACCTACCTAATTAAAGACCTTGTATACAGCCACGAGTTAAATGTGATTAAAATGTACATACACACACACGCACACACACAAATAATGTTGTAATTGTATGAAGGTTACTAGGCAAATTTATTTAGACTGTGTCCCTTAACACTAGGGTTTGTTTTTCTGAAAAACTCTGCTTCATCAAAAATGCCAACATTGCCAAACTTGAGCTGAACTTTGAAATTGTGACCTGTCACCACTAGGCCTCCTGTTTGACCCTGTCTCTTCACTTCCCAGTGCCTCAGTTCTCCATCGTCTGAGAAAATAATTAAGCAAGTAACTGGAAGCAGAAAGGGGGAATAATCTTCTTTCTTCTTTTGACCTGCACCTGCCCTATCTATTTATATTGCAAGAGCTTCAAAGAAAGGATTAAATACCCTCTGCTTTTAATACTGCCAGCAGGACAAGGCCTTATCAGAGCCTTTAAGGTCTTTCAAACAGGAAAGTGGCCTTTCCCTCTTAGCTTAATTACAAATGCTACTGTCATAACTAATTGTTGAATGCTTGTAATGCAAGAGAAAGATCCAGTCCAAAGAGCATGTGATGCAGTGGTGAGCGCTCCTCAGCAGGGATGCTGGCAGGAGGCATACGGACCCGTGCTCCAATTCAGGAATGAGTGAATCTTGCTCTCAGATGCCCCTGGCCTCTCCTCCCTCACTTACCTTTTTTTCTTCCTTCCCCCTTATTTTATTAAAGTCCAGCTGTACATGTTCCAGTTCCGATTATACAAGATAAACTGTCTTACCCTGACTTTTCACTGTATGATTTTAATTTCTGTCCAGCTCCCACTTCATCTGCAATTAGGAAGTCTTGAATGCATTTTCTTCAGCCACTACCTGAAGTGCCATGCAGATGACTTAACTCATTCCTGTCTCTCCATGGCACCCTTTGCAATGCCAAACAACATAATGAAGTAAAGTAGGTCACAGCTAGATAGTAATTTAAAGCCAGCACGGATCTGTACTGCTGCCCAGAAAAGCAGGTTTCACCCTTTCGTCACCGCTCATTCTCACCAACTCTCCCAGGCTGGCACCAGCATTTGTTTGGCTGCTTGGTGAGCCAGAGGGAATTAATCCAGTGAGTGCTAACCTGGCAAAATAATTGGCAAAAAGATCAACAAAACTTTTAGCTGGGAACAACAACAAAAGGGCAACCACGGTCTTAGACAGCAAGGGCTAGCCTCTGTGCCTAGTCACTTATTTAGGAGGACTCTGGAATCTACCCTTCTGTTTTCCTTCTCATAAGAGAGAGAATTAATGATGTGTGATGAGGCATCTACAGCATTTTTTTTTTCCTGGTGAAATTGGAAATGTATGCAATTCAGTGTTCTACCTCTACTTTCTCTCTTGACTGCTACAGAGAAGTCATGTTACAGCATCAGGAGAAAATACTTTTTGCTATTCTTTCCTTCTGATTCCCCATGCATTGGCCCTGCAGGAATTTCAGCAAACCACTTCCTTCTTTCCTGTTCAGCAACAATGGCAAACTGTATACCCAAAATTGTATGCCCAAAATATCGCAATGGAAAGCAAGAGAATGGTCAGAGGAAAAGCATGTCATATCTTATTTACTGTTCTTTAGAGTGGTTGATGTGCTTATTACTTTAAAAAGGAACAAAACTCCATTCACACTCTGGGGACTCAGGCTCATTCATTCCATGGCCCCTACATATTAAAATTTTAAAGTGATTACTGGGATATGGCACAATAGTCCAAGATACTATGATGTGGGTTGGGCCTTCTGTTGGAGGAGGAGAAGGAGTTAGAGGAGGAGCAGAAGAAAGTAGTAGGAGGAGGAACCATTGTGGCACAGCATTGTTACATTCCTTGTTCTTGCCAAAGCCTGTGTGACTTCAGGCATGCCATTGTCCCATTAGGATTTATTCAACCACAAAAAAAAATAGCTGAAGTCAGCTGCAGGGCAAAACTCAGAGCACAAAAAATCAGATACTGTAACTTCAGTAACTTTGCCCCAGAATAAGACAACGTAAAATGCTTTATTTGTGCACGACTCTTTCTTTGCAGTTATTCCTCTTAACATTCCTCCTGGCAAAGTTAGTAGCTCTGTGAAACAGAGAACACTTTCTCTACGTGACTGTGAAGGTAAACTCAGAGATGTGAGGGCCTCCATGTACATGACAAGAACAAGCAGTGTCCTTTATGTGTACAGAAGTCAAAAGCAGGACAACAGCCAGCTCACAGCCTGGGGCGTAAAGTAGGGTCTATTTCCAACACGGTGCTGCCTGAGGCTTTGCGCTATACTGCACAGCCTGTTTCCAGCTCACATAGGGCTCTGCTGCAGGTGACCTTGGGCTGGCTTCCGACAAACTCACTCCAGCCATCTGCGTGCCCTCCCTTGATCAGCAAAAATAACCCAGAGAGGGACAGCGTTTCCCTTTTTTTCTGTGAGGCCGCCATGCAGTTGTACAGGCCAAACTAAGCAGGCTCCAGCTTTCCTTGTGCTGCGGCAATGCCTGGCTGCTGTGGGCCAATGCTACAATAATCCTTTGTTGCAATACCCTTTGGTGCAGTGACACCCCATTGCAATAAATCCTTGATGCAGTGACACCCCATTGCAATAAATCTTTGGTGCAGTGGCACCCCATTGCAATAACCCTTCGTGGCAGTGAACCTTTGTTGCAGGGACCTCATTGCAGGGACCCCCTGTTAAAGAAACCCCCATCGCAGGGACCCCCGGTTGCAAGGATCCCCCCCATTGCAGGACAAGCACCCCCACAAGCCCTGTGGCGGCGGGCCGGCGGAGATCCCTCCCCGCTTCCTCCAAAGCGCCCCAAACACGAGAGAGAGAGAGACGAGGTCCAAGTGCTGCCCCCGTGCCCCCGCAGCGCCCACCCTCCGCGGGGCCCACCGCCCCTGATGGCACTGGGGCCCGCCCCGGGGGCGGCGGGGGGCGGTGCGGCCCGGCTGGTTGGGGGCCGCCCCTTCCGCTGCGGATCCCTCATTGCTGGGCCCCGAGCGGAGCGGCGGCACGGCTCTGCATCCCCCTGCTCGCAGCACAGCCGGTGCGTGCGGGCCCAACGGGGCCGCCGGGGATCGGGCGCCCCGGGTCTGGGAGGGGGTGGAGGGAGGGCGGCCGTTAACGGATGGGGGCTTGGTACCGAGTGGGGTGGTTGTGGGGTCGTGTCCCGCCGTGCTGACCCCAGCCTTCCTCCCCAGGACGCCATGGCGACCCTGAAGGAGAAGCTGATGACTCCGGTGGCCGCCGCCAGCGCGGTGCCCAGCAGCAAGATAACGGTGGTGGGCGTCGGGCAGGTGGGCATGGCCTGCGCCATCAGCATCCTCGGAAAGGTACGGTGCCCTGCCGCCTTCAGCCATAACCCTAGCCGCACCTGGCCTGTTCCGAGCCCTCCTTTCTCCTTTTTTTTTTTTTTTTTTTTTTTTTTGTTTTGCTTTTTAATATACGCACCTTTATTTCTTTTGTAACAAAGCCGGAGGCTGCCCAGTGGAGCTCCGCCACTGAATAACGAGCGTGGGCGCTCCCTCCAGAAGTCGGTGCAGAGCATGGGAGGACTGTGTGCCCTTGCAGCGTGCTCTTAATGCATCTGTGCCCTAATCAAAGGAGCTAAAACATTACTGCTGCCTTCAGTGGGCTTCTTTATTTCTCTTTAGCTGGTATTGCCTGGTTACAGAGGTGTTATCTGTAGTCTTCAAAAATTAAATCTGAACCTAGAGATTACTCTAATTTCTGTTTACCTTTTACTAGGTAAATCCCAAGTTGTGGTCTTAGACCAAAGCTTAAACACGTAACAAGGATCTTTGTCCATTGTCTTTTGTTTTTCTGTGAATACTGTGACCAAGTTAAATTTGATTCCTTATGTTCTTCTTTAAGAAGATGAGTGGGAGCCACAGACCTTATCTTTCTTCCTAAGAAGACGCTTATGCCCTACCCCCTTGAAGTGGTAGATCTTGCATCAAGTAGCTCACAACATTGGGATCGAAAGTCTTGCATGTGCTACTGAAACGGTTGTCTCTTATTTGGAGATGATCTGTTCTCTATTATCCTGAGGATGCATATTTTGAAGTAGTGATTTTAACTGTGAAAAAATGTTCAAGGACTTTGACTTGCTAATATTTAAGCCTTGGCAGGAAGAAAAGATGGCAGTAAGTAAAGGCCATTGTGAAACTAAGTACTGAATAGAATTTAAACTTTTTTAAAAGTATGTAACTTGTAACTAAAGCTGAAAGGTAATGGGGGAGAGGACTGTTGCTTAAAAACTACAGATATAGATATGAAAAGAAAATGCTTTCCTCAAACTTGTTTGTTTTTGAAGCAGTGCTGTAGCCTTTAAGGGTAACAGACCAGAAATCAGGTAAGTTACTGTGAATTTGATTACAATCCATCATCTGCGTGCACTGTTGTGCACTATGCAGGATCAAATTGTGCTCTCAGAAGTCTAGTTTTACAGTTGCTGAGATATATGGACCGAACCCAGAATAAAAGCCAGTCTGAAATCTTTCAGTCTTGATTATGGCATAATGGAGTTCATTACCTCTGAGCTTCTGCTATTCTTATTCTTTTGCAAGTGTCAGTTGTAATATAAAATGCTTTTATAACAGAAATGTGACTCTTGTCACTGAACTAGATGTGACTAACTTCTGCAAGGTGGTTGGCTGCCCAAAATGTCTTCTGATTTTGTTAAACCATAGCATTAAACTTTGTACCTAGCTTCCTGTGTGTTAATATTTGGACACAGTTGGATTTTAGATGGCTTTGGATTTTATGTAACTTAATGTGCTAATACTAAGTTAAGTTTACTCCTGTAGTATTAGTATGTACATTTCAATGACACTAAAATTCCATGTTAGTTATTTTTAGCTCTATTAGAAACAAGTCACTGTTGCTGTACCATTTTAGAAATGGAAAGACCTACAGTCTCAAGGCAACTGTTCTTAATGAGAATATTTTAAGGTGTTTCTGATGGTGATTATGTAGACTTCAGTTCTGTGTGTGCTAATGGCAAGCTGAATTCCCTAGGCAACGTTGATGCAAATTCCTGAAGTCAGTTGCTGGAGTTATTCCAGGTACTTCTCCAGTTCAGTGAGCAAACTGGCTCCTTAGCCTGCAGAGTCTGATGCAAGATCTATGCTCAGGACAATATCACTAGGCAGTGTGTGTAAAAATGTATATATAATCACACTTCTGCATGCATTCTTTTTTGAGATTCAGATTACGTATAGTTTAATGCTGGTGACTTCTGTTAAGGATACTTTTGATAACACGTAAATAACAGACTTTTACACTCCTTTCAAATAGTCTGCAGGGTAAACTAGTGAGTATACAATCACAGAATGGTTTGGGTTGGAAGGGACCTTTAAAAATCATCTAATTCCACACACCCTCCCCCCTGCTGTGAGCAGGGGCACCTTCCCTTAGACTTTGAGGTTTTCCTCCAGTACTTAGTCAACTTAGTTGTGAAAGCTAATTGTGCAAAAAAAAAAAAAAAAGCAATGGACTCCAGTGTGATTTTTTAAATCTGAAGTGAAAGACTTGAATAAGTGAAATATACCTGCTGTTGAACACTTTTCTAGATGAAAACAGTAAATACTGTTACATGTTCAAAGTGTGTGGTTGATGCTAATAACTAATTTTGATGTGAAATTAGTATTGCCCTTTTTATATGAAACCAAAGAGAAGCTTGTTTGATGTGACACTTTCAACAAAAGAAAAATGTCCTAACAACTACCTTCAGATGGGATACTGACAGATATCTAGGAAAACAGAGCTACTAATCTGATTCTCAGTATAATTTACTGAAAAAAAACTTCAAAGTATAGTGGAATTTACAGAGTTAGCTAACACCTACCTCAGAAGGTGGTAAAACTCTGTAATAGAAGAAAATCTTTATTCCACCCCTGTGTTTCACTGTTGTCCTGTTCTGAGACTACATAATGTTGTTGTCCAGCCCAGTTAAGTTGGGAAACAAGCATATATGACTAAATCTGTTTTGCAAAGCAACAGCATTGTAATAGATTTAATGGAAGAAAAATTAAAGTTTGTTTTCCCTGATACTGTTTCCTAATATTGAGGAAAATCAGTCTGTTTCCGTTCTATTTCTTGTTCAATAAGTTGAGAGATTTTTTTTTTATAAGAAAACACATTATTTGTGAAGTAGTATGGTGTTAGGTGTCTAAACATTAAAACGGGCTTTCTTTTTTCTGCTGAATGGGTTTATAGGGCTTCTTATAACTCAAAGGTGCAGCCATTTTTTTTTTTCTTTCTAAAAAGGAAAAGTCATGAAGTGTGTACTGGTAAAGGGGTAGCAGCACACTAAAAGCGACCTGCAAGTAACACTTCAGAAAGTCTGAACAAGGATGCTAAATTTGTTCTGAAGTAGCATGTGACTTTGTTCTGGTGTATCTTGTAGTAGCACCAAGGTAGTTCTGTCCTACTGGTTTGTCTTTATAGAGTGGATGCTTCCAGATGTGTATCATATTCACTTAAACGGTTATATTGCTCAACTCGGAAGTAACTATGGCTAATAATATATTGGTTCCTTTTAAATTTTATTTCTTCAGGGTCTTTGCGATGAGCTTGCTCTGGTTGATGTTTTGGAAGACAAACTAAAAGGAGAAATGATGGATCTACAGCATGGGAGCTTGTTCCTTCAAACTCATAAGATTGTGGCAGACAAAGGTGAGCCTCAGAACCTTAAATTATTTTATTAATGCTAGTATTATGTAAATCTAATAGTGGAGCATTACTGATATTATCAGGACTCAGGATTGGGCACCAAAATGATTAAATTTATGAATCGGGGTCAGGTTCCAGACTAATGTAACAATGGGAATGGTTCTCAATTCAAGCTTTCTTAAATCTCTAATGGTCAACTTACTATTTTAGGTGGTAGTTATGTAAAATAGTTTTTTTTTTTTTTTTACTAGTGAAACACTAGTACTTTGTAGAAGAAATAATGTTCATTTATGTGAATAGTGGAACTGAGATTCAGAGGGGTTGAATGTATTCTCCTGACCTGTGTGCTGATCTGTTGAGATGTCTCATGTTTAGGTTTGAGTATTGGCATAGTGGAGAGACTACCCAGAATACCTGTGTGAACATGATGCTGCTGAAATTAGTGATAAGTCTAAGTATTTTTCCATGCTTGATTGCAGATTATGCTGTCACAGCCAACTCCAAGATTGTGGTGGTAACTGCAGGTGTTCGTCAGCAAGAAGGGGAGAGTCGTCTCAACCTGGTTCAGAGGAATGTGAATGTATTCAAATTCATCATTCCTCAGATTGTTAAATACAGCCCCAATTGCACCATTCTTGTGGTTTCCAACCCAGGTAAAACAGCTCTCTAAAGTACTTATGAACTAATTCTGGTTTTGGAAGACTAGTGTTGTTTCCATAATCTTTTCAAATAGAAGTCTCATGTCAGAAATAACTGTGGATGTCTGCTATATAGTTGTTAACTAATATAAAGAGCACAAAGTGTAGAACACTTATTCAGAATTACTCATAGTCTGCATTTTAAGAGTGTATCTAATGGTAGATATTTCAGTTCTTTACTTGCATTGGCTTAAGAAGTAGGTAGCTTTAAGTTTCTCATTCTGAAGGTTTGAATGAGCAGGAGACATTCACTTAACTCTTAAGCTGTTTGCAAATAACTTTATCTTTGGATATACTACGGCCATTCTTCAGATTGAAGAATTTACCCTTTTAAGATATAAACCATGCTTGTTAAACAATTGCAATAATACTGAAGTAAGAAAATACAGCTACATCTGTATTTTCAGGGAAGAGTTTCTTTGTGCTGAACAAAAATCGTGGGCTAAATATAATAAGTTATGAAAGATAATAATTATGCATGCTCACTTGTAAGTAATAACTACTAATTGCACAGGGAAAGCTTGGACATCTGGATGCGTAAAGCTGCTTATAAACATCAGTATGCTCTGTAGGAAGTCTCTGTAGGACTGTCTTTGCTTGATTCAGCTTGATTCAGCTTGATTCAACTTGATTCAACATCAGAGTAAAGCCATTACTATAGAGCCCTGGCAATGAAGTGAGACTGCTTTTAAGGCTGATCTGACAGAGCAGTGCATGTAAAACTACCAACTCATGGTGTTTAAAAATTAGCTAGTGTACAAGCAGTACTAAATACTGGTGTACCAAGCAAGTAGTTACTATGCAAGTACAATAACATGGCAATTTTAAACTTAACTAAAAATCAAGTCACAAATCAAATCGTTCCTGTTCTAGCAAGGCTGAATTCAAACTAAAGACCTGTCCTATAGCGTAGCTGCAGGGGGAGAACTGCACACTGCTTTTCTGGAATTGTTTTGCTTTGCTTTCTCTCAGAATGTGTGGAATTGTCTTGTACAACTAGTGGGTGTAGTGGAAACTACTGTGAGCCCATTAGAAAGGACTTCAGGAGCACTGGAATATGACAGATCTGTCTGGGCTGTAACTCTTAACACTGTCCATATCCTGTCCCAGGTGGAAAGCCCTACTGTTGATGAACAGTAAGATGACAAAGCTGTGACCAGAACTGTAATGCATCTTGGCATCTGGAAGCCAGAGTGAATGTACTTATTTGAAAGGGAGGAGCTCCATAGTCTATACATAGATTGCTCTGGCCCTGGCAGGAACTGTGCCAGTTGTGGCTCTAGGGAAGCAATGCCTAGTGGGTATGCCACTTGTAGTCTCAGTGCAGTTTGCACCTTCCTGTTATGTGCTTTCAGTGCCTGAGTAAATGATCTATATATAAATACATTCCTCCTGAGAACTGGCTTCTCCTTGAGTTTTGGAGTCAGAATTTATTGTTGTCTGATCATTATTGCTGCTTTGAGCTACAGAGATAGGTTGCAGCAGACAAGAAAAACCTTAATTGGTTTGTTTTTCTAAAACTATTTTTAGAGCCACATGCAGCCAAAGCATAGAGCTCATTTGGCTTTCCATACTAAAGAGGTATTCAGTGCGGAAACTGTTTAATGAAGATGTGTTCAATGAATGAATCTCATAGTATATAATTTTCGAATTTTTATTGTAAATTGTTCTTGCCTGTTATTGTGAAGTGGAAGGTGGCATTACTTCAGGAAATCACTTGACTGTCTTTAGATGAAGAATTCTGTCTCAATTCCAGATGCCCTAGGGGTCTAGCTGTGACCAAAAAAAGCTCCTGCAGTTTTGGCTGGTAGGATATTTTATATCCAAAGGCCTTCCTTAATATGTTTTGAGTGGTAGCTAGATGGGTCCTGAACTTAGGTGATATATTCATCTTAATCCTGCAAATAGGATAGGTCTAAAATGTGAACAATGAGCCTGTCTGTGTTTTGTGTCCTCTTGATTGCCCTACTGCTTATAGTAAAGTGCTTGCTGGAACATTCTTTGTGGTATATGTGAACAGTTTCATTTACTATGCATGCTCTTCTTTTTAGTTGATATATTAACCTATGTCACATGGAAGCTAAGTGGCCTGCCAAAACACCGTGTGATTGGAAGTGGCTGCAATCTAGACACAGCTAGATTCCGCTACCTGATGGCTGAGAGACTTGGTATCCACCCAACCAGCTGCCATGGCTGGATTCTAGGAGAACATGGTGATTCCAGTGGTAAGGAGCAGTTTTTGCCACTTTGGGATTAAAAAACAGTGTTACAGACTGAGGCTGAATGTGTTATAAAAATCTGAAAACAGATGTGGCTGATCTTGAGTGACTGGCACTATACTGTCACCTAATTAAGATCATAGGACAACAAAGTCCAGGAACGTTCAGGAAATCTAGCTATGCCTCTTTCTTGAAAGTGATTCAGGAGGTATAATTAAATCCTGAATTGAAAAGACCAGTGTTCACCAATCTTGTCCTGTGTCCTAAGGACTGTAGTTTACCACCTCATCCTTAGTTTTTGTAGAATATATGGTCTGCAACATGATTCTCTTCTGAAAGCAGTATTAGTTTGTACTAGGTGAGTGGCAGAGATTGTTGTAAATAATAGAAAAGGCTTACAATCCAGATTCAAGCTAACAACTATTCCTTCCCTTATTTTGTGATTCTCTTCCATGCTATTTAAAGAGGTTTTCAAAAGATAACTTTGGAAAATCATGAAATCAAAGAAGCTTATTCATCTTGGTTTTCATGTTTATTTCAAGCCTGAAAAGATGCAGCAGAACTTCTGTCCAGAAGATGGGTGCTGCTTTAAATTGTAGTACTGTTTTTGTAAGGGAGCCATATCTTCAATGGCACATTGCATTTGATTAAAGTAGTGTCTGATCAACTACAGTACTAACTGAAGCCAGACCTGTGCTGTCACGAAAGCAGAACTTGGTTGAGTATACACAGAGCTTGTTCTGCTTCACTTTCATCTGCTTTTGCTTTGAAGTAACTAGAAAATTTCCTGGTTACTGTGCAGGAACAGGGGAGAGTCTGATGTGAAGAGAATTGCAAATTCTTCTCTTGGTATTCTAAGTTTGCATATTGCTATCCCGTTATTCAGGGAAATAGAGTACAGTTCTTGGAGAATATCTTCATATTGATTTGTGGGACAGCAATTACATACTTTTGTAATTCTTGAATAAAGCTAGTGTTAAAGGGCTGAACAACTAAGATGTGCCTGTTTGCTCAAATTTGAGGTTTCTGACTTGAAAAGTACTTGTCCAGAGGACTCAAAGTTCTGTAGTTTAATCTGTACCAGTACTAAAATAATCTCAAACTTGATGCCCAGAGTCTTCAGAAGTAACCATAGCTAAATTAAAATAGAAAACCTTCTTTTCAAACTATTGTGGTTCTAGCTGCTATGACTTTATTTCAAGTTTATATTAGTAAGTAATCCTCTGCTTTGCTCAGTGAAGTGCTGTGAAAACTTATGTCCTCTCTCTGTGTTGTAGTGGCTGTTTGGAGTGGAGTTAATGTGGCAGGCGTTTCTCTCCAGGAGCTGAATCCTGCCATGGGAACTGACAAAGACAGTGAGAACTGGAAGGAAGTCCACAAGCAAGTGGTTGAAAGGTACAGTAACTTAAGGAATTCTATGGATGCATTTGATACTACAAATAGCATTTCTGCATGCTGCATCTCCATTCTGTTGCAGCTTTAATGCCCTCATATTAGGAGGGGTTGCATAATTGAAAGTACTAGTTTAAGCACAAATGCAGGATTTCAGTTGGTAAGCTTTATTTTCCTGCAGTGCTTACAACTCTTGTGCAATGTACCTACTTGAGTAGTGCAGGGCTTACAGAACCAGTATACACTTGCATTTGTGCAAGTAGCTTCTTACATGGCTATCCTTGTACAAAGGGAGCAAGACAGTAGGAAAAGGTGATACGTTTTTGTGAGCAGAGCATTGGAGTTGAGTCTTAGGAAAACTTTTGACAAATCACAAAAAAAGCTGATACTTACGTCCCTAATTTACCTGTCTCACTAAGCTGGTGTAAAGCTTTCAGACACTGGGTAAAACAATTAAGATGGCGGGGTGGTATGCAGCTCTATGTCTACTTCATCATTCTGAATACATTTGGAATATCTAAGCCATTGTCCTACTCATTTGAATAAGGAATCTGTTTTCTTTTGTTTTTCTACCTTTAACTAAAATAATATTTCGCACATGGAATCTAAGAATCTTTTCTTCAGCTAAGAGAACAATAGGGTTTTGTAAATATACATATGGGGTAATGTAGACTTTATCTGTTATACTGTAATGCTGAAATGACTTAAATGTTTTAATTCTAAAACTTAGCATATCAGGGAGTTCTTCAAATGGGAAACCTTTGTTTATCTTAAGGTGTCTTCAATATACTTTTTGGAATACTAAATCTTAATGTGACTATTTCAATGTTTCCTTAGTGCCTATGAGGTAATCAGGCTGAAGGGGTACACAAACTGGGCCATTGGCCTTAGTGTTGCGGAGCTCTGTGAGACCATGCTGAAGAACTTGTGCCGAGTTCATTCAGTGTCAACACTGGTAAAGGTAAGAAATGGTGGCTAATTGGATCTTCTAGTTCATGTTTTCATTGTGGGAGAAACTAGACTATGAAAAGACTAAAACCGTTGGCAAGGTGATGTGCAAAGGAAGCTTTGTTTAAAAAGTATTGAGCTTGAAATGTTATACAGGGAACTTACTGTTGTAACTTTTTTCTCTTCTTAGCTTATCCTTAGTTTGGCTCCAGACTTGTTCTAAGTGCTCTGTACTGTCTAGTATTGTATTACTCTTGTGTAAAGTTTGCTATGCATGGTATGCAGCTTCATTAAAAAAATCTCCATGCAAAAATAGTAAACTTCAAAGAGGTCCAGCTGTGATTCCTCAAAACACCCCCTAGCAAAGGTGGTAGGGAAGAGCATGTCCTGTATAGCTGATATATAGTTGCCTGCATTTAGTCTGCACTAGTTGCATAATCCCACATGGAGGAAGGAATGTAAGCAAACTGAATTTACAGCTCCCTCTATAGTCAGGAAACAGAGTTGTCACTGCAACATACCGTAATCCTGTATCTCTGAGACTTGTCAACTGCTTGTTGGATATAAACAAAATCGAGGCTTTTAGAGGTGGAATTCCTGAAGTCATCTATTTCAGTATTGCTATTTGGTTTTAAATAATAGCTTTTTGTACCTTCAAATACATTGACTGAACTTTCTGCAGGCTGTAAAATAAGCCTGCTTTCTGCAGGTTTTAAGACCTTCTGTCAGAAAGATTCTTGACATGCAAATCTGGGGTTATGGGTTTCTGTCAGTAATGTACTATTTTGTTTGTGACAGGGCATGTATGGCATTGAGAATGATGTCTTCCTGAGCCTGCCTTGTGTCCTAAGTGCCTCTGGATTGACCAGTGTCATCAACCAAAAGCTGAAGGATGATGAGGTGGCTCAGCTGAAGAAGAGTGCAGATACATTGTGGAGCATCCAGAAAGATCTCAAAGATATGTAATTCACAAGTGTTAAATTCCAGCAATAGAAAAACAGCGTGTTGTGTGCAAATGTGGGCGCTCTACTCACTATACATCTCCATGGTTAACATTTAATGCTCTTCCAGACTGAGCTTTTGTCCACAGTAGCTAAACTTATGCTTGCTGTAACGCACAGACCTTATGAACAAATAAAGTAACTTTCAGGCATGTTTTGTCCTAGTGACTTATTTCTGGTATTTCTAGTTTCTTCTAAATAAAGCATTCTACTTTCATGTAGTCTGTGGCAGACATTAAAGGATAGATGTGTGGTTATAAGGTTAAAAACAATGTAGTCACCTGTGGTGAGATTTCACTAATACAGTCTTACTGTAAGCTGTTTCTGTATGATAGTTTCAGTCCATATAATGATTTAAGTGTAGCTTATGCCCAAATTCTTATATCTTTACTGCTGAGTAGAAATTGAATAGGGGGTTTCCCTGTGGGCCACCCATCAAAAGTATGCCAACATTAAGGTTTTGTTTACCACTACCTACGGAAACCTAGAGAAAGGGTCCTATAGATCTAGAAACCTGCTGTGGGAAAAACACTGTTTACATTTCTCTTACGTTAGATTCACTTACTTGCCTGTTACTGGTGTCTGTTTTTCAGTGATGTTTTGTATCAGTAAGCTTCTCTTGATTACTGAAGTCCCAGTGTTTAGTTGGGCTGGAGTCTTATGGTCATAGATTTGGGCCTTAAACTGCTGTGTCCAATTTTGGAAGCTATACAAGTGTTATAGAAGAGAACAGATTCCTGAAATATCCTTAAGTTTTGTTTTCTAATTGTTTCTGTGCACTTACAGAATTGACAATAACCATAAAATAAATAAAAGGCTGAGATAAAAGGGTGATAAAAGCAAGTTGCTGAAAATTAAACTCCTTTATTTGTGACACTTGCTCTGAACAACATTCATGAAATATGAAAAAGATCTGGGGGTGGGGGAGCAGAGACTTGGAATAATGAAGGGTGTCAGTGGAGGACACTCACACAGCTTCATGCTGTTCCCTTGGGTCCTACTGCTGGTCACTAGAGAGAAGAGACCAGTGTCTCCTGCTTTTGACAAAGCTCTTGACCACAATGAGGCTGCCTACCAGCCTTCTGTAAACCAAGCTTGTACCACAGGGTCTGGCTGGCCCTTTCAGCTGCCAGGGCAACTTGGCTCAGATAAAAGATGAAACTTATTCTCACTGCTAAGCCAGTTGTCTGAGGTTTGGGCAGTTGTGAGTGTTCAGTGCTCATGTTTATTATGTGACTTTTTGGCCTCTGTCCTCTGGAAATTGCTGACTTCATGAATTTATCAGCAGGAAGGTCCTTTTGCTACTTAATTTTTTAAGCGGAAGTCAAAACGACACTTTCATTTTGTTTGCTTAGTGATTCTTTAATACCTAAACAGAAAATAAAAAACAGTGAATGCCTTCTAGTATGCGACAATACTATCAAAACCAGGTAAACATGGATCTGATAATACAGCCTTATGATACATTAAGGACCTAATGTCAGGTATAAAATATTTCAGTTGAATCTTTTCCCTTTTCCAAATTACTGTGGAAGACAATCCTGGTGTGGACACTAGCAATGTCAGAGCCTTTTTTAGCTCTATCATAACACTGAGTAGTGGATGGAAGCACTTCCAGAAGTATGTAGGTAGCTTTTGTAGTTTCTCTTTAAATAGAACACCCAGCAAGCTTTTCTGTAGTGTGTAATAACTGATACCCTGTGATATATCAAGTATTACACAGCCAGTGAGATACCATGTATTGGGATGCTAGTGACAGTGTTATTTACAAAGGGTATCACAAGAAGATCTTATGAGAGATTCTGTTCTCAATCACAAGCTAAATGCCAGACTATTGGTAGGATGGGGGGGAGTCAGTCTCTGCTGTCAGAACTCAGTGTGAAGATCTCACTGGAAGTCTCTCCACACCTGGATAGATTGACTAGCTCAAGTTCCTACTAAAAAAAAAGTTCATGATCAATTGGTGTGGTGTTAGCAATGACTGCATGATATATCCACCGGCAACTCTCACCTGAGCACATTTAGCTGGTTACCTCTGTGTAGTTCTTTTCCTGCTTTGATCTTCCTTGTGCTGTACTCAGTTAATGCATTAATTCAAAACTGTGTTGTGGCATGTTACTTTCATGGGATTCTTGAGACAGAGGCATCAGCTCTCTTAGAGAACAAGGAGTGGGTCCTTTTTCTTTCCAACAAGGAATTTTTTTAAAAAGTTCACTCAGCTGCAGTAAACTGTCATTTGACTCTGATTATATCAGCATGCATTCCTTACCCATTAAAGAGTAGTGTCATACCTTCCTTGCTCTGTGATCAGCAAGCTGAGACCTGAAGTTGATTGTGATATCTTGAAATTAACATGGGAATCACTGTTTAGCTGGGAAGCTAATTGTCACCTAGTGTCTGTTAACTGCTCCTTAAACCCCTCAGAGTCCACAGAGGTTTGTTTGCTAGTGATCGTAAAATCAACAGTATTGCAAGATCTTTTGTGCCTTGACATTAAGCAGGTGAAGAGCTAACAGCTGTTCCTATCACAAGAAAGCACAGCATGTGATGAAAAAAAATATCAGAGTATACAGATGAAACAGGTAATTGAAAGAATGAGGAAATCACATTGATCTGTGTGCCAAGCAGTTTTCTTAGTACATCAGCAGCCTAACTGTACCAATTTCTACTTCTAGGGAGATGATGATATGAAGGAAATAAGCTGAGAAATTTGAACAATAGAGTGGCCTTGTATGCGTTACGGGAGGGATTGGTTCAAAACTTCAGTATCAACAAGCATCTCCATGAAGGTGATTTTGAGATTTTTATTAATAAACTCTTCAGATTATTTTTGGTGTTCACTGATTTTTTTTAAGCCATCTGCATTAATTATTACTGTAATTATTTGTTATTAGGGGTCTTATCATATAATCTTGCATCTTCATTGCAGTTGCATGGCTGTCAAATAGCTTCCCTACATATGTTTAAACAACAGCAACCTATCACCTTCTGTTACTTGGATTTCATCCGTAATATAAACTTGTATCAAACATATACATTCCTTAATGACTATATTGCTGTAGTACTTTTCATTTACTTTTGGGTTTTGAACATAATAATTATCCTGTCTGTTTTGCTGATAGGATAGCTTGCTGATACGTGAATTTTGTTCTTGTTTCATCCTGTGAAGGGTGATGCACATTTTTAACCACATTCCTATGTGTCAAGTGGTACCTTGGTCTGAAAGAAAATACTGTAGTGCTGTTGGACAGTATGACAAAGTAAGCAGGAGATGCAGTAGAACACTTCAGAAAGCACTGAGGACAACTTGCTTGACTCTTATGATCGAAGACTGGTAATTTTATTTTGATTGCTGTAAGGACCTAGATCCCTTGAACTTTCACATATATAGACACAGAGTACAGAATAGAAAGGCAGTCTGACTACTCTGCAAGTGTCAGGCAAGAGACAAGCAAATATTGAACAATAGAAAGAGGAGGGATGTTACAGTCAGGGTTGTAACAGGACCAGAATGTAGTCCTCTGTGTTACGCTTAGCCTTGAGTGTATGCTATTACCACTATATTTGTATCATGGCTTTACAAAGAAAACAAACACTAAGGAGATAGAGCTCAAATTTTCTACCATCCACACTTCGAGACAAATGAGTATGTAAGCATATCTATTATACCTAAATATTTTTTCTTATGAGTCCTATCCTATAATCTTGTACCTTAACTTCATTGCGGTTGGATAGCTGTGGAATAGCTCTCCCATGTATGTTTAAACAGAAATCTATCACCTTCAGTTACTTGGATATCCTTTGCATCCTTTGTTTTATTACTAGTCTGCATAACAAGAAACTGTAAGCTTAGTAAAACATCAGTGCTCTTTCTGGTAATCAGACTTCACCCAAGCAAGAGGTGGGCTTGTTCGGCGCTCATCTGTAGTGTTGTACCAGCTCCTCCTTTAGTAGTCAGAGGACAAAAATGGGTCAGGGAGTTGGAGGCAGGATTAAATAGTGAAATAGTGTTAAACAGAACATACAGGTGTAGAGTGATGGAGATGTTTTACATACTCATTTTGCTAGACTGGTAGCGCTTATAGGACTTTCATAGCACCTAACTTAGAACTGTGTTTTGTGATAAGTAGGTGACTTGTGAGCTAAGCTGACCACAGAATTGCTGTTGCTGTGTTTACATACTTCACACTGGCATTGTGCTGCAAATAAATGCTGTTTTCCTCAGTTTACAAATATAAATCAGACAATTAAGCTGCACATTCACAGTGGTCTGTAGATGCTGAACTCTCAACTAGTGTCAGTGTGATAAGGAGCCCCAAAACATTTAGGTCAGATCCTTATACTGTGGTCCAGGACACAATACACTAGCATAACTAGGCATCTCAGGGCAGTATTTAATTTTTGGTATTTCTTTCTTCCACGAGCAGTTCTCCTTTCATTCATGTCTCTGGATCCAACCTTTTATAATTCAAAACTTTCAAAGCTTTTCAGATATAGTAGACAGGGACTTCCTAAAATCCACACCAATCACTGTGGTGAACTACATTTGTATAAACCATTTCCTGAGATACCATTGCTTTCTGCGTCATTACACTGTGCAAGCAAAGGAGTCATGCAAGTAATTAACTTAGATGGTCTATTGGAGATTTGACTTATGAGGCCTGGATTTGCTCAGTGTCTGAAATGAGTAATTCACCTGCAAACATAAGTAACAACTCACAATCTGGCACATCAATGGATGTGCAAACTAAGGTTTCTAAGTAAATATTTTCTCTCTTACACTCTCCTCTTCCAGAGCTCTTCAAACCCTATTTAATTGTGTTTACACATTCAACATCTGAGCTAAAAAAAATCAATAAATTTGTCAAAACAGAATGAAGGTGGATCC
Organism: Aythya marila; assembly: GCF_965140915.1. Classification (NCBI taxonomy): domain Eukaryota; kingdom Metazoa; phylum Chordata; class Aves; order Anseriformes; family Anatidae; genus Aythya; species Aythya marila. Next base: position 130,878,217 of record NC_139042.1, read on the forward strand.
CAATCAGCAGAAAATTCTGGAAGGTAATATTCATAATTCTTGCTCTGTAGGATGTGCTAAATGAAAATGTAAAGGGAAGAAAAAAGACTTTTATATGATACAGGTTCTCTCTGTGCTACCAAATCTTTATTTCAGACAATGAGATAGAAATGCTATCATATCAAGTCTCTGTTCATTTATCCATCTCCAGTGCTATCACTGTGAATGAGTAGGCATGAACGGCATCTGTTAGAATCACATCAAACTTACTTTCCTACCCCTATATAACAGTTGAGTAGTCCCTGATACTCTCGGCATGAAGATCAGTCTAGAATAGTATTTGTTGACATTCTGTTCATTTTACTAAGTTGTTTTTTCCCATGGTAAACTGTCATGCAGTAGAAGGAAATATTTTTATTTTTTTAAATTACTGGGCTCGTTCTGAATGCTCTCGTATTTTTTGAAAAGATACAAGAAGACGAATAAACAGAAACATGTTTTTGGACATGCATAGAGAACATTCAAAAGCAATAGAGAGGTTCTTAAAGAGACAGAAAAGATGTTAAGACCATACCCACCTTACAGGAAGTCCTTATATTCCACTGAGTAGGATTTATGTTCATGTGGATTGTTGAATGGGGTTACATTTCAGCATGTATCTTAATGCTGATCATGATCATAGATAGCTTTTTTTTTTATTATTATTCCTGATTAAGCTCTTACTATACTATAACAGAGCAAATGGAAATGTCTCTTTCAGTACTACACTTAGGAGTTTGCAGAACAGTCTTTCAAAGCACAGAAACCTGGGAAAGCCTTTGCAGCCACAGAAGTAAAGTGATGCAGTCCTGCCTGCTTGGGGAGATGAAGATAAGCTCTGTGAAACTGAACTGCCAGCGCTCCAAGGTCACACAAGATAAAAGACATGTATTAAGAACTTGCAACTAGCCTGAGCTTTTTAACATTTCTACCAAAAACACTCACTCACTAAAAGAATGTCCTTTGTTTTTTTTCCTTCATGTTTTACAAAAAGAAAGGACCATGATTATGAGAAGAGGTATGAGTAAAAAGCAAACTCCCTGTATGTTAGGCAAGTGAGGCTTCAGTCTCAAGTGTGATTAGCACTTACAATGAAGAAAAAAACCACCACAAATTACGCCAACATACTAACAAATCCCAAAGCTAGATAAATACGACACAATCTGTGCTGACCACAGAAAACAAGCGTGAAAGCTATGCACGTGTGTGTACATCTGTGAAAGTGTTTGTGTCTTTGTCCATGGGTCTGTGTTCTAGATGGGAGGACGGCACCATGTACAGTAGAGAGGACAGGCTAAACAGTGTTAGTCTTGCATTTTAGTGCTAAGTTAGAGACACATCATAAATCACATGAAAAATGTTGGTGTTTCTCAGAAATTGTGTTTACATGTGCCTATGTGCTCTTACACGTTTATCTCACAAAAGAACTTGGTGATTTTTTTTCAGTCTAATACCCAGCACCAGTCTGGAGACTCCCTCTCACAGAATGTGGGCTGAATGTCCGTCCTTCGTGAAGAGATCATTTCAGATATCTGAGGTGAACTAAAAAGGGAAACAATCCCAAATCTCTACTCACATGGGAAAATGACATATGCAATTCGTAGCACAGCTTTTATGCATTTAACAGTTCTTGGTCACTGCTGCATTTATTTCAAACTTTAAATGGGATGGCAACATTTTGATTTGCTTATCCAAGTTGCAGGATCCAGCTTACTTTCTGGCCAAGCTACCCTGGCATCTTTTTCCAAAGCCAAGTCCAAAAGGATTAAAAATAAAATTGCCTGTGGTGAACTGATGTCTGCAGGATGACTCTCATTCTCTCTCCTGGATGAAGCAGCAGAAGTCACAATGCTCTGCAGAGCTGTGAATGTCAGCCTCGCAGATCACTCAGTATGAACTCTTTTTTGGGGTGTCATGGAGTCCATGCACTACTTGCCTATTTGGGACAAAACTATACCATAGTTTTACTGAGAAAATTCCAATGTTGTCATATGACTTGCTGTAACTTAAGGTGCTTCACCACCTTGTCCCCCTGCTGGCCATTTCACAGGGTTGCTGCACTCCAAGGGTCAGCCACCCTCCAACAGGAGGGGAAAATTCCCCACTCATGAGATGTGGAACATAGGATGTGGGAGGTGTGGAACATTTTTTGGACTTGTACAAAGCAGTGGCGAATGTTGTTCCCTTGCAGCTGAAGATGCTGAGTTCAGATAGGTAATTAGGGCTGTCCCTAAGGCATTTCTGAACTCCCTGATCTTTCCTAAACTCTGTAATGACCCTAAATCTGCTAGAAAATGAGCTAATCAGAGAGATCAGCAAAGAGCTTTGTCCTCCAACATCTCTCTTCTGCTAACAAAGTCAGGGAACACTCAGCTGAGGGCTTAGTAAGCCTCACTTCTCATGATATTTGCAGAGCTCAGGAGAGCACATGTAGTACAGGTAAATGGTATCATATCGGAACAGACCAGCTGAAGGGTTCCAATTCCTCAACAGTTAAGGCCCTGATGATCTGATCTAAAATGGCAGTCATTGCAAGAAAAGCAGTTGGCAACACTGAGAAGCATTCCTATGCTGTTCTGAATAACAAGTTCCTTTTACTTTAATAGATATTCTGCTGTGGTAGGAAAACAAAATTGTTTAGCTCTTTGTTATGCCACATGACTGTTACTATCCTCTCATCAGTAATTACGATTTTTCTCTAAAACTAAATTATTCCTTTCATAGCAACCTAAATGTCATGAAGACCTGATTTTTTTTTTTTTTTTTTTTTTTTGAGTATTTTAACAGATACATAGGAAACATTTTGTAGTGCTGTTATAAAATAGTATCTATCAGTCTGTGCCTTCAAGGGGCTTATAACCATAAATATACAATTATTATTAATATGTTTGAGATTGAGGATTGAGTACAATTTGAGAGTATCAAAAACAAATGTTGGTAGTATATCACTTTTAAAGAGTGGATCTTATTTGTAGGGGCATAAAACAAAACTCAGCCACTCTCTTTCTCATTTCCTTGTTTCTTTATAAGAAACTTTCTTTATAAGAAACTTTCCTTAAGTTTCTTTATAATGGTTTGTCTAGCCTTGGCAGCCCACACTAGCGAGCTCCAAGAGCTCACTTTATTAAATATCCTGTCATTGCTCTTCATTTCCTCTCTTTCCTGCGTTTCTCAGCTTGAAGTAGGGGCTTTTCTTCCTGACAAAAATCCTCCACTTTGCTGATTGTCTTTTGATTCTCTTTCCATGCTCTTCATAAAACTAAGGTTTATAAACCAGGATTTAGTAAGAAGCACTAAACAGCCTTTTGGACAAAACATAACAAAACAACACAGCACAGATGTTGGATAATCATGTTAATACCATCAGTGCCACCTACTGCTCTATTTCTAAAGTACAGTGTGTGTACATAATTGCTACAAACCATCGTAACTTCCTCTTTATAAAACTTAACTAGATGTTTATGAATATTTTAAAAATCTATGTCTGATTTTTTCCTACATTTGACCTAGACACAGTTCTCATTACAAACTCCCACATATTGAGAGTGTTTCTTCTCCAGAGTGTACTTTCTCACTTGCAGTCAGGGGGGTTGAAGTTGATTTTCCAACAACAAACAATGTCCAAAGTGGTTCTTCACAAGGGACTGCGTGGTCTTTGGTCTGAAGCCAACATCCATAACTCACTTGCTGGGGTGATGTGCTGAGTTAGCTTTTGCAGAAAATTTTAATCTACCCAAATAGAAGGAATTAGATCAAAGCGAGTGGAGATGACAACAACACGGGAGGTAATGGTTTCAAAAAGAGCCTTATATAGGGCAGAGTGCATGTCATTGTCCCTGTCTATATCCACAAAACTGTAAAAGATTTAAAAAACAACAACAATACACATATTGTACAATTTCTCTTCAAAGACCTTTATGCAGCCTTCTTGTCTAGGATCCTTGCAAGCAATAATACTTCACTTCTGTGGGTTGAAAGAGAATTTGGTGGAATAACAAATGATGCCTATCTGAACTGAGTCATCTTACATAATGCATTACCAGAGAGCCTTTGTGTACTTAAGATAAGAGTAATAAGGGAACTGAAAGACTGGACTCAAAACCAGTTTCACTGGTTTCTAGATTTCTGGAAATATTTTCAAAATTGTTATATTTTATAAACTACTATTCTGGGTATGTTTCCATCTTTCAGCAGTTGTCCTTTCTGATACGTTAAAAAGGAAAAAAAAAAAAAAAAAAAAAAAAAAAGGTGTAGTCACACCCTGTCTCTATGACAAAAAATGGCACATTGCTTTATTGTTAACTGTGTCCCCTTTTTACCAATTGTACCTCAATGCACTTGGCATGGAAGGTGACTATTCTGTTCCTTTCTGCTCTTGGTGACTGTCCCTCCACTGAACATACTAAAAGTTTGCCCATTCTTACTGCCAGAATATAGCTTTTCTCCTAGAGAGCTCACTTTGCTATAGGATCACAGGCACAGGCATTACCTCATTAAGGACAGTAAATGTAAAAAATTTCAGATGCATCATAGAGACGCCAAACTTAATCATAGCAGGCCATAAATATAATGAACAGAGCCTTTTGCCCTCTAGCAATTAAGACCATTTGCAAGGATGAAAGTTTTTGAATGGGCTGTTGATCTAACCTTTCCTATGCACTTCATTTGCTTTTCCTTCACTAATAATAAAAAGCAGGTATCTGGGATGGCACTATATGATAAAAAGCTTCATTAAGACAAACAGATCAGATGTACTCAGAATATGAAGGAAAACTAACGTTCATAGTGCTATTGAGCACTTTTGGTCAGAAGAGCTGAAACGCTTAGAAGCTTGAGTATCATCTCCAACTCCAGAAAGGTAAAAACAAAGTTCAGAAGAGTTTCATGAGTTGCCCAGGCTTACACAATGACAGTGTTGCCAGTGGTTGTGAATTTTCTCATGATGTCTGATGATTCTTGCAAACCCATTCTCCAAGGCCTAAGGAGTTACATCACGTTTTTCCAACTCCAAAAAGTAAAAGTATCCCCCAACTAGAAACAAAAGCTAGAGAGGCATGATGCTTAGGAACCTGAGAATCACAGACTACATAAAGAGCTTAAAAAATGTATTACTACAACTTCAGTTCACTGTTCTAAAATTATTCACATGTTTTCTAGGCTCATCACAGCTTTTGAATGCTTGGGGACAATGGTATGTTAGTGAGCCAGTGTCACTGTTCATCTGGCATCACTGCTAAAGGTTTGCTTGCCATCTGTGGAGAGGTAACTGATGTGGGCAGGATAACTTCAACATCCTGACTGTGGCTCTATAAAGGACAACAGGACTCTGCCAGCAGTGATAATGGGGCTCATGCACCTGGAAACACAACCATTTTTCCTCTGGAAAGCTGGAGCTTGTGGTAGTTACTCATAACGAGAGCCATCAGGCACAAGTTCCTTGGGCATGGATCTCATTTTTGCTCTACAGAAGTAGGTATGTGCCACCTAGCACCATAAACTGAGCCACTGACGGTTTTGCTGGTGGATGGCTCTGCCTGGCATCCCTTCACCGGCTGGCGGTGTGGCCTAACATGGCTGCCTCAGCTGCTCGGCAGCCCACGGGCTGGATGGCAGCAACAGGGCCCAGTGAGCCAGTGACCCTGACTTGGAGTCAGGCTGTGGGCTAACCCTTTAAGATGCCCAGTTTTGCAGTGTGTCCGTTGACACTGGACTGATGAAACCCTGTGGGATTAGGATGGGCTTGTGTGATAGTTTGTTCTTGCCCTCTCAGCTAGGATGGCATTTTTGAGGCTTGCAGCCTTGCCCTCAGGGTTTCCAGATAAAAGTGTGACTCAGCAAAGTTGATGGTTCAGAAATGAGGGGACCCTTAAAATATAACGTCTTTTTCTTCAAATAACATGAGTTTTAAGCTATAGGATGATCTGCTTTCCTACTTATTCCACATAGTAAAAAACACAGCTTCTCCAAAAGTAATGATTCTCAGCTGGGCTTTTTTTCATAAAGTGATAAATAGCACAACTCCAACCACTGAGACAAAAAGACACGCAGCCCTGAATCTTGCCGTAGGCCAGCAGTAATGTCTTCCAGTTAGCCTAGAAAGAAAATCTTTTTATTCTCCCAAAGTCCAGCTGGGCCTGTGGGTGAAGTGGCACAGCATAGCTGAGCCCTTCTGGCAGCTCCTCTGACTGGAAAGGCAAGGCACGATTTGTTTTCACCTTCCTATCTCTCCTTATTCACCAGCAGTGCTGCTCTGTCTCTTTGGACGCTTACCAGGCTCTTTGCTGAGCCAGCTCTATTTCCTAACTTGTTAGAAAGGTTTTCTGTAACCTTAGGTTAGTTCTGAGAGCTGCTGTGAATGCCGTCTAAGTGCAGAGACAGCATGAGCAGTGTCAGTGGAAGAGTAAGTCTTTTGGTGATAATTAGCTGTTAAGATTGGCTCAGCTGTGTTATTGTATTACATTATATTATATTTGTATTGTATTGTATTATATTGTATTATATTATATTGATTGTATTGAGTGATTGTCTTCCAACAGACATGCATGCAGTCCCCTCTGCTCATTCTGGGCTGAAATTTGCTGCCTGGGAAACACTCCTGGGTTGTTTTCCAGCACCTTTTGCTGCTGGTAATGTCAGCTTCTCTCAAGTACTGCGACTACTGATTCACTATCATGTAAACCACCATTCTTGCAGTCTGGCAGCACAGTGAGAATATAAAGGGAAAAGTAAATGGTTATGCTGTGACAGAAACATTGGCCTAAGCCATAAGTTCACCCACAGCTCACGGAACTGTTTGTTTACAGTGTTCCCTAAATTTCTGTCCTTATTTCACAGAAAGCTGACCTCTATATGCAATTATGGGTATTGCAGTATTTATTACTGGTTCTTATATTGTAAAGAGTAGGAAGTCATGCTTTTCTTACACAGGTGAGCCACCTGTCTTCTAAACCAATCACTTTGGACTTGTTTTGTCTATCTGTGCTACTATAAAGTCCACACTTAACAGTGCAACATTATTCTCCACAATGGTAGTGATGCCCTGGATCTCACGTGGAGATTTGATCCATGCTGAATTCCAGATTTTGGTCAGGTTGTGGTCTAAGCTCAGAATCGGATTCGATCTACACAGCTGTCCCAGAAACACTGGGCTCTCAGCATAAGCACATAAGTATCTTCCCAGCAGGCAGCTGCTCTGTGGGGCTTTGAGGTTCTTAGGTTGCAAGTTGGAACTACAGCTCTGCAGGTGTGTGTACACAGCTTACAGTATCCCAGCTCTGTGCTGGAGCAAGACAGGGCTGTACTCTTTCCTGGGCAGAGAACCTGGGCCCAGAGGCCAGAGAAGAGCTGTGGCATAGAAAAAGAGAAACCAGCTGGAAAATAGGGGACCAGACCTGCAGAGAGGGCCATCAAAAATGTGTGCCAAAGTAGGGACAGAGCATTTGTGGTTCTGTAAAAGCTCTCGAGGCTGCAGGTTTGTTCTAGAGCAGAATGAAATCAACAGCTTGCACGGAGCAATAGGGACACAGCTGGAATTAACTGTGGAAAAAGGGTGTGAGGTAAAATAGTGCTTTGGGACTGATGAACTGAACAAGAATTAGGTAACAGTGCCTTACTTGGCAAGTCATCTAAGAGATATCTTGTAGAAAAAGTCTACTTACCCAGCTAGTGAGTGGCCAGCGGACAGAGAAGGTCCATGAGTGCTAACAGGCAGGGTGTATGTCAAGGGGAGGACTTGGGGGGCTGGACTCTAATCAGGTGGTGAACTCAAAGTGTCCTCCCTACTGGAGTTTGCTCAGGGCAGTGCTGAATTTACAGCTGTTGAGTTTCAGTCATTCCTGAGGTGGTAGCTAGTGAATGCTGTGGCTGGGAAGCTCAAAACTATTTTTTATGTCCCTCTAAGGAAAGAAGGAAGAGGCCTGGTCCCAAAACAGTCAAGACCTTTCTCAGGTCAGTCTTAAATTCTTACCTCTGCCCGCAGCTGCTTCTCAAGCCTTGAGGATTTCACTGAGCCAATTTAATGCTGGTGGTCAGACAGTTTAAACCCATTAGCTGCCAGCTATCTGAGTAAATTTTCTCCTCCCAGCCCAGTGCACTAGAAGACTACTCCAACCAAAACTGCAGAGAATTGCCACATTAACCGAACATTTGATAATAACTCTTGTGGCCTGTGTGGTGAGTATTTAAGGGCTGAAGAAAATGCCACTGGCTAGATCACTCTCCATGACCTCTCTTAATGGGCTTCCTCAGTGGGAGGATGAAGACCTACCAGTGGAAGATTTGTTGCTCTTTGAAGTTTCTTGGGAAGTTACCAACAAAGGTTTGTACAACACTCTGAGGAGTCAGCATGGCTCTTTTTATGGAATTTGGGGGAGGCACGAAGGACTTGGGCATTAAGGGCATTAAGGGGATATTGGGGAAGAGCTGGCTGCATGGTTGTATTGGAAGGAACAAATGTGGCATCCGTATGTGACTATGCTTGCTGTGTGTGGGCTGCATCTGTGTGTAGTTGTATGGAATGAGCGTGGTAGAGTCAGGATTTCTCTGTGTTTGTGTGTGCACATGATTCACCACCAGGGCTGCATAGTTTAAACAAACATCCAAGTGTTATGCCTGGGTGTGCATGCATATAGATATATAGACATTGATTAGTAAATATTTATCTTTTATCTTCCATGCAAATTCACTTGGGAATGTAATGTATGAGAAGTAGCTGTAAAACAGACACCAAATTCAGAGAAGTTTAGGAGTCTCTCAACCTTCTGCAGCAGTGTGGAGGAGAGGGAAGAGGACAAATTTGAAAGAAGCATAAATAAACATAGCTGCATAGAAGCCAGCGAACAAAAAGCAGATGTCAATGACCAGCAGCCTTTATGCCAACTGAAACCTTTTTGGACTGGTCTTTGCAAACACGGGTAGTGCCAGATATGGACTTCATGTTTTGTGCATGTGTACAGATTCAAAATCTGCGCAGTGCATACAGTTTTGCACACAAAGTCCACATTACTCATTATGCAAAGATCTTTCTGCCTCCATTTCTCATTCCCTCATCAAATCATCCCCCTTTCAGCTAGGTGTGGTTTACCAAGCAGGAACATGTTTCAGCTTTGTCACAAAAGTGAGTTAGTATGAGTAAATGATTGACCTGTGTGTCTTATTGTCCTGACAGATAAATAAAGAGATTAGTCAGAAGAGGGGATCTGTAATCTGTTAAGATTTTAACCCTAAAGGGGAACTGTGTGTGAGAGGAATAGACAGTTCTAGGATTTATCGCTGTAGCGAAACTGAAATTACTGTTCTGTGGTAGCTTCCGGTATTTAATCTGCACTTCAGTGCAATTTTACCTTGCTCTTATTAGTTTAGTGAGGAGTGTCAATACACAGAGGTAGTCCCAAACTTTTGCACTTTGAATCCCTGTGGGCTGATTTTTCATTAGTTTTAGTCACTCTTTTTTTGAGTTAATCTTCTACTGACAGAACTTGGGCCATGCAGCGTTTACTTTTGCATTATGCATGATGAGTAAGCCACTGGCAACCAGATGGCAGCAGAAAGCTAGCAAATTCAGGTGTTCTTGCTCGCATTTCTTAACTCCATGGTATATATATTTTCTGAGTCATCTGGACCCACTGGTTATAGAGATCATACAATATGTTTAAGAAAAAGTAAAACATAATTAGATTTATCTGCCTTTCTGTGTATATACAAAATGCTGAGAATCATTTAATCATTCATATAGCTCATACTGACTTATTAGTAGCTGTGTCATTTGACGCATTTATTATTCTAATATATTATGAGGTAATATTTACAAGTGAATAAACATTTTTTCCAATTAGTTTAAAAATAAGGTGCTGTTCATTACACCACTTATCAAACCCTTGCATTCAAATGAAGCTGACTCAGCTAATCATAGCAAACAATATCTTCATTAGAACTGGATCTCTGTTCAAATATTCCATTAGCCGACCCTGACTGGAAATATTTATGCAAAAATTCTTTAATAAGGCCATTTCAGCTTATTTTTCTGTTAAATTCTTGATACGGAAGGCTATTTCTCTATATGTTCCATGCACTTGAATGTCAAAGTCACATGGTGAAATACTGTTCCCTGGTGACCTAAGTTTTATAAACAGTTCTTGGAAAATGCTAGGGCACTGTGCTTCTTAGGAGAGAGTGTAGCCAACAAAATGCAGGGAGAGTCATCACAAAAGATATACAGGCTTAGAAAATATTAGCTTACACTGTATTTTTCCTGTCTCCTTCGGCATAAGGAATAATTGTTCATTTGTCTAAATAGCCTGCCCCACATAGATTTAATACTGCTACATATTTTAGTGTTTTAGTTTTAATGTTGCTAATATTGAGGGAAATGTAAGCATTAGCTGGGCTTATCGTCTGACAAGTTTGATCATTTAACATGACGGTTTATTACTTCTTTTATGGCAATGAAAAGTTGTATCAGGGTAGTTCAGTGTGAAGTTTCTTCACACTGCTAAAGTGGTGTAACGTTGCTGCTGCCTCCAGGAGGGAGTTCAAGGCTTTTTATCAACTTTGGCTATGGGTTCATTTCCTTCATGACTGCTTCATATTAGTTCCTCCTTTTCTTTGTGGCAGTGACAGTTAGACTGAATATCTTCTTCCCTATTACTCCTCAGGGAGGAACATGCTACCAGAGCTTACAGATGGGTATCTGTTCACACTCTTGTAAGCAGTACCCTTTACAGCTAGCTCTGCTCAGCTGTTTTTTCAACCTCACAAATATATTCAGAGCTTGAGGATGATGAAGGGTCCTGCAGATTGGAGTATATCCGATTGTGTAGTGTGGGAAGGTCTTCATGTGCCAGGGTGCTGATGGGGAGAGAGGGTTTACTGTGATTTCCTTGAGCAGGAGATGAGGCTGATCGATGCTGTGGCACTTGATGCAGCTCTAGGGAGGGATGAGTCAGCTGTATGGATTAAATACTCGGAGATCTACAGGTATCTATTATTTCCAGAGTCTCATAACTTCTTTCTCAGCAGCTGGCACAGTGAAAGTGTCTCTGTTTTTTAAGTCTAATTCATATAACACATGCTCTATCTAGGCAAAGTTTTCTTCTTCATCATGCTTACTTTTTATATGGTGTTATGGTGCTGCCTGTGCTAAGTGACATCTGACGTGTTGGAAAGCACAGGCATTTTGGTTACTCTTCTTTCTTCTTTGTTTACATCCTCTGGCTGGTGCAAGCAAAGACAAGGTAACTGAAGAAGATAGTGAAAAATAAATTAAAAAAACTAATTTGCAAGTGTGACTCTCCCTCCACCTTCCCCCAAGTCATGTGAAAAGGAATTTTCCACTTAAAACATGAGCACAATGTTGAAATAATCTTGCATTTAAAGTCCACTGCCAGAGATGTGACAAAAGTGCAGTTTGTGATGCAAGATTTTCTCACTTTATTTGGCTTTCTACTGATGGGCAAGTCCCACAATGTGAAGTGAATCTACTGTGTTTCTGTGGCAGAAAGGGAAAAAAGATGAGCCCCAGTGCACTGCCATGCCACGTGGTCTGGTAGTAATCATGGGGAAGCTCTGCTTCTTTCACCTTTCCTTTCCCTTTTCTCCTGGACAACATGCTTCAGTAAAACTAGGTGTGATCATATCTCCGTGCATGTTGCACTGGAGGACTGGTTTTCTTTCCTCTGTAACATGAAGACGGATAAAACTGTAAGGACAGGAGCGCAGACCAAGTGGCTACAAGCTTTGTAGATCTTGTGTCCAAAGTTCCAGAGATTGAAGTTGTCAGCAGGGAGCCAGAGGCCATTACTTGCTGCAGCAGTCCTGGAAATTTTCCACAGTGATCTTTTATCTTTGCTCCCTCCTCTTCAACCTCTTTTAAATGTTTTCCCCACTGATAATTGAAGTATTTAATCTGGATAGAGGAGAAGTCTAATCTGTAAATTGCCATAACAATTAGTTATGTAGGGTAGTGGGTTTTCTGATACATTAATGGGAAGGGGCTGCAAACTTTCAAAATTTGGTCTGTGCCTTTAAAGTGACTCCATGGATACTCAGATCAGTATCTCCTTCTGCTGTACTTCTTAACAGCTTTTAGATAGAAAGTAGAACAGTGCTTAAAAATGCTGGGCAGGTGGCCAGTTTGTATCATCATTCAGCTGTGGACAGATTAACTCAAGAGTCACTGGTAGATGAATTAAGTATTTTTTTCCATCCCTACTGGAATGAAGACTCTACTAAAAACAAACCTTGTTTCAGGTCCCCACGGAGCAGAGCTCTGTATATAGTTTCTCTGGTGAAAATCTGTCCCTTAGAAATTAAATCCTGTATTCTCTGAAGTCAGTAAGACCAGAACTTCATCCCCTCTGTGTTAAATATCTTTCCATGATGAAAGTTGCTTGGGAGATGGTGAACTCTGGAGTCTGTGACACACGAGAGCTAGCACACTTTAGGGATTGAGAATATGTTACCATCTCTCTTATATAATTTTATAAGATACTCCTGTTATATCTATGTATCTATCATATGTATAGATAGACTGGTATGTATATATGTATGGATATATATATATATATAAAAAAAAGAAAAAACATATTCTTATAGGAAACTTAACATAAGCACCGCATCAAAGCCCTTTGCATTTTTACAGTCTGGTGGCATGCCAGCTTCAAAGCAACCTCAAATGCAGTCCTTTTTATTCAGGGTGATGCACATAGGAATAGCTTCTGTATTGTGGCCACCTGTCATAAATTTCAGTGTTTCAGGGTTATTACAAAATATATTTGGAGTGCCAGAATTTCAAAGAATATGGAGAACTTTTATCTTCTGATGAGTCCTAGCCACAAAAAGTAGCCAAAAATACATGAAAAGCATCTGCTATCTGAAGAGGCAGTGTATTTTTCACTTGACATATTGTACTCTAAAAATAGTGCCCAGATACACAAATAAATAAATAAATAAATAAATAAATAAATAAATATCCAACCAAACATTAGAAGAAATGAGTTCATGCCTAATTTTATCACGTTTGTAGATCAGAGATACATTAGGATGGGAAGGGGGGTGGGGTGGGGTGAAAGAATAGCTGATATAACTAGTAATTGCAGCAGTAAAGTCAGTTTGAATCATGAGCCTGGGATCCACTTCCCTCTTGGGTTGCACCCAGGAAAGTATCTTCAGAGTGGCCTGGTGAGGCTGTGGGAAAGCAGCTGAAGTGCCCTGGGAACAGCTTGATCCTCTGCCTCTGTAGCATAGGTGTGTGGGGAAGAGCTCCTGCATGGTCCTGGAGGTGGTCCTGGAGGTCGCCACTTATCTCCATCTCAGTTGCATAGCTTCTCTTTCTGCCTCTCTACTTCCTTTTTGGTTTCTGTGGCTGCTTGCCTCTCTCCCTCCACAATGTGGGGTGGGTGGGAGAGCAAGTAAAATGAATGGTGGGTATTTCTGGCAGCTTTGAGAAGTTTTGGCAATTCATGCTCAAAGGGTCCTACCTCCAGAAGCCATTTTTTAGTAATGCAGTTCCTGTGTATTCCTGCAAGTTGCGGCCACATCTCATCAGGTGACACAAAGCATTTGCAATGAGTCTTTGCATATAATAGCTTGCAACAGAAAGAGCATGTCTTCTGCAGGGTTAGATCTTGCACAAAGATCTCCAGTTGCACAATGACGTTTCCACTTCTGCCTATGCTGTCCTCAGTAGTGATACAGTATGGGGAGACTGTTCTTGACTCATAGGCCTTTTATTTATTTAGATAGATCTGATGTCTGTCTTTGAAGGCTCTAACTACTGCTTGGATTTTAAATATGCAGCAGAAGTAATGCACCAGGACTGAAAGAAGTAAATGCCTAGTGAAATGCAGATAAATTTTCAGATAAATTTATAGTAATGGCAAAGTATATGAAAATATTCAAACTTTAAAAAATAATTGTATGAAATATTTTCTGAGCAGATATTTTGTTCTCATCTACTTTCTAGAGAGGTCACCAAAAAAAAAAAAAAAAAAGTAAGACTGTTAAATAGACAAAGTCCTTATTTCCCAAACATTTTAGTTCTCCTGTCCATGCCAGTTTATTTTTCCCTGGGAAAAAAAAAAAAAAAAAAAAAAAGAGTGGATGGAAATAAATGGGGAGAAAGATTTGTTGTTAATTTCTTTTTTAACTTGATTCCATTTTTCTGGCAGAAAAGTTAAAAATAAATTTTAAAAAGAAATAATAGAAATATGTTTATTTCAAGGACATTTTAAAACTATCAGAACTTAAAATATTGAATAAAACATTTTGATGGAGATCAAAACACTATATTAGCCCTTTATCGACATTTTACTGGTAATGCTCCATGTTTACAATGTTTATTTATGATCTGAACCAGTTCTGTGGATCTGATGTCTCCTGATACTGCATCTCTTTTTTATTTTGTCTTTCATTGTTTTAAAACCCGTTTCAGATAATAAAACTTCAGAGACTGAATACAGAAACTTAAAATGTTATGAGATTTTCATATATTCTTGTTGTTTGGAAAGGTTTTCTTTCTACAATATGAACTTAAAACATCTGATTGAGTAAGAATCAGGAGGTTTACTAAATTGTTGGAAATAATTTGAGAATTCTGTTACGGTTTGCATATTTACTTTCAGCTTAAGTCTTACTTGGTAGAATGTGTAATAGGTGGCTTCCTAACAGGGGTATTTCCAGTGAATTCTAAATAACCTCACAGATGTAAGACATCTCTTCACGATATATAATATATTCCTTGAATTTGTTTTGGGAAAGAGTAATTTCTAAAGTCAATACGTTATTTTAGACATTGTTCTTTTCTTCTCAAGATGTCTTTTTTAAGTTCTGCCTAACCCTTTCAATATATATAGTTTTACTTGCCCACTTCTCCCTGTGAATTAAAGCTTACACAAAGATGTCCCTTGTAAGCCATATTGCTACAGTAAGTAAAGACAAAAGCAAGTTTGGGGACCAGGTAAACCAGAGATTCTATTGCAGCTATCTTCTGAAGAGTTTTCACAGTTTATAAAATTTATTCTTTTGGTTTATCCTAAGTACTTTTTGTTGCATTTCAGGCAAAACAGTGCCCTGAAATGTTTTTTACAGTGTTGTGCAATAAATTACAGTGTTAGACCACAACATACTCTCCACTTTTTTTGCTCAGAATAGGCCTTCCATACATCTTCGGCAGGACATGCTTCAGGACAGAGAGTGATGCTAAGCAAAACCTTATGAAAAGGAACCCTCAGCTGTTGGCTTTACCTAATGAAGTCCCAGACTCTGTTCAGCTCCTGCACCGTAGCTTTATCGTTACTCTTTCAAAAGCAGTATCTGTGGAAACTCAGCTGCCTTGCTGATTGCGGTGTTGAATGCCTTGCAGTGTGGAAGAGGCTGCTCTTCACTCTTGTGCTGGTGGGGAAAGAGCCCTGCACCACTCTTGTCATACATGGCTTTATCATGTTATCTAGGATCTTTCTTTGTGCAAATAGATATATCCTCTTTTCCTTGGGGTCACCAGGCACAAAAATCTTCCCTTATTATAAGCCTAGTATTTCTGCCAGTTAAAACCAACTAGTTTCATGACTGAGATTTCTACCAACACCATTATTTATCTGCATTAAAGCATCCTGTGTTCATGTAATGCATTTACCATCCCGTAAGGAGAGCATTTGTGTCATTATAACTGCATCACATTGTGAGTTGAAACTTATGATTTGTCTCATATCATTAGAAGTGTGTTTACATGAATATAAGGTATTCAAGTAGTCTCTCAGCCTGTGAGCAGAGGAATTTGGAGGGAATATATGGTGTCACTTTCCTAAAATTTCTCTAAATCCCTGTCCAGAGCAGTCATGGTAGAGCGTGATGATTGTGAGTTAGTTTCTTAGATTTCTGGTCCTAATGAAGTGTAGAAGAATCTGATGCATAGATTTCCTTCTGAAGTTCCACATGTCTATCATGTGAAACTCCTCAGCTATGGGATAGATTTAAGAACATATACCTATGACAGTCACATCTTCTTAGATCTTGAGTTACTATGTAGGGTAATAATTTATAGTTCTTTATAGTTCTACTTAGCAAGCTGGTAGATCGGGACTATTTGTTTTCATTTGTAAAGTAGCTAGAACTCTGAGACACCTTGGCATATAAAAAAAAAAAAAAAAAAAGTAAGACTAGGGACACTTCAAGCATTTCAAGCATTCAGAACAAATGGAATACTTGTAAAGAAAAAGATTGTAAGTGCAAAATTTCTTTTATAGGAGCAAAATTAAAAAACAAAACAACAACAACAACAAACAAAACAAACAAACAAACAAAACCACACCATATCTCTGGTTGCTGAGTTTCTTAGAGCTAAAAGATACCAAGCTTGACAGGCTTTCTGCAATTCTCAGATGATACAGTGTAATTAGTCTGGGAACTAATCTCCCAAAGTGCTGAGCAACTTCATCTGCTCTGCTGTAAATGGTGGTTATATGGGTCAGATTTTTAAGGAGACTCGGGTAACCTGTGAAGATTTTATTGCCATGTGCAGTTGGATGTGGTGCATCTGCATCTCTGAATACTCAAGTACCTTTTAAAAGTAATTCTGGAGTGCCTGCTGTTAGTCACTGGCAATTTACAGTGCTGACTCCTTATGTATTTTGATGACTACTGAAAAGCATAACACACTCTTCATGCCTGCAGTATTACTATACATTTCTAGATTCAGTGGAGGATGACATTTTGAAGTAGGAACCCTAATTCTTTTCCTGTCGTTCCTGGGTCTGCAAACTTTGTTTGCTTTCATATACTTGCTGTGTTTCATTTGCCTTACCCTGTTTGAAAATCATCAGAGCTATGCCAAACATTTCTGATATATAGCAGTGGCCTAGCCTCTTCTCTTCTCTTGCTGTCTTCTTGAAGGATCTAAGCAATCACTGTTGTTCTGTATTTGTGGTGGAGGAAAAGGCCTATGCCTGCCACCACAGGTCCTGTGACAAAGGTGGGTTGCAAGGCTGCCCTGTCACTGCATGGCTTACAGGGACAGAGGTGGAAAACAGGGAGGGAAGAGCAGCTAGTTGACTCTTGCATACTGTGTTCAAGACTAGATAGATCTGTATTTACTCATCAGGGGATGTTGCAGTCCCATCCTCTTACATATTTAATACAGCACTTATTTTTAAAATAGACAATACTTTGGTGGAAGGTGCTGCACACATTTATATTGGCAATGTAGGCTACACTTGTTTCAATTTTAACAATTTTAGATTGGTGATAGAACATGAAACCTCTTGCTTTGAGGATTTGGGGTTAAATCTATTTTCATGGCCAGTAGTCAATGAAATTCATCTCTCCTTCTACTTCTCTCAGCGATTTGTGTGTAGTGCCAGCTCAGTTGTTACCACATGTACATGTACTTCCTCGTCACAAAGAATGTGGTTGAAAAGGATAACTTCTGCAATAGAAGAAGCAGCAGGCTGCACTTGGGATGCAGTATAATTAAGATTTGGCATGTGAAAGCGGAAGCAGGTACCTCAGGATTTGAATTCCATAGTCTGAATGTAAAGACTTCAAGACCTGAACGGGGAAGGGGGGCAACATAAAAGAACATATTGGATGAATATTTGTGGTGTGACTACATGTATTAACACATGAAAGAAATTTAAAAAATAAAAAGACCACAGACTTAGATAAAAGTAGTGGTTAAGACTAGAAAGCATCCGTTTATGATTAGAGGAGGATTTGAGGGAACCCATATGCCGTCACCCAGAATTTAGCAAAGTGTTAGAATGCCATTCAGGAATTACTTGTGGTCTGCAATGAGTGCATACTCCTGAACTGAGTGGTGAAGTTCTGGTCCCAACAGACTGAATTCTGATTTATTTGAGTCTAGGTTTCAGTTAAACTCTGAATGTGTGAACTGGCTTAACTAGTGGAATATCTGACCCCCAGGTTGGTTGGTGCTTATTCCAGAGCTTCGTGGCCCATGCCCATTTCTAATTTTTGTTCTTTGTCATCTTCTTTTGCAGTGGGAGGCATTTACACTGTGATCCAGACAAAAGCCAAAATTACAGCAGATGAATGGGGTGAAAACTATTTTCTGATTGGTCCCTATTTTGAGCACAATGTGAAGACTCAGGTGGAAGCATGTGAGCCTCCAAACCCAGCAGTTAAGAAGGCAATGGACATCATGAAAAGCCAAGGGTGTCAGGTAAATCAGATGTGCTACTGCTTCCCAGGGCAACTAAGCTGACTCTGAGTAGATTACAGTTTTGGTTAATGCTCTCGTTATTCCACTTGACACAGCAGTCCTGGTCAATGTCACAATGGGAAAGGCTCAGATTCTACTATTAGAACAGCAAAGTCAATTCATTAAAGGTTATTTTTGAGGAGGAACTGGTTTATCCAATTACAGGTTTTAACAGTCATTTATCTGGAAGACTACTTAACTGGATTAATGACTTACTTCTCCAGCCTCTAAATGCAGTGAGATTTTACTAGATATAATACGACCTTACTTTGACTGAACCCTTATATTACCTTTGGCGTTCTTGTGCTGTTGCAGAAACTTAGAGAAAAGCATTTCATCATCTCACAATTTTTCTTAGGTAGCACTATTCTGAGTTGAAAGAGAGACGTGGACAAAACACAGGCAGACTTGAGAAAAGCACCCAACTGATAATATTGGGGTTAGATCTATTGCATGTTGCCTCTGATACTTACAGAGGGATGACTCTGCAAGCTGTGTAATAGTCCTTTGCTTGGAAAATAGCAAAAGGCTTGTGGGGCAGATTAATTGCAATGTTATATATATGCTTCATGCTGCTCCAGCATACATTCAGTTTAATCAGCCAACTCTGCCAGTCTAACATGTACATTGTGCTGCTGGAGTATTCATATATAGCAGCAGATCTGTCCCAGGTACGTCAAGTATAGCTTTGATCTCTAATAATGACGCTTCAGTTTCCAGGAGCTGCGCTTATCCTATTAACATTTGTGACTGGATTTTGCTTATGTATCACAATGGATCCCTTTAAACGAGGGGACCTAAGAATGCTTCCAAACTTTTCTGGTCAGGTGTGTTCCTTGCTGCAACCTGACTCCATATTTAGATAAAGCCAGGGTTCAAAAAGTCTCCCTACACCTTTGACCTCATTTTCCTGAGTAAGAAACCTGAATAGCCTGTAATAAGTATACAGGGAGCTGAGCATCCTTCACACACTTGTCTTTGTTACAGCCTGTAGTTTTTGTGCAAATGGATCTAAGAATTTTCATCTAATTGTTTTTAAGACCTGTCCTCTATCCAGCCTGTTCTGCATCAGGGCTGGGTTCCCTGGAGGTCGCAGAGGTTGGTGAATGAAAAGAGATTGAACAGCAGCATAAAAGAGTCATCTGTGTGGGGTACAGAGTATAAACTGCACTAGCCTACCTATAGTACCTCATTCTCTGCAGATAATATGCCTCTGCTGCTGTAGCCATTTTGGTTCAGAAGAATTAAGGTAAAATAATTTGACTGTACAGACTGTAGTGTGTATCCAGCTGTGTATTGTGGCCTTGTGACAGTTCAGTCTATTCTCCTTGTTGGGCAGGTAGGTTATATCACTGGAGTTAAAATTCTGTTAGAGATATTTAACTGTACTGATGCAGATAGTGCAGGAAAGCTGTTCTTTGGGGGGCTGACATGTATTTACGTATTCTGACGCTTTCTGATTGTTCCTTCCACTCTGCCAAAGGGCACCAACTGCACCATGTGGGCAGAATGAGGAAATGTAATGTAGTTTCCTTTTACCCCTGCCTTTGGTAACATATAACTCCATGTATTTTGCAAAGAAAACCACAAATCTTGTGTATGTAGGACTATGATCATATTCCTTATGTAAAATATTTAAGATTTGATGGATAAAAACACTTACGGAAATTGTTTTTTACATTCACTTTAACATTTAATTCTTATATCCTTGCCTCTTTCCTGTAGGTCTTTTTTGGAAGATGGCTGATAGAAGGCAGTCCATATGTCTTGTTGTTTGATATAGGATCAGCAGCCTGGAATTTGGATAGATGGAAAGGCGAATTTTGGGATGTTAGCAACATTGGGATCCCTTTTCATGACCGAGAAGCCAATGATGCTGTGATTTTTGGATCATTAACAGCCTGGTTTTTAAAAGAGGTACATTTTTTAAATCTAGAGTTTTTAAATCCTTTGGTTTTGTCAGCAAGGCAGAAGAACTTTGGGATGTAATTTCTATTCTTCCTCCAGTTTGAAAATTATGATTTTTAAAAAGTCAATGCATGATCTAGATCAAGTTTGGATTTATAACTTAACACTTTATTTTTCCATGGGGATCCCAATATGAAATGTGCTGTGTCTTTACTGTCACTTCTCCCTCTGTTTCTTCTCAACTCCTTTGTCACTGGATGCTCTTACAGGTAAGACCTCAAACTCTCTTTTCCTCTCCTACCATAGCCAAGTTGTCACATTCACAAACTGTCCTTGAAGCCAGTAAGCAATGTATCTCTCAGCTGCTAGATTCTACCTTGCAGAAGTGATACAGACAGAATGACAGCACTGTGACTTCACGTTACTCTGCCACAGCCCACCCGAAGACAGGAAACTGTCAATCTGCAGAATCATCTCTGTCACAGGTGCTCATGATTTCCTTATCCAATGAGAGATTAAACAGCAGAAAAGTAAGTCAAAAGAATAGAGAGTGACTGTCCTTGCCTGAGAGCTGCCCAACACTCAAGGAAGGATACTGTTCTGAGGCACATGTGCTTTGTGGTCTAAGGATTAGGGATGATTGGAATCAAGACACATGACCATTTAAAATACTGTACTATTTTGTCATATGAAAGAAAGAAAGCACACAGAAGAAGGCATGAAAGAACATTTCTGAGGTTGTGATGATGAGCAGGATAATGTGTGTTTAATATGTGTTCTTTCTAATTGTTTTCAGCTTTCCTCTCAGTTTGATGACAAGCCCAACATAATAGCTCACTTCCATGAATGGCAGGCAGGAGTGGGTTTAATACTGTCTCGATCTCAGAAACTTCCTGTTGCCACAATTTTTACTACCCATGCCACTCTTCTTGGGAGATACCTGTGTGCAGCCAGTATAGATTTTTACAACAACCTTGACCAGGTAAGAGATATTTTACTCATTCCTTCTTTTTTCAGCTAATCAGTTCCTGATTCCTTTTCTGTTTACTGCATTACACTATGTATTGTACATTTTTGTCTTGTGTTATCACTTATGATTGAACAAATTTAGGATTGCACAGCAGAGTGAGAGATAGATCATCAGTTCCAGGGCAAAAGAAATGTACAGGCTGCCCAGAGAACTTGTGGATGCCCCACCCTGCAGGTGTTCAAGGCCAGGTTGGATGGGACTTTGGGCAACCTGGTCTGGTGGGAGTTGTCCCTGCCCTTCCAACCCAAGACACTCTATGATTCCATGAATCTATGAAATGGTAAGACCCTGTGGTGTCTAGATCCAAGTACCTTTGTCTCTGTGCCATCTGTCAAGTCCTAAAGCTCAGTGAAGCCTGGAATACTTGTGCGCCCTTCAGTTAACTTTGGTTACCAGACTTGCACTGCTGAGTACTGAAACTCACTCAGCCTTCAGACAAGTCAGTGGCTTGGTTCATTCTGCTAATATATGAAGTAATATTGTAAGAGTATGGGTTTGCCAACAGAGATTCTTAACCTTCTTTTCAATGATTTGAGGTATTTTCAAAAGCCAGGGAAGAGTTACAGGGCCAGATATCACCACAAGTCAAGTGCCATTGAGAATCTTCCCCTTCTTGTTCAGGGAAGGCAATCAACTCAAGTAATGTATGCTACCTTTTGTGAGTTAGTTAGCACAGTGAGTAACCAGTAAATGTAAAACCCAATCAGCTGTACTCAGGTGCAGCCTAACAGCACTCTAATGAAAATAGTGAGTACCTCTCCTCATGCTGAAATTACCCTGGAATAGCATTAAATGTTTTTGTTTGTTTGTTTCCTTTCCCTAGCCTACTTCTTAATTCTCCCAAGTCATTAGAAGTCCTTCTACTTTCAAACTTTCCATGTTAGGCTTTGTTTGTAACTGACAAATGTAGGAAGCATTTTCTGAGTTCAAAAGACCCACATCTGCTTCTGGGAATTCTTGCATGTTGTCTAGTGGTTTTGGTTTTCGCTGTTCTCTTTCCACTAAAAGCATAACATAAACAAACATTTCAAGGACTCAGATGTCTTTAGTACTGCCTTCAGAAGAGTTACATTACATGATCTGAGATTTTTGATGTGGTTACAGACAAATTGAGTACAAGAGATATTTTTTTCATTCTACCGTGAATTGAGGTAGAATTTACTACGTAGCAGTAGTTAAAAGGCTAAATCAACTGCCTTATTTACTGTCAATGCATTTCTTTGGCTAGAATCAGTGAAGAAAATGAATTTATGAATGTATTGGTAACACATTTAATGTTCATTCCACAGTGTGTCAAGCTTCAGTGTCTCCCAAAGACAAAGCCCAAGCAGTAGTGTGCTACTGTCCTTATTCAGGAGCGCAGAGTACACTGCCATTCCCTTGTACTGCAAGGAAGCAGGCACTCACCTTACTCGTCTTCCCACCTTCCTAAAGGCAACTACTAAATCACACAAGGAGTGAAACTGTCTCTACTCATTTACAGATATGCATGCAGGGGTGCAGCATGGTAGTATGTTAGGGGAATTCTCTCTGCCCGGTCAGTGCAAGGCAAATATCCTCATATTACCATCTGTCTCCTTCTATCACGTAAGAAAACTAGTCCCATAAATTAGATATTATTGCTAGGTGCGTTAATGAGGCAGCATGAATAACCCAGTCATGCTGTCATATGCAGATTTCAGGAGTCTAGATGTTCCTACTCCCTTGTATTCCCACTTTATGTATACATGCAAAATCTAGCTTTCAATCTCATTACATTATTTTTCTCTGGACAGCAAGATTGAAATAACTAAGATCATGTAGTTTCAGGTTTAACACTTGAGAAATTGGGGACTGTTTTGCAGAAACGTTATTAATTCACCCTTGTATTCTTAAATGTAATTTGTTAGTGAGGAAGTCACAGTTTAAAAAAAATAAAAAGGTATTTAAAATGAAAATTAGAATTTTAAAAAAAAGAATGCTAATAGTTTAACGAACTGAAGCTAAATATACTGTGTCAGAAAATTCTCTTCCTTTTGTAGAGGATGTTCTAAAAAAGTTTATGCTTTGTTTTGTATTCTGTTCTATCTGGTGATCTACAAGAAGCCTCACAAAATAGTCTGCTTTTCAAAAAAACAACTTTTTTTTCTTCATGATGACTTTGGGGGCCTTAACCTTGTCTGTGTACTTGAAAGAAAGTCATGAACTTGCATCTGAGCAGATGTACAGATTTTAGTATATTTATATACCAGTCCCAGTATTAGGATTTTTTTTTTTTTACTGTTCACACATGACATGATTGACTTTATGTGGTAAGTTACTGTGCATTCTGCTGCAAATCTTCACAAATCTCACTGGTAACTATCAGCTATGTGATAATGTTATGCTCTCTGTGTAGAGATTGACATTTAAATATATTATTAATACAAGAAATGATGCAAAGCTGTTACACTACTGTTTCACACACTTAAAAGGTGCTAAAGCTCTTCCTGACAAAGTTAACATTTAGTAAGAGATCAGATATCTTAATGAGGGTTCCTTTGTCTGTAAAAAGGTCAACCTGGCCCAAAAGCTTGTTGAGAAACATTAGAGGTTGATCTAGAGTGCAGCAATTAAATGGTACAGATAGGCAATTCTTCAGAGGCTGTTCTTGCTGCTGTCTTCTAGTAGTGAACTATTAAGGTAAAACAAGTGATTTGTCCAATGATGAAGATTCTCCAGGGCTTCCTAATGTTTAACCTTTGGATGAGACAATATGCTTTTAGCTCATGGGAACTTACCCAAGAATTATAATAGCTTTTTTTTTTTTTTTTTTTTTTTTTTCTGTTTTGGTGCCATTGCATAATTTTCTTTAAGGCATAACAATAAACTTTAAGTTCTCATTTTTGTTCAGCTTTTCATGTTTAGAATATATTTTCCACCAGCTTTAAGCACAGCAGCTGAGAGAGGTGGGAAAGAAACAACTGTGGTATGTGCTGTGCCACATATCACAGAGAAGTCATTGCATCATTGCAGCACTGAAGGAAAAGGTATGGCCTAGCTGTGCTTGGAGAGAATTGAGCATAAATAGCCCCTGCAAAGAAAAGAGGAAACCTCATGTTCCCTTTTCTAGTCCTCAACAGAAAAGCTGGGTTTGAATGCATGCTAGAGAGAGCTGTACTTTGGTCGGTGAGGCTGCTCTGCTGCAATGTTCAAGAAGAATTTAACAGTGGAGATTTTTCATGATACCGTGGTGGTTAGATGCATGAGTAAAGATACTTACCCAGCAACTTCAAAATTTTCACTCTCCCTCTCCCTCCACTTTTACAGTGCCCTAGATGTGTGTGATCAGCGTGTTCTTTGTCACTATAGTATCTCCTGCTAGCCCTGACACTAGCTGACTCCCTGCCTTTCCTCCACTGTCCGCCAGCCTTGCGGTCTTTGTGCACATGCATGCAAACACATGTGCACACATATGCATTCAGCACTCTTTCACTTCAGTGATATTACACCCCCGTAATATCCTGTAATATCCCTGTAATATCCCTGTAATATCCAGTGATATTACACCCCTGTAATATCTTCTGGCACTGCCAGAAGATACAAGCTGAGTTGAAAAATCTCTTTTAAAAATGTGGAGGATTACTGATATTTATTTTCCTTTTCCAGATTCTACAGTGGAAAAAATACCTCTTTGATTCACCTTTCTAAGCTCAGTATGTGCCAATTAGCACAAGTATAGAAGGCACAATTGTATTCTCTGAAGTAAGCCAGCAAGGTCAGTAGCTTTAGACCAGAGAATTCTTTGGCCCAAGACCCAGCTTGCTTGGAGTAAACATCGGTATCAACAATCATTCAAAGGGCTGTACAATGCGGGCTGGCTGACATTTTCTCTAGCATTCCTACAAACAAACAATTCAAATCACCAGCCCCTGCCAGATGATAAAAGTGGAAGGGAAGGCTCCATGTGATCTTCTGATAGCCCTTACAAACACTAGATCCATAAAAACTTGGCCTTCATTCTTACTGGTCTTTTGGTGAAAAATTAAGCATCAATTAGTGAAGGGTTGCCATGCTGTGATGCATGATTCTTTAGAGACTCCTGAAATCACAAAGGGGCCTTAGGTGTCATAGGGCCACCAAAACTGTGTGGTTAAGGGATTGTGTTGTCAGTCTGAGCTGTACTAAGCCACTTTCAGGTTTTGGGAACTTGAGTGAGTTTACCAATTGGTTCAAATACTGTTTGCACTGATGTTATGAATTGATGTTAGGGATAGCAACTGGACCTGACTGGGTCTAAGGAGAGAGAAAGCTGTTCAGCCTCATGGCTGTCACATATCTCAGAAGTGTACCGCAAAATGGCTGGAACAAACAGGGAGCTGAAAATCTATTCAACCTAGTAAATTAGAACTGCAGGTTGCTGGAAGCTAGGAGAGTGCACTATAGAAGTAAGACAATAATGTCTGACTTCTGACCTCTTCCTGAGCCATCTGCTATTTACCTCAGTCAGAGACAGGATCCTGGTTCTCATACAGCATCACTGTATGACAGTGTACAGTTCTTCTATTCTTACAGACTTAGTTCATCTAGACTGGGAGAAATTCAGCTGATCCTGCTCCAGTGGAAAACTGGGTGTTAAACCCTCAACTGTGTGCACAGGAGCATAGTGTATACTAGAAGGAACACTGTTGTGTCTTCAGCAGCATTTAACAAGAAACAGTTTGTCTGAGCCAGGGACCCCTGAGGCATTAACCCTACCTATATCAGCTAATCAGTGTATGTTTTAGTTCCTTGACTCACATTTAAGTCACTGTGATTCTGAAGGAAGGGAGGGAGGGAAAGCAGAAAGAACAAAACAGAAACTGACTTGCATGGTAACTGGTAGTGTGTGATATTTCTATTTACCTTTAAGCATCTGAAGAACCCTGGATAAACAGATGGGTAAGGGACTGCCACCTGCAGGTTACTGCCTTGAACTCTTCCAAAGTCAACACTTCCTAATTTCAACAACAGAGCATATTATGAGCCTCATTCCGAATGAGGTCTCTTCCAACCTAGAAATTCTGTGATTCTGTGATTCTGTGAGATAGTATCATAGATTTAGCTAGCTTGAAAAGTTTTGCAGATCTAAGTAGTCCAACCAGGAATGCATGGAATTTTTTCCCTTTGTCCCATGTCAAGTGTAGCTTTTACACTAGTGAAAGTAAAGATTTGTTTGTTGCTAGGATAAAAGTTTTGTGATAAACTTCTGAGCCTATAAAGCCTTTTTTCTCTTCCGGAGCAACTGACTTCTCAGCTGAAGATCAAGCATGTAAATCTTTTATTGCTTTCCACACTAAGGGATCTCTTCTCACCTCTCTCCTTTCCCTTCTCTTCTCTCTCCTCTCCTCTTTAAATGGACCAACACCTTTTATAAATTGACTGAGAGACAATGATGGTCCAGGCTAGTTCCTAGGTGAATTAGGAACAATCTTTTGGGCAAATGTTCTAACCTCGAGTTTCATCTGAGAGGCAACTAAAATGGTTTTGTAAACGACTGGCCTGGCATAGCTGAGAGGTTTGTGGACTTCAGCCTCTGCTGCTTCTTACTAAAAAATCACCCTGAGTTCTAACGGGAAAAGTGCTCTAAGGAAAATAAAATAAAAAAATAAAAAAAATAGTTTCATTCCTTATAGCTTTTTTCCTTATATAACAGTGCCCTGCCAATATGTAACACTTCTGTTCAGACCTAGCAATGTGATTGAATCTAGTTTGCAAAGTAGTGGAGAATTCTGTCCCAAGATGTCTAAAAGGAACAGTAGTAAAAATCCCAATGGAAATGAACATTGGAAAGCTTCTATGCTGACAACATATGAGCACAAGCTCTTGTTCATCTTAGTACAGAACTGTTGTAGCTGTCACTGAGCTCACTGTTAAGCAAAGCTGACCCACTTTGGTAGTAGAGCAGCTAATGGAAATCTGACTTAAGCCAGAAAGTGTAATTTTCAGTCTTATTTGGCATGGCTGAGCTATACCAGAATGAAAGTTCTATTTGCACAAGATAACAATCAATGAGAGTTAAATCTGATGTAAGCTGGATTTAAAAAAAAAAAAAAAAAAGTAATTCTTACACACTTTGGACAATGGCAGCTGATGTGATTATGTTAGAATTGAAGATTTTTCAATTCCAACTGTCCATAAATAAGGAATTTGAACTCCACACTGATCTCTCTGAAAGTTCTTGATTGCACTGCAGAATCACCTTGTGAACTTGAGTATGCCACCAACTTTAGAAACCAGAAAAAAACAATTTTATTCTCTGCCTAAAAATTCCTCAGCTACCAATTCATATATCAAACCTATAGTTTTCATTTGAGATACAAACTGCATACAAAAATGTTATCCACTCCTGAGGTAAGGCTGAAGTGATGAGGGGAATCCACATTATTTATGCAAAGTTTTTCCTTCTTTTCCACTCTCAAATCATTCTTCTTGTGCATTTCTAAATCTTTTGCAAATTGTCATTCTCAGTTCAATGAATGTCTAATTTGAATTTATTACTTCTGTAACTGCTCTTTGTTTCCAAAAGAAACATAATACCAGTGTTCCATAACCACTTGATATTCTCTTCTTTTTACATTCAAAGATTGTCTTAGCTCTCTGAACCGGAATGTCATGCTGGCAGGTTCAGTAATTACCTACTGTGCTCCCTAACATGCTAAATTTTAAGACGTGAATGAATGTTATGCTCATCACCTGGATTCTAGAAAGGATTTAAATGGGTTGGAATTACTCCTCAGAACTACATTTAAACAAATACAAGTTTCAGTCAAAAATATTATGCCTGTGGAACATCTTCCTGTTTTGCTTTGGAGTTAGAGTGGCTTTATAAGGGAAGTGTTTTCTCATCTAATCCTTGCTATCATGTGAATTCTAATAATTTGCTTGGTTTTCAACAGTCATGGTAGGAGGATATCCTCACTGAGGGCAATGGAGTATTTACAGTAAAGATGTTAGTCCTTAAAAGCCACTGAGGGAAAAAAACAGTGAAGCTGGCTCAGATCTGTTTTTCTCTGGATGTAGCTTTCATCTGTGGCTTTGCTAGTGTTCCAATTTGCTGATAACAGCAAACAAACATAAGTAAGCATGACGCACTTCACAGATATTTTGCTTTGGCCTTGCTGAAAGTGAACATTATGGAACATAGTTCACAGATACCTGAGCTGGGTCTGACAAGCAGTGCGTCCAGACTGCTGAGAGGTTGCTGAGCAAAAATGCTGGCCTGGAGCTGAAAATCAGTCTTGCTGTGCTGGTGTTCTGCTTCATTTTGGCACACTAGCTCAATACAGAGCTATGCCTCATGTTACCCCTAGTTCTCAAGCTGTCTTTGCAGAGTACTCCACTGTTTGGACTAAATTTGTCTCCTGCACTGTCCCATCTGTTAAGTTCCATTTAACCTGTCCTTCAACTTGTTTAAGACGTATTTTCTGAACTCACTAGTCTAGCCTGCTCAGAAGTACACAATGAGATTTCATATTTCACACTACAGATTAGGTTAAATGTGAGGGTCTGGCAATATGGTTCAATGGAGGAAACTTCTGGAAAATAAGAACAGATGAAATGTGAGGACTCTGTGACCTCAGTTTATACCTGCTAACAAAGAGCAAATTCTTGCTAATGGAAATGCACATCCTTTGAAAATGCACGACAAAAGTCATGTAAGAATGTGCAAAATAAAATATTTCTCATTTTCAGAAGATTAAAAAATGAATATTTTTTCATGTGGAGAGATGTCAGTGTGTTTATGTGTTAAATATGTTAAGTGTTTCCATGCAACAAAAGAAACAAAAGCTAGCAAGAAATAAGCCATAGTGTTTGTAAAAATCCCTTTAAGAACCATTCTCCCAATAGAGTTGGAGGGACTGCATATTTACAGTTAGTGAACATGTCCCAGATGTAGTTTGAATTACATTTTGTAAAGAATACATTCTTGGTGAGAAAGGAGACGAGAACAACAAACTTTTAGAGTTTAGCCAGGTTTGGTTGGTTGGTTGGATGGTTGGTTGTTTTTGTTTGTTTGTTTGTTTGTTTGTTTGTTTTGTTAGCAGTTTAAAACCATTTTAAATATGAAGCCAAGCATACTTGATAAAAGTTTTGCATAGTTTTGACTATGCAATGGTATTTCATCCCCTTTATGTGTTTACCCAACGTGCTAAAGAATTGCCCCACTTTGCATCTTTTATACACAATAGTTGAACAATCCAATTTATTTATTTAGTTATTTTGTACAGTCTGCTATCTTTCTTCCTACATGTAATTAAGATTTCTTCTCTGAAGAGGGCAAATCTGCGGTACTCTTAAGAGCTGTTTTGCAGAGTCATCAGTGGTATCTAAATGCTCCAGAAACATTAATTAATTTGTTTACCACACACATATTAAGGAGGGTAGTTACATTATTGATATTCTTTTAGGAAAGTTTTATTTTTATTTTTTTTTTTTTAAAGCTTTTATTAACCTCAGAGCACAAGTTCCCATGGAATTCCAATACAGATGTAAATGCTCAGCATTTCAGCAGATCAGACTCAAAAATATCAAGGTAGTCTCTCAGAAAAGGAAGAACACAGTTAGGGACTGAATGTAAAAGATTTGTGTTAGAATAAGCCAAGCATCATACTGGAGCTCTGTGTCACTCTCAGTAGTTTAATTCAGCTTTATTTTCTTTTCCTTTTCTCCACCTTTAAGATAAGTTCTTAAGCATGTACTCAGCATGGAAAGTCACAGTCTAAATAGCTTTACATCTGGCCAAGTTCTGAAGCATGGAAAGCAGCTAACAAAGGTCAGAAAGTCATAACTATAGATAGTATTTTCTGCTCAGCCTATAATAATGGTTAAATCTATTACAGTCACTGAAGTTATGGAGTCAAATGCAATCAGAATCAGACTGTGCATCTAGCATTAGCAGTGATAATGACAGAGCTCATTGAGAGTCAGTCACGTTCTGTATAGCTCACGCAGTCTACATGGTGCCCGTGCTGTTGACCTTGGCGAGGGTAACCTTCATGTTCCCAGAAGTGAAACATCATGTAAGACTAAGAGGATTGCCATTTAATTGTAATCATTGGCACCTCATTAGCATTATTCTTTTTTAGACTACTTTGTAGTGACTTTGCAGTGGACACCAGTGATAAACATTTGAACTTTTTAGCATGGGTTAAATAAGTATTGTGGATTTTCTTCCCATTGTGATAAGGTTTTCACTACATAGCTCTTGCCAGTTTCTGTTTCACTAACTTATTTGTGAGCCAGAAACTCTATATCAGAGGGACAGAAAAGCCTGCTTTCCTTTAATGTCCTTACTCCTATTCCTGGAATACTTTTGTGAATGTAAAAATCTAATATGCAGTTATTCACAAAGATCTCAGCATCCATCAGTAAAATGCAGTCACCTCTAGCTAGAACAACACCAGGTACTGTCAATGCACAGGAACATTGTGACAGTAATAGGGACATGTGGCAAGGAATTTGCTTGGTAAATGCAGCCATAGTGGAGAATTTCAGTGTGGAGCAGTAATTAATAGATACTGAGAGAAGGTGAATCCTTTGCACCTGCCTTTGCAGTTAAAACTTAGTGATTGCAAACCTGAGCTTTCTTTGTCTGTTTTGTTTAGTTTTCATTTATCTCAATAAAGAGACAGCTGCAAAATTTAGAAGTGACTTCAAAATAATTTGGGGTGGTTTGTCTAGGGGTTTAACTTACATCTGCCTCTAGAATTTAACTGAGTTAAAACTGAACTAAAAAGAGCAGCAAATAGTAGTGGTGGACTTAGAGGAAGAACAGCTCTGAGTATCAGAAAATATCTCATTTTCTATTTTCTTTGTTCCATTGGAATTTGTGGCTGAGTTGTAATATCCCACCTCTCCATAACTATAATAACTCCATTTCTCTCTTGCCTACCTATGATTCCCAGCAGACTACCCAGCCACCAGATCTCTTTTTGTTCCCATTCCATTTCTCTTCTCTCCCCCCTATACCTTCAGTTAACAGCAACTTCCCTGTTCTACCAAGTTTTCCAACAAGTCCAGGAAAGAGGCAATATAATGTGGCCAGTCAGCAGGCCAGACAGCACAGATCCTTATGTATCATAGGATCATTAACCTGTGCCTCCTTCCAATGCTCAGCTGCCATTTTTTTTCACAAACATGCAGGAACCGGGACTTGTCTTTTGCCATCAGTCTCTTTGAAGTTGATTAAATGGTTAAAAAAAGAGGCAGAGAGACCACATTCACAAGTAATTCCCTGGGGAAATCAAGCTTAACTTGAGAAACTTTCTTTATGGTGCTAAGTCTGATGGGCACATCACTTAAGTGTCTTGTTTGTTTATTTTGTTATTTAACAGTTTGACATTGACAAAGAAGCAGGAGAAAGACAGATTTACCATCGGTATTGTATGGAACGGGCATCTGTACATTGTGCCCATGTGTTCACCACAGTCTCACAGATAACGGCTATAGAAGCAGAACACATGCTTAAAAGAAATCCTGGTAAGACCTGAATTGTTTTCTTCTTATATTTCCTCTCAGTATCTACATTTTCTCACATTGAATTAAAATAATAGACAGGCATACAAACATGAAGTGCAAGGCACTTCGTGTCCATACATGTGACTACACTACAGAGAATAACTAGTTTACAAAAGAAATGTGCAGACGGTATCACTTGAAACACATTCTAGTAGCATATGTAATGTGGAAGAAATTGAGTTCAGCACCATTCAATAGCTACATTCTGTACTGTTTCGGGAGAGCATTAGTTTACCTCTATGGATAATATGTTTTCTTTGCAGGGATAGCTAAGCTTCAGGAGTATTGTCTACTGAGGTAGACATATATTATCACTGTCTTCCAGTTGACCAGAGGTTAACTGATGAAAGCAGAAGGTGGAATATTTGTAATACATTTCACCAGCTTTTACAGAGTGTGAGATTGGTTGCTTTGCTAGTACGAAGCAATATGCTCTTTTAAAACTATAGCAAAAATTTTCATGTGTGAACCAGTGTTAGATGTGTTGTACTTTCCAGTGTTAACCCTGTTTTTCTCTAGTTAATATTGCAAATGATGAGAAAGCAAAAATAAATAAATAAATCACAAATGAATGCAGTTCATTTGCCCATATTTCTCACAGCTAGAAACAGCAGTGTGGTTATAACCATCATGATTTTAGAACCTAACCATGATAATCATGGCCAATGATTTTGGACAAATCATGAACCATGATTTTCCACTTGACCAATCAGTACAGTTTAAAAAAATAGTTGATATGCATGCCCAAAACTTTGTCCAATTTTCCCCTTTGCACTTGTCTTAAAAAATATGGAATTTATCTTCAAACCTTACTGTATTCCATGCATGGAGTTTGAGGAAGGTAATAATCCGAGCTTGGTGTGTCATTGAAATACCATTTAAAACAGCACAGTGCTCTAGAAAGATAAGCCACAATAATCCATCCACAAGAATGCATCATAGGGGAAAAACTGCAAAACAGTTTTGAGACTATTTAGTAGGTGTGCTTATATCTTAGTTGATTATTTTAAGTATAGCAATGCTCAAAGAACTTTTGTTTTGGTTTAATTTTGGTTTGCTTATTCTTTATAGATTTATTTTAGGTGAATTGCAGTGCTAATTATAGCTCTGAGACTGCTATCCCTATTAACTTCAATGCTTGAAGCCACATCACAGTTTATGCATTAGTATAAAGGTGAGGTTATCCATTGGATCCTCTGTCTCATTACTGACCAACTGACAATAGCATGATGAAATTAGAAGAAATTTCCTTTTTAAACATGACAGCCACATCCTAAAAGTAATTTGTGTCTGGTCACCTAACCGGGGATCTTTCTGAAAGGCCTTGTTTCTTGTCAAGGGCAGAGAACTCAACCTCTGAAAATCAGACTTTTGAAGCTGTTTTATATTGGCGTGAGGCTTCTCCACACAATAGCTTTAATTAAAAATCATAGTTTATGTTTAGGTATTTTAGGAGATTGAAATCAGTCTGAATCCAGTTTAATTTGGGAGGGGAAATCTGCATATTGCAGATAGAACTTCAGGTGAAGCTGAAGGGAATTCCATGCCCAGAGATTTACAGGCCTGAGTTTTTTGTGTATTTTTGAAACTTTGAAGAAAGCAAGTAAATATATTTAATGCTTGGGTTAAAAAATGTTGACAAATACCATACTTCATGTTGATAGAGCTACCAAGAAATTCCATAGGAGTTGGTATCACAAATCCTAGGGGACAATTATAAGTGGAAAATATGTTCTGATGAGAATAACTACTTCATTGTTACTTTAAATCTTAGACCACAAATAAACTGTGTAGGGGGTCTATTCTCACACTATTTATTCTTTCTATAGTTGTGAAATCAACATAGATGTTGGCTGTTCAGAAACGTCAGCAAACTCTCAGTAGATCATTAAGCTTGAGTTCTGCAAAGGAACATGAATAGTGAAAGAATTTTTAAAATCAACTTCATGATCACTTTAGAAAACAAGCTTTTAAAAGGGGAGTGTGGAATTGGCACAAAATTGTTATCTTTTGTTTGCACTTGAATTTATTGAGAGGTAAGCTGCTTCACAACAAAGTTGTTAACTAAAACCAATTGAGTAAATGTGATAAGTACAGCAGTCTCTGATATTTCTCATTCATATTAAACTTGGATTATAATTTACATTACAAATGTCATCACATAGAAAAGCCTCTTTAAAACTATAGAGGGCTTTTGCATCAGGACAAAGGGCACTTTGCCATGTGTATAGAGTGTACATAATAAGATAAAGTGTGTAGTCTAAACCTGGCAGAATGACTGCTTACATCAGACAGATTTCACATGCTGCCATAGTGCTTCAGTTTTAGGAGTACTAAATTTGATCAGTAATTTATCAATTTGTTTGTCAAAAGCTGGAGTGTCTGATGTTAAACCTATTTTTTTTGATCATGCAAGATTCTGTCAGTGATCATAAGTTATATTGCCATGATTTGAAAACTGATATTGTGGGATTTCTAATATTTACATTCAGTTATGAAACATATTTTTCGTTACCAGTAGAGAAGACTTTGAATCAAAATTCCAACATATTTAGGTATCAGTTAAGATCTAAATCTAGACTTTGAATCTGCATATATTTGATCAAAGCCACAGGAGTAAATGCTGAAAAAGTGAGTCAACCCTGAAACTGCAATTTATCAAATGAAAACATCATACTGTACTGTTATTACTTAAATCAATGCCAGTTTCTTTCCTGTGAATACTGAAGATGAATCATTCTGATTTCATCTACTTGGGATGATTTTAAAACAAAAATATCATTAATACATTAAAGAAACAAAAGAACCCCACACTTAAAACAGGAACAAAGCCCTCTTTCATCACTTTTTCCACAAAGGCAAGGGTACATTTCTTCACACATATTCAAAATATTATTGTATGTTGAGCAGAAATAGTGAAATGGATGCTTTGAGAAACCATGCTTATTTTGTACTGCAAAGGCTTGAGAGACAGATCAAGCCCCATTACTGATGAAAGGGTAAATGGAGCTGCATTTGAATCAAAGAACATTTGAGTGGGTGATATACAGGCTGCTGCTGCTGGGTGAGAATGTCCAAAACGCACTGATAATAATATAATAAATACCAGACAGTGGACGGAAACTGGCCAGCAATACCCCCATCAAGGATTCTTATTTTGTTGGGAAGAGCTTAAAAGTAGTTACAGTATCAAAGCTAAGTCCTGCATGAGCCAGTTCTCCCATGCTGAGTAAGTAGTTCAGAGGAAGGAGAAGATACACTGTTGGCAAACACAAGGAGAAATGGAGGGTGTTTCAGCTCTTTTGATGAAATACTTGTATCAGCCCACAAAGGGCTTTGGTCAGAGTAGCTCCACTGTAGTTCTCTGGTTATGGGCAGCAGAAAGCAAGAAGGACTCAAGATTTCTTGTTAGTGTCACCAAAACTCTCCTTTCTTGTCACGGAGAATCAGATCTCTGGAGCTTAACAAGCAAAAATTTCTGGTAAATGCTGGTCTTCAGTTTGAAATATGCTATTTCAAGAGAAATCCATCAATTTTTTTGGTGTTCCATGGTTACTAATAAAGGTTGTATTTTTATCTACTGCCATTTAACATAAAGAGTCCCAGAACACTTCATAAGGTAAAGAGTTATCAGAGATCATTTACTTGAATGGGAAATACAAATACTGGTAAAGTAGACTAAATTTCAAGGAAGTCATTAAAAATGGCCATGACATTTGCCTGAAAAAGGTCAGGCAAGTATATTGAACAGAATATGGAGAACTGATTGAACTTATTTTAAATGACCATGATAAGAAAAGGGACCTGGGGTTATTGTTTGATAGCCAGTTGAACATGAGCCGGCAGCGTGCCCAGCTGGCCAAGAAGGCCAATGGCATCCTGGCTTGTATCAGGAATAGTGTAGCCAGCAGAACCAGGGAGGTGATCGTCCCCCTGTGCTATGCTCTGGTGAGGCTGCACCTTGAGTACTATATTCAGTTTTGGGCCCCTCAGTAAAGAAAAAACATCACGGCCCTGGAGTGTGTCCAGAGAAGGGCTATGAAGCTGGTGAAGGGCCCGGAGCACAAGTCCTGTGAGGAGCGGCTGAGGGAACTGGGGTTGTTTAGTCTGGGGAAGAGGAGGCTCAGGGGAGACCTTATTGCTCTCTGAAACTACCTGAAAGGAAGGTGTGGGGAGCTGGGGGTCGGCCTCTTTTCACGTATAGCTAGTGACAGGACTAGAGGGAATGGCTTCAGGTTGTGCCAGGGGAGTATTAAGTCAGATATTAAGAGAAATTTCTTTACCAAAAGGGTTGTGCTGCATTGTAATAGACTGCCCAGGGAAGTGGTTGAGTCCCTGTCCCTAGAGGTCTTCAAGAAATGTGTAGATGTAGAACTTAGTAACATGGTTTAGTGGTGGACTTGTCTGTACTAGGTTAAAGGTTGGACTAGATGATCTTAGAGGTATTTTCCAACCTAAGTGATTCTGTGATTCTATGTATTCAGCTGAAGGAGCCTTGGATGTTTTAAAGATGTCATGTTGAGTCATGTTGTCCCCAGAAATAAGAGACAGTTTGTATTAGGTCAGATGCTTAATGTTATAGCAAACCTCTGCTTTTGAGGGGAAGGAACAGAAAAAAAAATGAATGTCAGACATCATTGACTGAAAAACCACAATGGCAATAACTTCAAGCCCTGTATTAAGTGGCAAGCAAGAGCCGGTGCTCCTAATAGTAATCTTGATGTGAATGGGGACAGTTAACTATATGTACTGAGATCAAAGGAAATGCTGGGTTTTTTTTGCACAAAGAAGTGGTAGGGAATGGTATTTTTCCTGAAGGTCATTTGGATGTTACATAAAGCTTTAACAATGACTACAGCTGATGATTGTGGTTACTAGACATCTGATGACGCTTACCAGGAGTACAAGTATGAAATCAATGCTGATGCATTGTCTAATAATTAGAGTTTCTTCCTTCTTTGAAGATTCTTTGAATTTGAAGAATCTCTGGTGTAATCTAGTGTCAGTCTACTGAAGTCAGCTGTGTTACTGTGAAGGTACTGGCCCAACTTTCTTTTCCATACACAGCTTTAATAAATGAACTCAAAGGGAAGAAAATGACATTCTTTCCATTTACTTTAAGTAGATTTAGGGCAAGCCTTTAAATAGCTGCTGTGCTGTGCCAGAAAGGTGAAGGGTGACGGAATTTCAGTGTTGGCTGGAACAAGCTGCACCTATCCATAACTCTAACTTAGAAGGTAGTGTATATGAGCAAATTTTAACTGCAATATGCTTTGGTATTTTTGAGAAGAGCTGCTATAAAAGTGTAAAACTTAATATTCTGTGGGTATTTGAAGGAGAAATCCAACAGCTTAATGAAAGATGGTCCCTTCAGAAAGGTTTCTGATACACTCTTTTCTGGTAAATCCTCGTAAGTCTGGATAGAACAGACTGTTTTGCCATGCAGTGAGCAAGTGCATAGTATGGCACAATTTCTGCTTTCAAGAGCTTTCAATGTACAGTAATAAAGCAGGCAACAGTGATGTCAAGATTAAAGTGGTGAAGGTTGTATTGAACAAAAAATGACCAAATGGAAGCATAATTTCTGTCCTGATAGGGCAAAAGGGACCTTTCTATCCATCAGGGTCTATGCTAATGCTGAGTACAGGTCAAAATGATACAAAGCCATTTCAATACTGTAGACAGTGGAATACCACATGCAATAGCTCTGAGGAGAAAACTGGTGGAAAGCATTGTGTTAAGGCAGTGCTGTTCTCTAGCTATGAGTAATAAGACTATATTAACTGTTCACATGCTGACACTGAAAGACACACTGGTTCTTTCCTTAAAGATTTCTCTGACTTTGAAGTTGTCTACCTCTGCCTTTTCTCTGCTTTTCCAGATGTTGTCACCCCAAATGGCTTGAACATTAAGAAAT
This sequence comes from Aythya marila, assembly GCF_965140915.1. Classification (NCBI taxonomy): domain Eukaryota; kingdom Metazoa; phylum Chordata; class Aves; order Anseriformes; family Anatidae; genus Aythya; species Aythya marila. The sequence continues at coordinate 130,915,819 of NC_139042.1, forward strand.
TTTCAGCAATGCATGAGTTTCAGAATTTGCATTCCATGTACAAGGCTAGGATCCAAGAGTTCATTCGAGGTCATTTCTATGGGTAAGCTTTTACTTTTCAAAATTCAGCAATGGTTGTCCACTATTTAAAAAAAAAAAAAAAAAAAAACTACAAAAACAAACAAAAACAAACAAAAAACAAACAAACAAACAAAAAAAAAAAAAAACAGAAAACACAGGAAGAACAACAAATACTTCATAATGGAGGTGAAATATTACCAACTTAGTCAAATATCCATCTGGGATTTCTCAATCAGAAGCTGAAGGAATTTCAGACACCAGCTCTAGCCCTGCTTAACATCTTATGGAATCAGGCAGATGGTCAGAAGAAGGTCAGAAGGTCTTTTTTTTTTTTTTTTTCCAATTATTTACCCAAGATAGAGTTTATCAGATTAAGATATCACCATAATTCAAAGAAAAGCCTCTTTGTCATTATTTTCTTGAGACAGTAAATTCCTCCAGAATAGAAAGCTGGTGTGTGTTTTGTATGATTACATCTTGAAAAACATTTTGTGCTTGTCTGTTTTTTTGCTTGGTTTCAGCCACCTTGACTTCAGTCTTGAAAAGACATTATTTTTCTTCATTGCTGGGAGATACGAATTTTCCAACAAGGGAGCTGATATGTTTCTAGAAGCCTTATCAAGATTAAACTTTTTGCTGAGGGTAAGAAAGCTTCTGGAAATGTAGAAAAAGTAGATCTTACACTCAAACTTACCTTACTATGGAAGTGACATGCAAGAATTTCCATGCAATACTCTTGGTTTACAGGAAAATAATTATGGAATATTCAAAGTTTTCATAAAGCTTTCTCCCTGAATCATCAGAACATACAACACTCTCAGGTTGCTTAAAAATAATTAATTACATAGTTCAAGAAGTTAATCTGTGGTTATGACCCTTGTTTTTAAAGAAAAGTACTAAAAATATGCTTAAAGAATTAGCTCTGAAGGTATACTTATCAGAAGGCAAATAAAAAATCATCCTGTAATGATGCAACTTTAAAACATCTTTTTAATGCAATCACATAATTGATTAGAACCTGACCGTGATTTTTTTTGACTACTATTATCATATTGGATGGGAATCTTGCATTAAAATTCCAAGTACAACAGTGTCCTGATGAGTGAGCATGGGGAGGCCAGTCACTGCACAATGCTTCTGTTTTCTCAGATAAAAATGAATGCAATGTTTCTTAGTTTGTTTATGGAGTACTTTAGTGGAGAAAAGACCTAGACCTTGTCATGACCAAAGAGCAGAGAGAGTGACCTCTGCAACTGAGGTCACTGAAAACATCTCCAGATATGTCACAAGGACTATATTAACAATAAATAAATAAATATATATGTATATATATATTTTTTTTAGAAAAAGGCTGATCAGTTTTCAGTCATCTCACAAGTTGTCCCAGTCTCTCTTTTGTACTTTGTCACTTAAATGATGTGGAAAATCTGAATAAAAACCTTGATACAGTATTGTCAGCAGGGCTGACAAAATACTGGTGTTCAAGGCCCTAAGTACACTTGTTCTACTGCTGTCTTCTATTAGAATGTCATTAGAGCCTGTGGATTTCCTGGAAATGCTAATCCACTCACTCATACAACAGATCACCTCATATAACTTAAGGATATCCTCCACAACTTTGCCAAATACCTGTGTTTTGTTGTTTGGCAATGCTGTGCAAAAATAGCTACCTTTTATTGGCATTTACACATCTATGAACTATAAATGCTGATAACATACATGCAGAAGGTCTTGCATGGTAAGAAGGAAAGAACTGCTTAAGCAATTATTGCAGCATTCTATTATTTTATCTGATGACTGATGCAAAACAAATGACAAGCAGCTAGGTTGATGGAAAATCAACAGAAACTGAGGTTAGTTTTCCAGAGTACTCTAGAAGTGTACTGGGGCTTGCTTTTACCGTTAGCTGAACATGGCTTTATTGTGTTACTGTTCCAAAGAACACTTGCTCTGTCATTAATTCCGGAGAGGTGATTTGGCTGGGAACAGCACAATAACCTGGACTATCTGTGAATCTGAGAATTATAGTGCTTCTTGAACAAGTCTCCAGCAGTGTGCCTGAGCCTCAAAAATACATAGCATTGGATAGAATTATTTTACAGTATAAAATCATTTTCCTTTACTACTAAAACACTTGACTGATATGTCAAGGATAAAGTATGTATATTACGGCAGATTGTTAATATACGCTGAGATAATAGCATAATGGATTTTGGACCTGCCTTGAAGAAAAGGAAGGGAGGAATCTTAAAATGATAGATTAATCTTATTATTTTGTACTGCACGTTTTCCCATACTCCATTCTGAGAGAAGGTGTGATAACAGCGTGTTTGTGTGTCTAAAGTTTAGAGGAGAGGCAATTAAAAATAATGTAGTTTTTACAGCTCTGAACATAGTTTACTCTTAGTTTTCTTTAAAGAGCTGCTGACATGAGTAAACCTCTTTCTGCTCCCTGTGAGGAGTTTCCCTATAACCAAATTGTCATTTTTTTTTGTCATGTAGTTTTTGTCTTTGGAGTGAGATGGATGTGAGAGATGATCAAGAAGTTACTAGCAGTTCTTTGTGTATCTGGCAGATTTTGTGCTAGGAGTTCAGGTGCACAGTGGTTGCTGATAACATCTCTTTCAGAACATTCATCTGAGGCAGTGTTACTATGGAAGATAGTTCTGCTGGCTATAGAGAATCCCTTGCCCTGTGGCTGACTATACCCCAGCTAGTAAACTAATTTCTCACCTCTTTGAGCCAACCACATTTATGTCACATGAGAAAATCTGTGTTGTATTTTTAACTCTTTCTGTTTATTTTCACATCCTAAGCCATGGTCCTTAAGCCATGAGAAGTCAGGGAGATCCATATTGCCCAAATTGGAACTCGGCAATTGACATCTGTTTACCTGTATCTGTTTTCAGCTATACTTCTGACTTGACAAAAACTTCACAGCTGAAAGGAAAGTAATAAGATCAGAGCCTTCTTGGATAACTAATCAAAGTGTGTTTAGTTTTGCTGTGGCTAATGCTTAGTGTTAAAGTGGGCAATGATACCGTGTGGTGAGATTCTCTTTTCCTCTCTGTCTCATGTCCATGCAGGTACATAAGAGTGATGTTACGGTTGTTGTGTTCTTCATTATGCCAGCAAAGACAAACAATTTCAATGTGGAAACCCTGAAAGGACAAGCAGTCCGGAAGCAGCTCTGGTAATTACCATTGTCACTGAAGGTCTTGTGTAGTCAATTAAGGAGACATGCAAATGTTTCTGATGAATAATAATGCTTTCTTTTTGCTCTGCTAAAATCAAGGATTGTGAGTAACATTTTGATTGTGAGAATGTATTTGTGGGGATGAAAGAGATGGGAATGATAAATAAGGGTAAATTATATATTTTTTGTTCTAGGTTATTTTTAGTGAAGTTTTCTTGTCATGTTTTGTAACAAGGTAGCAGCCAGTACTTGGTTTGTAGTGACAAAATCAAATGCTCCAGAAAACCTAGTCTTCTGGATTTGTTCTGTTTCCTCCTTTGGACTTGACACTGAGCTGCCACAAAATAAGGACTGCTTGCTAATCTACTAGAGTAAGCTTCTCTGCCATAAGTGGGGAAAAAACCCTATCTAATTACATCTGCTCTCTTATTAAGAAATATGGAAAGTGTTCTGTCTAATCCAGCAGAAAAATAGCAGTTGATATCAATTGTGTGTAATTTTCTATATAGTTTACAATGAGCGATGGCTAGACCCAAGTGGTGAAACTTGCAATTACAAAGCGAAAACTCTCACAGTCCTCATTTTAACAGTTTTTCATTTTACAGCTTTGAACAAAAAAGCAAATCAGGGGCAGAACTCAACATGCAGCTCTAAACTCACCTCCCTTTAATGGCTAAGTGATTCTGCACAGGAGGGGACATACTAAAACTGCACAGGAGCAGTGACAGAAATAGTTCAACATGGGTGATTGAACTTATTTAGCTCTTGCTATATCTGAAAAGATGACAAATAGGAAAGATCTATTTACTCTCTAGATTATCTCCAGAGTCATCTCTCAGCAATTCTGGGGGACTTGCAGGAATCATTCTACCTGGTTACCACTCTGGAAATGGGTGCCAAAAAGGTAGAGGGTGAAATTAATTGCTTTTCAATGGCTTCCTAAAAGCAATGCATCTGAGCTGTTTTCACTGCTAGTAGAGAGTGGTGGTTCTCTTTAGATAATGATTCATCCTATACCACCTCAGGAAGAGTCTCAGATAAGTGAAGGGAATCATCCTCTGAAATTGATTGTCACCATTGATTGATATGCAGAGGATTTACACAACTGGTTTTAACTGTAGATGGCTAAAGTGAGGTAACATAGCCAGAGTTTTTAATAAGACCTCTATATGCAGGAACTGGCTATTCAGATGGAAATACTGTTAAATCCTGAAATGAATTCAAGTGAAGTCACTGCTGTCATAGGGCCAGGATCTGGCTCTGAATCAGCTGCAGGAAGATAATGTAAGCACAGTGAGAAACAGCCATGCTTGCAACAAGCCATTTTTTGCTTCTACTGTGTTTTTGATATGAAGTATGTAATGTTTGAATGCAATGCAACAGGTTTATATTAAATAAATAATATATGATATATTAGTAAAGTTTATTTAAATAAAATATGAAAAGGTTTTTCCCTGTTTTATCTCTACTACATGGTTGTTTCTCTGGTACTCAGTAATGCAGGTGCAATGGTAACAGTAAAGGTAACTTTAAAGATGTGAAATCACACACAAAAAATGCTGTTTCCAGCTATTATTCCCACTATGCTCTGTGAAAAGCAAAAGAGTCTTTGTGTCCTCACATGAAGAACTGTCATGGTCAGCATCTGGAGCTGGTGGATAAAACCACCTGATATAAGTGTTAATAATAATTTTAGTTGATTTTAAGGATGTCACAGAACTTAAATGCTAGAAGACATTGGCAGTTATTGAGGAATACATGAACAGCAGCATATCCTATCTGAGTTAAGTTTTGGAGATTGCTCATGTCATGAGTCAATGAAAATACAGTTACGAGGGGACTAGCTTACTGAGATTTGGATCAATTTGTTTTGACCTTTAGTTGCTTTACGTCTCATCCACAATTAACTCATCCACTACTGTATCTTTGTGAGCTGGGAGAGAGCAACTAAAAATTAGTATGTCAATTTTCAGCTTGGTGAAGTTTAGGATTTCACTTCACAAGTTTTGTCTTAGCCCAAAATCTAATTCTTAGAAAGTAGGAAAGAAGGAAAAGTTCCATGAAAGAGAGCATTTTAGTCAAATTGAGCATGTGTGCGCTATATTTTAAACAGCACTTTCATCTGTATTTTCAAGTTATTTATTATAGAGATAGGATAATATAAATGGCTCTTTATATTTAGAATAGCTGTTTGCTGGTGTTCTTTCTCAACTAAAATATAACACTTCTGGGTTTTATTATTGGCTTAAAACATAGCCCATGATTTTCAGGAAGTTTTTTGTGTGTTTGTTTGCAAACTATTTTTTGTCAAACTACTTGTTAGTCTAACTCTTATTTTCAAAAGTCTTTAAGTTAAGAAACAGGTCTGAAATGGAAGGAAAAAGCTTGCTTTAAAATCCTTATTTATTTACCTCTCATATCCTACATCTTTCATAAAGTCATGTTAAGTTGGGAACCTCCGAGTCTTGATTAGTGTCCAATGTCAATTATTATGTTTCTTTACTTAAGAGTCATGTAAATGCTCTCTTTTTCATCGCTGAGATATAGTGTGGTTTTCTGATCGAAGTATTGAAAGTAATCACTGTTGAGTTCTGCTTCTGGCTTTGGCAGTTTGTCCATCATTGAAGGCAGATCATATCCTCAGTTGCAATGAAATCTGTCGGTATGGCTGTTGGTCAGGTAAAAGACCTTTGAGAATGAGACCTCTGTCTCAATGTTTCTGCATTCTTGGTTCCATCAGTATACAAGCACAATTTGATTTCCAGCCGCAGGAATCTCTTTTTTTCTTTGTCCTGGAGCTCGTGTTTATACATAAATCTATTTATTTTCCTAGGGACACTGCACAATCTGTGAAAGAAAAGTTTGGAAAGAAACTCTACAATGCCTTGCTAAAGTGAGTGTGTAGGTTGTTTTGCCCTGCCTTGCAAACGCACATATTCAGCTGGTTTACCTGTGATATACTTGTGCTTCTACTCTTTGTGTAAGAAATTTTGGAATCCACAGAAAGGACGTAGGTGAAGGATATGGGATGTTCTATTCTGTAAACACGATACAGGATCAGCAAATTACAGAGAAAAAAAAAAAACAAAAAACAAAAAACAAAACAAACAAAAAAAACATACTAGCATACTACTGTGGAGTCTTAAGAGACATGAGGATGTTTAAGTAGCACTGAGGCTTACTCACTGACAAAAGCAATCTACCTCAGCTTAAAAAATCACCAGGGACAAGTATGGATTAGCGAATTGTTCATACCCTTTCAAAAGACAGATTATGTGAGCTGGAAATGAATGACTCACAGCACAGCTGGGAGGACTGGAACTTCAGCAAAAATAAGGTGTGACTGAAAAACAGAAAAAATAATAATTCTAGCTTTTTTGGAAGCTAATTGGAAGGACAGCAAGTGTATGAGAGAATAAAATGTAGGAAATATAGGAGGGCCATGAAAACTAAGGAAAGATTCATGTTGACATCAGCAGACTTCAGAACAGACCGCATTTTCTGTTTCTTCATTTTTTTAATGCAACTTTAATTCTCATTATTAAGCTCATAATTAAGCTCATTATTAGGAAAGCATGTAGTTCTAGTTGTCAGAAAGACTAATAGTAAGTCATTTGGTAAAGTAGGCTCTGTGTTGCCTCTGCAGAGGAGAAATTCCAGACTTGAACAAGATTCTTGACCGGGATGATATAACCATTATGAAAAGAGCCATCTTTTCAACTCAGGTCAGAAAACATACTGTTTACACAAACATCTGTTGTGGATGGTAAGCATGACTACATACAAGGATTGTACGTGACACATAGTCATATGTGTACTTTGAAGAACTATTCAGCAAATACTCTTCCTACTGGTAACATTTAAAGGTCTTCTGTGATTGTTTTTAATGACAGTACAACCCAAAATAATTATTTTGGTAATTCCATATATCTTCCTCCAGTCATGTGCAAGTTTCCAAATTCTTCTGTTCTGCATAAAGTGCAAAGTCTTTGCATTGTTCCTAAAGCATGGATTCTTCCAATTTTATAAAATATGTAAAATCAATCTCTTAAGCAGAGATAGTAAAGTCGATCGCCTACCACTAAAAACAATTAAAACTAAATGGTAGGCCTTTCTGAAAGTCAGTACAAATACATGAATTTTGAGGTAAATGAAGCTCTGACAGCTTTTATGGTCTCATTTGTAGCCTGGCTTATACAGGAGCACATTATATGATTGCAACTTTCTCTTTTTATCTTAAAATGAAACGGTAAAAACCTATCCACATCAATGGCAAAATCTCCCAGTGTCTTCCACTAACCTTAGACAATGATAGCAGGATGTGTTGCCAGCAGTTTTGCCCCTCATAGGTTGCCTTTTCTCTTTTTAGCGACATTGTCTGCCTCCAGTGACCACCCACAACATGATTGACGATGGCAATGATCCAATCCTCAATACCATTCGACGCATTGGCCTTTTCAATAACCGGACAGACAGAGTAAAGGTATGTTCTCTGATTTCCATTTTAGATACAAAATGGATTTTTTTTTTAAAACAGTCAGTCTGGATCATTAGAATGGGAAGCACAGTCAGATTCTTGATAGAGGGGCAATAATACACTACTGGAGTACTTCTCCCTCTTCCTCCCTTTCCAGGAATAACTAGTTACTTTACAGATACCCCCGTTGCTGTTTAATTAAGTTAATTTCAAATTAGAAATCTAATGCTAGGGATTTGACTGTTTTCATTGCTGCATCCTGTGCTGAACAAGGAACTACTGACATCCAGAAAGTACCATAGGTTATTTGCACCTGGATGTTAAACTCTTTAACAGATTAATTTGCTTAAAACTGGAGGTCTAGAGTTTCAGCACAGCCATTTCTGAGTATTGGTTCTCGTATTAAGAACAGCGGCCTGACGCTCAGCGTTTGCTGTAAAAGCTAACCAGGATTCTGATCCTGAACAGAAATATTTCCTATTCATGCTGCCCTCGTGTTTAATTCAATTGCTGAATCTAAAATTATGTAAATAAATTATTTCCTATACTTCCATGTATGTTTTACCAGACCACAGAAATGATCATCTCCATCTTCCACAGGTCTGTCAAAGTTTTTTTAGTCTGGCAGTCTGTGACATTTTCTCTGTTAACTATGGCTCTCTCTTCTTGCATTCTTTTCCTCTTCCAAACATCCTTTTGGTGGTCAGGTGTATAGTATCTCTGACAATGATATATCTCTTTGTCGTGGTTCCGCTTGAGTGGGCAGCCGAGCTCCACCACAGCCGCTCTCTCACTCCCCCTCCTCAAAGAGGAATGGGGAGAAAATATGTGAAAAGGGCTCAAGGATTGAGATAAGGACGAGAAAATCACGCAGTAATTATTGTAACGGGCAAAACAGACTCGGCATAAGGAGATAGTAAGATTTATTGCCTATTACTAACAAGCGAGAGAAGTGAGAAAACAAAGGAAAAAGCAAACCAAAAGCACCTTCCCCCCCATCCACCCTCTTCCACCTCCTCCCCCCGAGCGGCGCAGGGGAACGGGGGAATGGGGTTATGGTCAGTCTACAGCACTTCTTCTCTGCCGCTCCTTCTCGGTCACTCTTGTCCCCTGTGTTGTGGGGTCCCACCCACGGGATGCAGTCCTTGATGAACTGATCCGGCGTGGGCTTCCCACAGGCAGCAGCTCTTCCAGAACTGCTCCAGATATGGGTCCGTACCACGGGGTCCATCCCTCAGGAGAAAACTGCTCCAACCTGGCTCCCCTACGGGCAGCAGCTCCTGCCGGGTCACCTGCTCCTGCGTGGGCTCCTCTCCACGGGCTACAGGTCTGGCACGGAATCTGCTCCGGCAGGGGTCTTCCACAGGTGGCAGCCTCCGTCGGTGCAGGGCCACCTGCTCCACCGTGGTACTCCATGGGCTGCAGGGGGACATCCTGCTTCACCATGGTCCTCACCACAGGCCACAGGGGACTTCTGCTCCGGCGCCTGGAGCACCTCTCCCCCTCCCTCTACACTGACCTTGGCATGTGCAAGGCTGTTCTCTCACTCCCTTGACTCTCCCGGCTGCTGTGTGGTGCAGCGTTTTTTCCCTGTCTTAAATATGCTCTCACAGAGGCGCAAAACAACATCGCTTATTGGCTCGGATCTGGAAAACAATGGGGCCCTTCCCAAACATGGGGCAGCTTCTAGATCTTTCTCACAGAAATCACCCCTATGGCTCCCTGCTACCAAAACCTTGCCACGTAAACCCACTACACTCTTGTTCTCAGTATGCTGGCTGTTAAACTCATGAGGATTACTGCATAACCATTTTCCTCAACTTCCTAGTATGCTTCTTCATGGCTTAACTGTATATCTACTAAGCACGTGTCTCCAATGAGCTCTGAGAATGTAATATGATAGTAATATACCAGATGTAATAAATGTAGGGTAGAAGGAGGCACTGTATATAAATGTATTAAAAATTACTCAGAACTAATAGCTTGAAGTCATTAGAAAGCAGATTGTGTATAACACTGCAGATACCTCCTCCTAATTCTCAGCAAACTTCACTGAAAAGGTTGTACAAAACTGGCATTACCACTGGAAAATTACCTACTACTTGAACAGAATGTATACTAAATGAGCTGATTGTATCAATAAAAGTTCTCTAAACTTGAAAGAGAAAGTCATCTTGAGACACGTATGACATGTCCACACAATTGTCATGTGAAAAAAACAGTGATGCCAATGGGAAATCTTACTTGAATCAGTGGGTTCAAGTAAGCTTGCATATGAGAAGTTTACAGGCAATTTACTGGTTGAATACACTCATGTGTTGATTTATGCAAGTGAGTAGCATGACTCTGTTATTAAGAATAAATAAAGGCATCTCCCTGATGAGGAATGATGGTTGAAGTATGATAATTTGGGGAAGAAAGGCCCAGAGGTTAAACCCTTCCCTCATACTTCTTTCTACCAGAGCTGACTGGACAACCTACACAAGGTTCTTTACCTGTCAGTGGAATATGGGGCAGTAACACCAAGCTGAACAGAGTCATACAAATAAATTAGCTTGGGTCCTGGAAGAGGGACGTTAACCTAAACTAATAAGCTTTGTCCTTCAGCAAGATTAGTTAGCCCAGGCACAGGATTGTGATGATCGGGTTATAATATGTCTGGTTTCAAAATTCTTTCAGTTCTTAAAAGACCCTCTGAACACCATAAGCATTCCTATATTTCAATTGGAAGCTCAGGAGTGCTGTGTCCTCATGAGGTCTCCTCTAGAACAAGACGTCCCTGTACTGTCTGTACCTTGGTACAGCCAACCAAAAGAACCAATTTAGAGTTGATAATTGTCACAGCCTTAGCCATAATTCACAACGTGCATGGTCTTTTCTGATCAGGAAGGATAAAGCCAAAGACTTTTCCAGAAAGTACCGTTTATTATCAGTATTATTTCCAGGACAAGACCCATGCATGTGGCTTCATTACAAGATCATGTATTTTAGTGTGGGAATTGAATTAGGTAATTGAATTAGGATGGGCAAAGGAGGTATTGTCCAAGTACTTAGGAAAAGACCAGAGTGAAGGAACTGATGAAGTATATTGATAATTAAAATGTATTAGTAGTTTCCTTTCACCTCTAATGTAACTTTTGAATATCCAGGTGATCCTACATCCAGAATTTCTTTCTTCAACCAGCCCATTGCTGCCCTTGGACTATGAGGAGTTTGTTAGAGGCTGTCACCTGGGTGTGTTTCCATCATACTATGAACCCTGGGGTTACACTCCAGGTAGGCAATCTGTACATTTAACTAAGTATCAAAGATGAATACACATTCTGTTGATGCAGAATAGCTTTACAGCCAGTTTCTTCTGGAGTGCTGAAAAAACTCTTTTGACTCTGTTTCCTCTGCAGTGCAAAGGTCTTACTGCTGGCAAAATTTGGGGGCCAGGTGGTATAAAATGGCATCTACTGACTGACAACTACTCAAATTTGTCCCTGCGCTGGACCCTTTCCCATACTAACATGTAATCTTTTGATTTTCTGTGGCTTTAGAAAAAAAAAATGCATATTGAAAAACTTAAAGCAACAACTCTGTTGCTACCAGCAGACATACTTCAGTGGATTTAATTCAAGATAGCAATTAGGTTTGATAGACATATATAATACCATATCTAAGATATTTACCACAAACACTTACATAAAGCGATGGTGAATATCACAGACTTAAAGGGAAGTTTCTAAAGATAGAGAAAACTTGTAGTTTCTGACATTAAAAAAAAAAAAAAGTTAACAATCCAAAATTTAAAAAAGGCACTTAGCACCTAATGAGATCAGTGCAAACTATAAACATGAATACTTGTGAAGATCAAATACCAGGTGTCTTTTATGTCCTCCAAAATATCTTCTGTAATCTCGATACACATCTAAAAGTTTAGATGCTCCTCTGAAGTGCATTTGCTGCAAGCCAATGAATCAGAATAAAAATTTTGCAAAGTTGATCATTCTCCAGAGCTATTTCTCTCCAAGTAAGAGACCTATCTAATTCCAACTAAGACAACGGTCTTGCATTCCGGCAATTTCTCTTCCTGATCAAGTTTCAGGTAAAGTATAAAGAAAATGTGACAACCAGGTAACTTCGAAGTAACCCAGCCAGAAAAGTTAGACTGTTAACAGTTTTGAGGAAAGCTGTGATTTATGCTAGTTAAAAGAATAGCTTCTCTTTCTTTTATTAATGCAAAAATTTATTTCTTTGTTGATATACCCACTTAATTCTCCAAGAAACAAAAAGTGGTGGTTTTTAGGTGGATTTGTAGCTCTGTTTTATAGACACAATCTTTGTTATCATATGAATGAAGGGCGTGTAGACGGCTTTCAGCATTTCAAAGACTAGAGTATTCTATTTTATCTGCCTGCTAGCATAGGATAGGCTTAATTTCATCAGCAAAAAACTCTTTAAACCTGACTAAATAGTTATTCTTGCTCACAGCAATGACAGAAATAACTACAAAAGATGTGTACATTTTATAATTTTATGATACTGGTTCCACATCTACGTTGAAAGCAATCCTAAATTAATGATGCTTTCTTTGTTGTTGCTATATGGACCAGTTTACAAACAATGAATATCAAAATAAAAAGTTTAACCTGCTCAAGCAACTAAGTGATTCAATTTTCCAAATAGTCATGAACACCTAATGAACATTTGTGTATAACAGGCTTCAATTTAAACTCCAAACAAACAGTCCAGACCATATGTTGGGATTCTCTGTTTCAACACTGGATTCCCAGAAAGTTTTCAATTTAGCTGCTGGGAAACATGAGGCTAATTTCACAGTGCAAAATTTTCTCTTTAAAATTCCATTTTTTCTTTCTTCTTTTTTTCTTTTCCTCAAAATCCACAAAAAAAGCATAATAGTTTTCCCTTGTCATTTTCAGAGCAGCTCTAGTTTTATGGGACCTCTGTCAGCCTGTTTCTTTTTCTTTTTTTTTCTCTCAGGGTAAAATCATTCAAAACATACTGCCCTGAAACACTTTTTGTCTGTTTCTTTTGGCAGCTGAATGTACTGTGATGGGCATTCCAAGTGTGACCACAAACCTTTCTGGATTCGGCTGTTTTATGCAGGAACATGTTGCTGACCCAGCTGCTTATGGTAATTTTGTTTGTTTGTTTTTTAACACTGTATCAAAATAATGCCCCTGCATTAGGAAATCAAAAAGCACAGCAATAGTGCTTCAACTTCTCACTTTCATGCTTTCACTATTGCCATGTGGTTCACTGGGGGAATACATTCAGAGCTCCAAAAACCAGTTAGAATCATAGAAACATAGTCTCCTAGCACTTCATAAAGTCACAGAATGGCTCGAGTTGGAAGGGACATCAAAGATCATCTAGTTCCAACCCCACCTGCCATAGGCAGGGATGCCACCCACTAGATGAGGTTGCTCAAGGCCTCATCTAACCCGGCCTTGAATTAAGCATTAATACAGTCTTACTTAACCCTTAAAGCATACTTTCCATAACTGGAAATTCTTGAGGTAACACTGTTTTTTAGAAAACAAGCTACAAACACCTTCCCCCCATCCACTCTCTTCTACCTCCTCCCCCCAAAGTGGTGCAGGGGACTGTGGGCTGTGGTCAGTCCCTGATGCTTCATCTCTGCCACTCCTTCATAGTCACTCTCTTGGATGCAGTCCTTTCTAAACTGATCCTGTGTGGGCTTCCCACGCAAGCAGTTCTTCAAGAACTGCTCAAACATGGGTCTGTGCCACGGGGTCCATCTATCAGGAGCAAACTGCTCCAGCACAGATCCCCAACAGGCGGCAGCTCCCCCCAGGCCCCCTGCTCCTGCGTGGGCTCCTCTCCAGGGCTGCAGCTCCAGCCCGGAGCCTGCTCCTGCAGAGGCTCTCCAAGGGCCGCAGCCCCCTGCTCCACCGGGGGCTCCTCCGTGGGCTGCAGCATGGAGATATGCTCCATGTGGGACCCATGGGCTTCAGGGGACAGCCTGCTCCACCAGGGGCCTCTCCACAGGCCGCAGGGAGCTTCTGCTCCATGCCTGAAGCACCTCTTGCCTTCCTTCTGCACTGACCTTGGGGGATGCAAGGCTGCTTCTCACTCCTCTCTCTCCCAGCTGCTGTTGTGCAGCAGTTTTTTTGAACAACCCCGCCCCTTTCTTAAATCTGCTCTCACAGAGGCACAAATAACACCACTTATTGGCTTGACTCTGGCCAGCAGCAAGTCCCTTTGGAGCTGGCTGATAAGTTCAGCAGCTGCCCCTTATCTAACATGGGGCTGCTGCTGAACTCTTTTCACAGAGGCCACCCCTGCAGCCCCCCACTACCAAAACCTTGCCACATAAACCCAATATGCTTCCCCAGGCCAGGGCCTGGGGGCTTCTCTCTGGTCACCCCTGCAAGGGCTGCCAGCAGAGAATCTATGGGTAAATACCCTGCAACACACGCTGCCTTGCCTGCCACTGGCAAGAGGACAGGGGTGCACAGGGGCCTCTATCTGCTCAGCATTGCTGCTGGGATCTTCTAATTAGTGCCTCAAGTAGTGGCTTGGACCCTCTCTTCACACACCACCCCTGCTAGAATCCCGCAGTTAGCATCAGAGCCCCTCTTTCCGCCCAGTACCCATTCTGGGATCCCTTAATAAGCAGAACAGACTCTCAGTCCACCCAGCAGCTATGCTCTGATCCCTCCAGTAGCAGTAGAGCCCCTCTGTCTTTCCACCACCCCCTTATCAGATCCTTTAATTAGCAGTAGAGCCCATCTCCACCAAGCACCCCAGCCACAGTGAGACAGACACACAACCTCCCCTTCCTCCCAACACCCTGACCGGATCCCTCAAGTAGCTGCCCTGAGCCCATCACCACCCACTATTGTTGCTGGGATCCTTCAAGTAGTGGCAGAGCCCCATCCTGCTGGGATCCCTTAATTAGCAGCACAGACCCTCTGCCCTCCCATCTCACCTGCCTAGATCCCTCAAGTAGTGGCAGAGGTCCTCTCTGCACACAGAGGGGGTCTATAGGGTAGACCCTATGTCCACCCATCACCCCAGCCAGGGTCCCTCAACTAGTGAGAGTCCGTGAGTCCCCTACCACCTCAGCCCAGATCCCTCGGGTAGTAGAACAGCCCCTCTCTCCACCCACACCACTACCAGCATTGCTTAAGTAGTGGCTTGGTTCTTCTGTCCTCCCGTCTCCACTGTCCTGATTCCCTGAATAGTGGCTCAGTCCCTATTTCTGTCTACGTTAAGACAACCACTGGCATTCATGAGATTACTAACACCTCCTTTGGCACAGATATGTAGTGTAATGCCAGCTGGTGTTGCATTGCCATTTGCCATGTGGCCTCGAGCCCTCTGTAGAGCTTTCATGCTATCCACCATAACGTTTGTAATACTTTGTATTTCCCTGGATAGATTTACTATTGCCTTTTTCTCACATTGTTATGACCAACCATGGCACGAGAACTGTGGCAAATCTGGGAGAGGTGGTTGACCAGATGGGCCATTGCTGTTTGCACTTGTATTTCTTACCTTTGCTCTACCTGGATGGATGCTGGCCTTTAACTTTGCCTATCGAGGGTGGCACATGCCAAAGAAAGGGGTGTGTTGTCCTGTTCCTCGCTCATCACGTGTCTTCCGTCTGTGGCCCATGGTCTCCCCCATTCCCAGCACTGTTTCATCAAGTGTACAATCCCACATGGAGACTGTCCAGACATGGGGCCTAGGTCACCATGAGCCACACAGACCCCAAGGCTGCTCCTGTAGACTGGACAGGGCAGAGCCAGGCAGGAGCTCCAGCAGGACATTATTATACATATATATATATACATATATATATATATATATATACATATATATATATGTGTATTGTATTAATTAATTAATATTGTATTATACTGTGTATATATACATATATACATATATATACACACATATATATATATATATATATATATATATATACAGAGAGCATGGGTCACTTGCTGTTCTCTGCCAAAACATGGGTGTGGGCATTGACGTAACTTATACATTCCTAGGGAACACCAAGCAGTTCACTTAAGGTAGTTGTGTGTCTGTCTTACCTATTGAGATAGCTGAAGTCTATCCTCCTTTTCTTTCCAACTCCCTGGGGACAATAATAATGTATTGATCTTGGCAAACTACACAGAGGCAAAGTTTACCTCTGCCCTTTCTCAGCCAGAGTTGTACATTGATTAATGTGTGTGAGTTAGCTGTCTCTGTGCAAGTCACTAGTATTTGTACTGAAAACACAGCCCATGTCCTACAGACTGATTGACATTTATAAATTCTAGTGCAAACTTGGAAAGCATTAGATATTTTTTAAGCAAACAGTATTTTAAAATGGTGGGAGATAAAAGTGGTATGTCTTTAGCGAGAAAATCTTGAATCCTTTTGGATATATTTATACAAGAAAAACAACAACAAGAAAGTCTCTAAGTTTTGAGTAATCTGCTGTATTTCAGCTTGAAAGGTAAAGAAAATTGAAGTAAAAAAATACATATTTCCCTACATCTTTGAATGCCATCAAAATAGTAGCAAATGTTCCAGTTATAAACAACTGCCTTCCAACATTAAAAAAGGACATCTAACACGTAATGTTTGTAAGTCTATGTGACAGGAAGTAGAATGGAAATGTAAGAGGTCACCTTCAATTCAACTCATCTCCTTTTTTGTGTCTTTTAGGGATCTACATAGTAGACAGGAGGTTCCGCTCACCTGATGAATCATGCAACCAGCTGACTCAGTTCCTATATGGATTTTGTCAGCAGTCCCGTCGCCAGAGGATCATCCAAAGAAACCGAACTGAGAGGCTTTCAGATCTGTTGGACTGGAGATACCTAGGCAGGGTGTGTGAAACTATTAATAGAGGTATTAAAAACAGACACAGTGTCTAACTGTCTTCAGCATCATGCTACTTTGCAAGGAGGCATCCCTGTTCTGAAAGGCACCCATCAAAGGTGCTAAAGATAAAGCCTGCCTTTACATTTCAGTGTAATGCTTCCATTCTCCAGTGGTATGGAGGGACTTAACTGAATAGGTTAGAGCAGGAGCCAATCACGCTTAGTTTTTTGTACCCCTCATGCTAGTCAATGCAAAAAGCTTTTGGGAGCTTTCTCTGAGGACAATAGCACCCCTACACTAACTAAGATTTGTGCTCCAAAGTCATCTGGACTCTTTTCAAGGATCCTATTTCGTCACGGAAAGAGTAGTCGGGCATTGGAACGAGTTGCCCAGAGAAGTGGTGGCATCACCATCCCTGGGGGTGTTCGTGGAAAAGTTGGACCTGATGCTTAGGGACATGGCTTAGTGGGTGACATTGGTAGTAGGCTGATGATTGGACCAGATGATCTAGGAGGTCTTTTCCAACCTTAATGATCCTATGATTCTATCAATTCTTCCTGAAAGGCTGTTGGGCCTTGTGGATAGTCAGAACTCCTAAACTAAATCTGTACCTTAAAGGCAAAACAGTGTTTTTGATTTGACATAGAAAACACCACAGTACCACCTACTAAGAAATAGCAAAGCAATATTAAGTCCACAGGAGCAAAGGAGTGGAAGGATCCATACATATCAGTTTTGTAATGATTTCGGACCTTGCTCTGCTTTGGTATCTGTGTGAGATCCTTTCTGTTGATATTACTCCTGACACAATATAAGACTGACACAAGCTATTTTTTTTTAATACAGGTGATGGAGGCTGGTGAATATAATGGATCCATCAAATATTGTTACCAAATTCTTAAATGCCAAGCCTCAGAAATTCATAAATGTTTCTTCTTTGTAACTGTTACACATACTCTATATGCAAGAATGAGCCTAAAGTTTATACACATACGTATTTAGAGATGTAAAATTTCCTGGTTTTAAAAAGACACAGTTCTGTCTTGAGGGATAAATAATGCCTGTCACTCTACACCAAACTACACCGACTGAGATGAGTGCTATTTACCAAATTGGTACACCTTAGACTTAAAAGAACCTTATTCAGCTTCTGTTCCAGCTTCAGCTCTACTTTGGAGCTCATTACTTCACAGTGATATGTTTGTTACAGGTAGAAAAACCATTTGGGTTCTCTTTAGCTAAACACATGGTCAGGCTTTGTTAAGCATCACCTTTGAGAAGATATTCATGTTACATTCCTTTTTTTTCTGTGTAAATCCGCTGTCCTCCTTGACTTGTAAAGGTTTCTCTTTTATTTTGCAGTATTACATGCATGCCAGACACTTGGCCCTCAGCAGAACATTCCCTGATAAATTTGAGATGGAACCAAGTGCTCCACCAAAGGTACAGTCTGCTTTTGGAGATGAGTTCATCTGCATTTTGGCTGTTTTACACAGAGAAAGAGAGAGAATGTGTGTGTGCTTGAGAGAGAGAGTCAGTCAGCAAGTTTTGTTCTAACTGCAGATAAATTAGCTCACAGTTAAAATCTTAAGTTGTAGACCCAAGCTCCAGTCTAAGTTGTAATGATATCAAATGCAAACAGTAAGGATACCATGTGCAATACAGGGACAGTTCTTCCAGCAATTTAGAGTGATCTGGATGGGACTACGCCACTTTAGACCAGCTGAAGAACTGGTCCTTGGAATTTCTTTTAGAAAAGCGTCAACTTCTAGTTTTGCTCCTGGTAAACTCCATGAAGATGTTCTGCACTAATCCAATAATAAAAAGGAAGCTGGGAAAAGATACCAAGGGAAAACGAAGCAAAACACAGTATTCATCTAAACAGAGTATGTGAGGAGAAGGCTGTGGCTGGAACTGCAAGGGGTCCAGTTTAAAGGCATACTTTCAATCACTACACTTCTTGTGTAGTGCACATTAGCACCAATGTTAGAAGGGATG
The DNA here is from genome assembly GCF_965140915.1 of Aythya marila. Taxonomy (NCBI): domain Eukaryota; kingdom Metazoa; phylum Chordata; class Aves; order Anseriformes; family Anatidae; genus Aythya; species Aythya marila. Next base: position 130,934,412 of record NC_139042.1, read on the forward strand.
CTGCTCAAATTCAGTCCAGACACCCCCAGAGCAACTCAGGTTTTCAAATAGTAAGAAGAAAGGAATCACAGAATCACAGAATCACCTAGGTTGGAAGGCTCAGGCCAAGACTCCTTGTTTGGCTCTGGTTTTGCAGAAATTGATGTATAACTAGAAAATTGTTCAAAACTTCAGGCTAATTCTGAATTTCAGTCAGAGCATTCTGACTAGAGAGTTCAGGAGGATTTCATGTAGCATTGAGGGTTTTAATGCTCAATAAGTCAAAGAAACAATGCTGGAAAGGAAGCGTATTGTTTATGATACAAGCTAAAGATTACTGCCATACAGGCACATACTTCCTATCAGAGAAGGACTGAGAGGACCTGTATTTAAGGGAGTTTAATTTTGGAGTGGTCTAGCTTACATGCCATCACCAATAGTTTGCCTTGACGTGCTGACTGCCTTGAATTGCTGTACACAACCAACTGAGGAACACTGTGATAACATGTACAACTTGCTTCTCTCTCTGCCAGACGGAAGGTTTCAGGTACCCCAGGCCTTCATCAGTGCCACCATCACCTTCTGTCTCTCAGCATTCCAGCCCTCACCACAGTGAAGGCGAAGATGAAGATGAGGATGAAAGATATGATGAAGATGAAGAGGCTGAAAGGGATAGGCAAAACATCAAATCTCCCTTTTCCCTTGGAGTATTACCTCAAGGGAAGACAAAGCAGCATGGAGAGTACAGGAACTGAATGTGTTGCTCTCACTGTATCAGGGTCTCTTCATCCATTCAAGAGCTTCTCCTGTAGGCTTGGCAAGCTTTGTGTTAAGGACAGGGTGTTGTGATTAGGAGAATCTTAAATGTTACTTGAGTTACACTGTTGGGAAGCCTAATATTATTTCACCTTGAAAGTAGTTTAAATGACAATTCTGTGCCCAGTGAAGGTAGAAGAAATTTTTCAAGCTTAGTAAACCTAGACAATGTGACAGTCCCCTCAGGAGCTTATACAAACTGTAGATCATACCTTTGTTTGCATAATTGTCTATATTAATCATGGCCCATGCTGATAGCTCTATTATGGTTGTTCCAAATGAACTCTTGCTTCATTTATGCCCTCCATTTTCCCCTCCCAAACTGAAATGATCTTTAAATCAGAGCTCAGAAAATGTAGAGAAAAAGTGGTACACTGAGGAAACCTTATCAGGGTTAAAAAAGATTTACTGAAAACACAATGATCTTCATTTTTCCTCATGCTGTTTATCTTATTGTAAGCTTACATCATTTAAAACATTTTTTTACAGCACATAGAAGTGTCTTGATTCAGTGGTAAAATATACTGTGGAACAATATAAAGTCTTATGCAGTGGGCATTTGAATTTTAGAGATAAATGAAAGTCATCTTCCTGAAGTCATTTAGACCCACAATAAACAGCAGATCATTTATTTTATCATTTCTCTGTTATGTTTCTTTAATTGTTTTCACTATGTCGTACATTAAGTTTGTTAACCAAGTTCAGGGAAGAAATGAATGTTATTTGGTTAAAGAAAATGACAAAAATTGCTTAATTAACACCTTCTCATGCAGGCAAACCTACATGCCACAGAGCAATGTGAAAACATTCAAAGTTGTGCATTTAAATTCTTCCAATTGCCCCATAAGTTCATGCTCTCTTTCACTTCTGTGGAAGAAACCTCATCTTAAAAAATAATTCTAAAACAATTCCATCTTTTATTTAGAAGTTTGAAAATCAAGAATTTCTCAAGCTGTTTAAGAAAAGACATTTCTAGCAATTGATTCAGGCTGTTCCTCAGCAGGTAGGATGATCTGACCTCTGGAGGTATTTACCTTCACTGTCTTTTCTGGGGAGAGCTTACATGACCAGTTTTGATTAGATACCTACCTTTCAAACACTTAACCAACACTTGAAGACATGGTTCTTACTATAGATCATATAAAATAAAAGTGATTAAGTGCCGATCTGTATTTTTGGTCACCTAAAATCAGTTTTAAAATTGGACTTTCATTCTCAAGCTGATTTGGATAACTGAAAAAATACCTATTCTCAGAAGATATGTTCAAGTTTTATGGCAAAAACTTGACTGGATTTAAAAGGAGTCACTATTGTTTAGCCACTTATAAAGTAATTAAAAATGGTTAATAAGTATTTTTCATATGAAAGCAGTGAAAACAAAGATACCACATATGTATTTTCTTCATACCTTTTACTAAGTGGAAAACTGCATTCTGTGAGCTCAAAAATGTATGTTCTTTGTTGAAGTGGATTTAATCAGTTACCTTGCTGAGTCAATGAATATGATGTTTAAGGGTGCAACACTTCCCCACAGCATTCTCCTGGAAAAACTGACTGCTCATGGCTTGTATGGGTGTACTCTTTGCTGGGTAAAAAATTGGCTGGGTGGCCATGCCCAAAGAATCGTGGTGAATGGAGTTAAATCCAGTTGGCAGCTGATCACAAATGTTGTTCCTCAGGGCTCAGTATTGGGGCCAGTTCTCCTCAGTATCTTTATCAATGATCTTGACAAGGGAATTGAGTGCACCCTCAGTAACTTTGCAGACCACACCAAGCTGGGTACAAGTGTTAATCTGCTCAAGGGTAGGTAGGCTCTACAGAGGGATCTGGATAGGCTGGATTGACAGGCCAAGGACAAATGTATGAAGTTCAACAAGGTTAAGTGCCTGGTCCTGCACTTGTGGTATAACGCTATGCAACGCTACAGGCTGGGGGAAGAGTGTTTGGAAAGCTGCCCAGTGGAAAGAGACCTGGGGGTATTGGTCGATAGCAAGTTGAATATGAGCCAGCAGTGTGCTCAGGTGGGCAAGAAGGCCAACCACAGCCTGGATTGTATCAGAACCAGCGTGGCCAGCAGCACTAGGGAAGTGATCATCTCCCTGTACTCAGCTCTGGTGAGGTAGTAGAGGTCTTTTCCAGACTAAATGATTCTGTGATTCTAAAAGAACATTTAAAGGTCATATTGAATGAAAATTAACTTTCTCTTAAAAAAAAAAAGAAAAAAAAAAAAGAAAAAAAAAAGAAAAAAAAAGAAAAAAAAAGGATTTCAGGAAGCCTAGCATTATTGCTTGTATATCAACACACTGTTATAGTGAAGAAAAGCATTTAACCCCATGTTCCCTGTAATTTGCATTAACATCATCTGAGAATGATCCATCACTTCCTTTGTTGCTTACAAATGTTCTAGTAGTGACAAGCTGTTTATTATCATTCCAGACCCAGCATCATTTCAGTGCTGGAAGATATGATCACTACACACATAACTGTAAATCTTGCTAAATGATGGAGACAGCCCTGACAGTATTGAATCTGGAAGGGTTTTGCTGGGGTTACATTAAGACAGCTATGCTTTTTCTTTCTGGATAAGGAGAAAAATAAGCAACGTGTATTATCATGACTGCAGGTTCACTTAGATGTACTGAAGGTATTTGAGTTTCCTAGCAGAAACAGAGAGTTGGCATGACATCTTCTACAAAGCCAGCTATGTTTTTTTCATCATGCTCACGCGTTGTGAGCACCAGCCCAGTGACAGAAAGTGTACAATTTTTGATACATAACTAAAGTGAATACCATGCTCAGTCTTCTCAGAAATACTCCTGCAGGGGACAAAGTGATCTCTGCCTCCCACTTCCAGGCTTATTGTAGTTCTGCCTTGTACATGTATGTTAGGACCAGATATCAGTAGCAAGGCAGTTTTAAGTATGGCAAAACATTTCTGCCTTTTGAAATGTTAGGGGGAATGGCTTCTCATTCAGTCAAGGCAACAGACTGTCTAACTTAAATGCCCCAGATTTCTAACTGATACTGTCATCTGACAAGGTTAGTAGCAGCTTTATGTTACATAACCAATTATCTGCCATATTGCAAATACTGGGGTTTCACAGACAGCTCTACCTATGACAGAATTGCTGTTCTGGTTCATGATACTTAGGAAAAGGAAAAGGAAAAGGAAAAAGAAAAAGAAAAAGAAAAAGAAAAAAAAGAAAAAGAAAAAGAAAAAGAAAAAAAAAGAAAAAGAAAAAGAAAAAGAAAAAGAAAAAGAAAAAGAAAAAGAAAAAGAAAAAGAAAAAGAAAAAGAAAAAGAAAAAGAAAAAGAAAAAGAAAAAAGAAAGTTTGAACTAGTGAGCTCAGATCCACAGGAATACATACAAGGTCAATGGAGAATGAGATTAGTACAATTTTTGTATTTCTAGGACATTTAGAGGAACATGAATTTCAGAATACTAAATCAGATGTCCTAATTTTTTCTTAATACTGATTGATCATACTGCAAATTTTGGTGAAAATTAACTTAATGCACTTTCAGAACATGCTTGAAACAAAGAGTTACTAAATGAATGAAAAGATTGTGGTGTCTTTAGATGAAATTCATCATGAATTCATTCTGTCATATAGTATACACTGCTATTGATAGATATATTACTGCTTAAAAATAAACAAACAAGGAGATTTTGATTTCTTCTATGTTTCGTCATGAAGTGACATAAACAATTACTGAAAATGCCTATGGCCCAATGATAGAAATTAATTACTCTTCAGATGCATTTTTTGTGTTGAGGAGAAGCATTATAGTTAGTGTGAGTTAACAAAATTAATTAGCAGTATCATGAGAAAGATCTGAGGAAAGTAGTATTAAATGATGAAGAGCAGGACCAGGGCTAAAGGTTAAAAAAAAAAACATAGTTGCTTGGACACAAGAATCATGTGGCTATTTTTTAATTACATGAGAACTACAGAGGGCTTTCCAGTAAGACCACAAAGCTGCATGAATAATGTTCAATATGTCTTTATCAGCATGGAATAATTAACCATTTTATATATAATTTCAGTTTGAAAACTTAAAAAACAACAAAAATGTACAAGAATGATGCAACTAATATTCTGTGTGCCAGTTGTCATGTATGACACTAGATTTGTAACTAGTGTGCCACCACCAGCTCCAGCAGACCTGTACCACCTGCAGCAGTAGTGACTGTATGCCATGGACCCTATTGAGGCCCTGATTCTGTACTAACCTTCATCAACATACAGGGACAGAAATGAAAGAATCCACCTTAATTGGAAGTAAAAATGGCTCCGATATACAGCTGGGTAGAAGGTGGCAGAAGGTTTTCCACTCACTATTGAAAATTTGATTTTAATGAAGTAATTGTGCAAAAGGACAGCTTTAATCATCCTTTCAGCTAAGATGGAACAGCGTATTTTAAACTTTGGATTAGAAATACAAAATGATCTAAACAAGGCAAGAACTTTACAAATATCTTTAGCTGAATTGGTAATTTTTAATCAGTTTGTATTCAAACCATTGCTATGAATAATATGTGAAAAATACGTGACCCTTTTGGAACTTAAGTGAGGACAAATTAAATGCTCTGTTTACACAAATCATGGTTTCAGGGTATACAGAATACAAATGTTAAAGAAATTTGAAATATTTCACCAATTTGATAAATTATCCGTCAAGTAGCCAGGGTGATCACCATTTTCTTCTTCAACTGTAAGACAAGACACAATGGGAGAAAATAAGATGTAGATAAAGGAAAGTTCAGCCACCCATAGTTTTCAGGATATGAATATACCTCAGGGACAGCCCTAGTGTAATCTGACTGCTTAGCTAAATGATGAAAATAGAAATAATCATGCCTTCTGTCATTTTAAATGTAGGAATTTTTCTGTTTGTTGAGGAACAAGGATATAAGCCATGTCCAGAGAAATATTTTGGTAAAAGGAACAATTTTTTCATGAAAAAAAAATATATTTGTTCTGTATTTGCACATTTCTCTCAGTCAAGAGGATTCTAAAATCAACTGAACATGATCTTCTGAAAATGTGTGACTTATCCATGTTTGATTGTTTTGTTAGTCTAGTACTACAATGATGTCAATGTTATTTCAGAGAGTATTTTTCAAGCAAGCTGGCAGTTTTGCTTAGCTTTCTCAGATGTGTCACCTTTTTTCTTAATGGGTGTTGCCAGACACTATCTCCTTTTGAACAGCAACAGCAGGCAGGAAAACACCACTAAAATTTATGAATCATGAACTTCACAAGATTTCCTCTTTTTGTTAGCTCACAAGAAACAGACGCTTTCACTGATTTATCTTTAGAATTGCCCATATAGTTTGTCCAAAGACTTATGCTCATTGTTAATTCTGCCTCTTTCACCCAAAGCACCACTGAAATATTTGGTTTTCAGACTTCTGCCATGGCAGGGAGGAGAGAGTTAAGCATAGAGCCCCAGAATTATGTGAGGTACAGTGGGAGATGCTAGGAGTTGGAAAAGTCAGTAATGGTTCAAGGATATCTGCACATACACCAGGTAAATTCTGTTTTCATTTCAGGAAAGCTGTATACTTTAGATAAACAAGGTGAGGTGGTATGGCAGCAATGGCAAGTTATTTATTGCACGCTAGTGATCACGTCAAAGGTAACGAGGCAGTAATAGGCCTGTTTTACCATGTATCTATGCAAAAGGTACAAAACACCTCATATTTCACTTGGGTTTTTCTTTACATTTCATAATTCAAATAAAGCTCTTCTTCCTATTGTGACAACTGTAATTAAGAGGCTGCATAAAAATCTCACAACTGAGACCAAAAATGCCACAAAGATAGCTTCTAGTCACCTTATATTCCTCCCTGGCCTGGACCAAAGAGGCAAGGAACATAGCTTGGACAAGCTCCTGATCTTGCATAAGCTCTTCCAACCTCCCCAGCACCAGGGACTGGAGTACAGCACAGAGTCACTGGTGCTTGTATCCTTCCCTTTTCAACTTCCCTGTTCCCAACTCCATTTCCAAATGGAGCAGGCCATTGACAAAAAAATAGTCTGTTTAACTGAAGAGGTGAAGGGTACCTGTACTCAGCTCTGGTGAGGCCACACCTCCAGTACCGTGTTCGCTTTTGGGCCTCTCAGTACAAGACATATCAAGGGCCTGGGGTGTGTCCACAGAAGGGCTACGAAGCTGGTGAAGGGCCTGGAGCACAAGTCCTGTGAGGAGCGGCTGAGGGAACTGGGGTTGTTTAGTCTGGAGAAGAGGAGGCTCAGGGGAGACCTTATTGCTCTCTACAACTACCTGAAAGGAAGGTGTGGGGAGCTGGAGGTCGGCCTCTTCTCACAGATAACTAGTGATAGGACTAGAGGGAATGGCCTCAAGTTGTGCCAGGGGAGGTTCAGGTTGGAAATGAGGAGACATTTCTTCTAAGAAGGAGCAGTCAGGCATTGGAATGGGTTGCCCAGGGAGGTGGTGGAGTCACCATCCCCGAGGATGTTCAAGGAAAAGTTGGACCTAGCACTCAGGGACATGGTTTAGTGGGTGATATTGGTAGTAGGGTGATGGTTGGACCAGATAATCTTGAAGGTCTTTTCCAACCTTAATGATTCTATGATTCTATGACAGGCGACAGAGTGCATAGATTTAGGGTCTCAGCATGGTGAACTGTATGTATGCAACAGAAGATGAGGGGTTTGGGATAACAGCTTTGCAGGAAGGCTGGTCTAGGGAGGAAAGGTGAACTATTGCAGGGTGAGGGAGCTGGGTGACAGGAGACAGGGCTCTTCATCTAAGGGGGTGCAATATGTGTGAAGGAGATGGGGGAACACAAGTTATTTAAGACTGACTCAGTAACTGGTTTCTGCTGTAGGAGGCTGTGAAAGACAGGCACAGGTTTTCAGGTTTTGCTTTGAGAAGCAGAAGTATGCAGCAGCAGTGTGAGAAAGCAGGTGATGAGGAGAGAGAGATGGGATGGCTGGACAAGCTCTATGGCAGGCTGGGAATACATGAATGATTATTGGATTTTTCAGGATATTTCAGGGCTCTGCCTCTAAATCTCCTTGGGACCCTTTGTCAACTGTGCCAGTGAGCTCTCAGAAGCCAAATGTTAATCCCACAGCTCCTGTTCTGAAGCTTTTTAGAATTCTTTTTAAGCATTTCTACCAGGGCAGAAAAGCCAATGGAGTAATGAAAATTTCACAAGCAATATTTTGTAGAAAAAGGAGTCCCATTAGAGAAGTTTTGTTTTAGAAAATTCAAATCAAAATAGCCATTCCCTTGAATCTAAACCAATAAAAATCTGAAAAGCAAATGAAAAGCAGACAAAAGTTTACCAACTATGACTTCTCAGATTCATGCTATAGCTTGTGTAAATGTACACCCTGATAAAATATACCCTGTGGAACACCTTATTTCAAGACTGACTTTTTAGATTAACATGTTAGTATTTATAAACCCCTTATTAGTACTTATAAACCCCTTTTTAAAAGCTCTGGGAAAAACAAAACATGCACTTACCTTGTTCTTGGGCTTTCTGTAAGGAACTAAGGAACAGTGCTGCAGCTTCAGAAAGAGATAAAGGATTTGTATTTTGGCTGCGTGTTTCTAGAATTACAAAATCAGAGATGCCCAGTTTGTCAGTGTTTTATGCGATTTCTTTATTTCACTCTGCTTTTATATCTACAAATAGAGATATAAATAGAAAAAAATACTGCTCTTTCCTTCACTCTGTAACATTATGTACTCAAAACCAGCCTGATAAATGTCTAACACAGAAGAGGTTACCTATTTCTTGCAAAGGGGGTTCCTTAGAAAGTAAAGAGAACATTTTTTTTCACGTGTTATTATTTTGCTAGGTTATTTCCTCTGGGCACATTGTCTAGCATGAAAAAATGTTGTTGACTTTTGTCACTTGTCAGTTCAGCAGAATTAATAATTTCATTTGATTTTTTTCCACTGGGAAAAGAAAGTCAAAGGGCCTGATGATAATGTGAAACATTATCATGTGAATACTAATAATGTGAAACATCAATGCTAATGGAAGTGAAGTCACAGGTACACAAGAAAAGAAAATCAGATACATGGTCTTTATAATGTGCTTTTTGGAATGAAGGATATAACAAAACAAAGTTATATTTAAAAAGTGCTTCCTTAAATATGATTACAGGAAAACAACCCCTCTCCTGTTTCTATAGATTTCTTTCCTAATCTGAGAAAAGACTGTGGGCACTTACCAAGCTGCATTCTGTCATACAGATCCTTTCGCTGGCTCTCATCTGAGATGAATCGCCGTCCCTCTAGAAGAACAGTGGGAAAAGCTGAAAACAACCTCGCAAATCTGTTGTAATTTGTACCTTACAACCCCTAAAGTAGTCTTTTCAAAACTCAAAGTTACAGCATTAATTCTACAAACATAAAATTGGATGCATTTATCCCCTGGGGGATTTTTGAAATCAGCAATAGTCCATCCTTAACTGGAACACTCCCAAACATACTTTATTCTAAAAAGATGTTGTTCCAGCACTTTTCATTCATATGTTAATCTACTGTAGGAGCTGTATGTAGTATGGAGGAATTTACTGAATTTTCCTCAGTTTTTCCTTGACTCCTATATGGTCAAGAGCCTTCAATCGCTTTGCTGGTCTATAAAGTATTGTTTTTTAAAGGGATTTTGCTCTATAAAATGAAAAAACTAAAATAACTAAGTTATAATAAAAAATAATAATAACAGTTCATTATTCAGTTGGAAGAAGTAAATAAAAAGGTGGGGGAGAATCTCTTGTTTTGGTTTGTTTTTTTTAAGGAACTTTGCTCCCTCAATACACGCCTTGCCTGGTACTTTTTGATTTTGAAACAATTCAGAATAGAATTGTTAAAAACACAAATATTTATGTTAAATGTGGGTCTGCATCAGAGGACAAGATCATCTCTCCTTGACTCTAAATTTTATATTTAATGCTCCTTTAACTCTGTACTAATACCAGAAATTCAAAATAATTTTTTGCAAGAGTTAATTACAACAGTATTGATAACCCTGACATTCAAGTTCTTAGAAGAGGTTGCTTGTGGTTTGAATTCCAACTGTAATGCAAGATGCTTGTTATATGAATGTGTTTTATCCTATTGCTTGGGAAGATGCTTTAATTAAAGCCTGAGTGAGAATAAGGGATAATGACTATATCCAGTATGTCTTAACCCCCCTTTAAGATTATTTCAGTTAAGAGAATTGCTTTTCCAATAGGTTTCACAATCAAGCTTCCAACTCTATACATTTCCAGTACTTTCTGGAAGTAACTGTGCTTTTCTTCTTCCAGAAGTTGCTTTCTTCAATTTGATTTCTTTAAAAATTAGTAATAATACTGGCAATGCCACTGTTTCAAAGACAAGGAGAAATAATTATAATCATATCCAGGTAGGCTTCAGAATTTCTACCTACACAGTATCCTTACATTACTGCTTGTGTGGAGCCAAGCAGATCAGGAATAATCCGGTGGTATAGAAAGTCATCTCCTCAAAACTTAAAGAGCTTAGGACTTACGTGCACCCTTCAAATACAGCATAGCCTGGGGAGTCCAGTTTCTCCTTTGGAAATGAGCCTTTATGCCGAAAAAGAGAAAGAGACATGTCAGCACCATACGCCATTACAAACAAGTACAAGTACTTATACAGCACAAACCTGCGAGATGCAAGGATGCTGTGCATTCAGCCTGAGTGAGCTGTTTACCTGAGGAGCACTCCAGGAGAAAGATATGAAGGACACTGCAAGGAACAGTGCCACTGAAGATGCTGTCAATTTACGGAGTCCCTGTGCACAAGAACCACAAGACACAAGAAAAGGGTTTCAGGTCTGTAGATCTTCTCAATTTCAAATCTAAATGTGAAAGTATTTCCAGTCCCTCCTTTCTCCCTGTCTTGCTGCCCAACCTCCTCATGCTCTGTGGCTATTTCAGCTTCAAAACACAGTGATCCAACAAGAGGATGAATGTTAAATCAAACACTTTATTCTCTTTACTCATATTTATTATAAAGGTTCCATACAGGTGAGAACTGTCATTGAAGTGAACGCCTTTTGTGCTTCTATTTACAAGGACACTAGATCCTGCAGGAATGAGAATAATGTGCAAACTAAGGAGAAATATGATATAAAATGCATCTTGATTATACTACACCTGAAGACAGAAACTAGACAATAAGCAAAAGTAGGGGACTTGTTATTCCAAACAAACGAACAGGGAAAGTAGATCACTAGTTCCTCAGGAAAGGAAGTTTTTAAACTTAACATCTTATTTGCATCAACCATGATTACATACTTGTCATGAGATAGGCTTACTTGATTCTTGGAGTTTGTTTGCTGATGCAGCACATGCAAATGAAAGCATTCAGCATAAATCCTCTGCAAACAAATTGAATATCTGCTTGTTTGCACAGATCATGTTACTATTCATGCATTGGTAACCATGATGGGTAAAAGAGAGGATCTAGCATTATGATTCACAGTGTTTTATTTCAGTCTGTTTTTGAGAGCGCATTTTGCTTATTTATTTCTAATGCAGTGGTTTCAAGCACACTGAACATAATGACATGTATATTTATCTTAAGTTATTTTTTAATGTTAAATTTGTTAACCCCCACTGCAGTTCCTAAAATATTATGTTGAAATGAAAAATCTTGAATTGCAAACTAAATGTTTCCCACATACCAAAAAGTCTCACTCACCTTCATACTTATTACAGTGGTGAATCTTCAGTCTTCGTTTCTTGGGATAACGTGTCACAAGATCTCCTAAACGTTTGTGGGTACCTTTTTAAATCTTCAGAGTGAATGTCCCCTCCCCTTCTGTGGCAGGGTGGAGGAGTCTAAAGGGATCTCTTGTCAGCCCTGTAGATGGAGAAGTAGAAGGTCTGATGACTCCTGAGGGAAACCTGTAGTCTTGCAGGAAGTCAGTGAAGTGATTGAAAGATAGACACACTTGGAGATGCACCCCATTAGCCAGGTGAATACTTTCTGAATACATCAGCATCAGCCTTGTGCATTTGCAATACAATGTCACCTTCTTGCCAGATGATCGATAACAACGGCCAGAAGCAAATATTAATATGGATGATGAGTATTTACCTAGGATAATCTAACTTCAGGTTGTTAGTCATTTTGGACACTGGAAAAGGTAGTAAATAGCTCCCCAGTCATAACATGCCAACATTGAGAAAAGGGTGACTTATCCAAGGGTCACTTGAGATTGTTCCTAGCATACGCTTAGAGGGGGCAGTCTCTTGTTTGCTTCTCTAACAATCTCTTGCGTATGGTTTTCTTACACATGAATAAAAATACTAAGCTGAATTAAAAAAAAATAAAAATAAAAAAAATATCCTTAGTAGCCAGAAACACTTTACTGTCTCCTGGATTGATTGGAATAAAAGCCCAGGTTGTGGGCTTGAATTGGTCAAGCAGTGGAGCAGTTAACAGAAGAAAGGCAGGAAGAGGGAATCAGAGAAGCCACTTGCATAAGCTACTTCTAAGTGATTGTTGTCTCATCACAGTCATGGATGGTCGTTTTGGTCCTCAGGCAAAGAGTGAAACATGCTTGATTCCTAGCTTTGCTTGTTTTGCAGCTAGTGTTTTTATCTCTGCTTCTTCATTTTTTCCTTTGTAAAATGAGAGAGGATCAGAAGGGGAAGGGAAGCAAACAGGGAGTCAGAAATTTGCTGATTGGAAGACTGAACAACAACAAAAAAACCTACTCTGGGACCCTCACAAACCAAACCACCTTGTTATGTAACAAAAATACAAGTCATCCTATAGGTGTGACAAGCACATGCTCGTGTATGTGGAGTCTGAATTAAGAGTGTACAGGCAATGTTAAGGCTTTGTAGAAGCCTTTTCCTGAGATCAGGTGTCTTTGGAGACTGCTCTGAACCACACTGATACTGAAGATGCAATTACTCTCCTGCTTTTGGGGGAAATTTCTCTCTGTTCTGTGCTGATGCCAGACAGAGAGAGTTCTCTAAGTCATGCAACTTAGAGAACTCATGTTAACTACAACTCACTCTGGCATAGATGCAAGAACTGAAAGGGAAGTTTAGGTTTTGGCCTCATGCAGCTCTCATGATGTTTGGGAACTGCCATTGTACCTCTGTCCTCTAAAAAGGCCATGCCATGATGCACCTTTATCCAGCAAAATGTATTCTACTTGCATCTTCTTCAATATGAAGTTTACATTTTCCCTGCTATTTTCTTCTTGCTCTGACAGAGACATTTCTTGATGATGTTTTACCCTTAGCCTTAGAAGAGGGTTATGCATTGCATCCAGAAGACATTTAACAAGCAGAGACTTGGAAAAGACAAAGCTACTCACCTGTCCCCTGTAGCTGCTTTGGAGCCTCTCTTTATGCACAGACCAAAGGGCCAGAATCACAAAGTACAACTGAGTCTATGAAAATTAACCCCCAAAGTTCAGCACTACTCACTGCAAAGTAAATTGTCTTCACAATGGTCGTCCTTGTGGTAGAACAACCAGAATGTGTTTGACACAGACAATAAGTCCTCGTTCTCCTGCCACTAGAATGAGGCAAGTTAAGTGTGAAGACAACCAGGTCTTCTCCTCCTGTTGGAAGTGGGGAGAAAGAGAAAAAATGGGAGGCATGGATAAAGATTTATGTCACTACCACACTGTAGGAAGAAAACTTCAGCCTTTCATATCTTTTGACCACTTTCCAAAGTCTTCAGCTGCTTGAAGTTGGTGTTGCTGGAGTTGTGCTCTCTCTTCCAAACTTGTCTCTGTTGGCAGTCCCACCCTTCTCCTTGTGGTGTCTGTGGCTTGTTTGAGGCTGCCCAGAGGGTAAAAGGGAGCTCAGCTGGACAGGTCAAAACCTGAGCTGGCTTATTGTGGGATCAGGTGACCAAGGGCAAAAAATCACTCAAGGGCAAATGCAGGACCTTGACAGCATCCTCTAATTAGTCAGAACTGTTTTAATGCTGTCTTGTCAGGTGTCTCAATGGCATTAAAGTGTCTAAAATTGAAGGGTTTAGTTTCATCCAGTAGCAAGAAACAGTCTGCTTTCCCCAAACACCATCCAGGACACTTAAGACACTCATGTGGGTCTGCCAGCTGTGACACAGGGCCTGCAAGAGACCCAAGCACTTGTGGAGAAGGAGGTGGGGGCAGGCAGGGTTCCTAGGGCACCTAAATTGTCACTAGCTCCTTGTGACTAGAACTGAATCAATTCCACAGTTTCCCTTTCTGTGGAGGGAAACAGGACCTCGAAGAGCACCCTCTGCCCTCAGAGCATCTGACATTAAGAGAGAAGGACTGAATTCCCATCTGGAGATGTCTGTTTCTCTTCATTGGCTTCAGACAGAGCCTAGACAGCTGGTATTTTGCACAGACCATATCAGGTGAAATGAACCCAATCTAAAATCAAATTTCCATCGTGGTCTAAAATTAGGAGCTTCATAATCCTTAATGAAAAAGTGTGGAAATCAGACAGAGACTAAAGAAGAAAGCTTCTTGGTTTCCTTAAATTCTTTGTGCCTTTGTGACTTATGGCCCTAAATCCATTTAATTTCACTATGAACAATGATTCTAAGTTGCTTCGGTGTTTTAAAAAAATGTATTTCCAAACCATGTCCCTGGAAATAAGAAGTCTGTGTGCAGAACAAGGAACTCCAGGTTTGTCAATTCTACTTCAGTGATTAAATTTTAAAAGACTCTCCTTCTCTCTTCATAGCTCTTTCTTGTCGTGGTTCTATGAGAAGGGGGTCCTCTCACTTTTCCCAGAAATCTAACCACTTCTGGGATAGCATATGGGATATGCTCGATTTATTTGATTTATTTGCAAACAGCAACAGAAGGCAATACTTCATACATTGTAAAATGCACATACTGAAGGTTCTTGCATTCACAAAAAAAAAAAAAAAAAAAAAAAAAAGGATTTGTATAGGCATATATAAGCCTATACTGTTGAAAATGAAGCAGCATGTAACTGGGTTATGGTTCATGACACACTGAAAAACTACAGCACTTCAGGGTGATAAGCTGCACACAAAACACTCATTGTCAATCCTGCGATTTCTCAGCTGATTCATATAAATGAGGAAGCAGCTTTGGCATATAATCAATACCTTAAGTGAGGGAAGTAGAGTGTAGCAGCTGTAGCAGCAGGATCCCTTATTAGAAAGAACATAACCTGCATAGATCATCTTTATTTTTAAAGATGATCTAAAGGGCAGAGGCTGCTTATCCTGACACTAAATGATAAAAAGCCAATTTCTGGGATTGGCGTTCAGTGCTGAGGTGCATGAAGGTTCTTGCATGAGGAGATTTACCTTGTGGAGTCAAGCATACATCACTGACTTACGTCATGACCATGTGTTTTCCCAAATCTTTCCCTAAAAATATAGGCTACAGTCATTGTCCCTGTCTATTTTTAAACTGCTGGTAATGTCACCAATGTTCTGCTGCTTGCCCTTGAGTAGAAGGTGTAGCTGTTGTGTGGAGGTAGTTATACGTCAGCCAATACAATATCCTGATGGTGTCAAGGTTCAAATCCCCTGTTACCATGGCCCTTGTCTCTTATGTTTATTCTAATTTCTTTTGTGCTTTCCTGCTAGCTTGTTAACTCTTTGGCAAATTCATCTCACTTCTGTCTGTCATGTGAACAGCATCTAGCACAGTGTAGTTATGGCTTGTACATGCTAGTCTTAATATCTTAAAAGACTGAACTATTGTGGGAGAGTCTGCAAAACAGGAATTGTAGACAAATGGTATTGTACTTAACTTGCATTAAGGGAATTTAAGTTACATGTAGATTGAAAAGCAGACTTTCTAATGGTAGCATAGTGCCTTAGAAGGCTTTGAATCTATAATCACTGAGAAGATCAGAGAATATATTAGCCAAGCCCCTATTAGGACTAGTTGGTACATTGCTCCTGCCTGTGGACAGGGTGATGAACTGTACAATCTCTGAACAATGTCGGTCCTGTTTTTTATGTATCCTTCAAAGCCAGAATATCTTGAGGCACAATACCAGTGCTACTGTATCATTACTGGAGATGTTTTTCTTCTTTTCTCTAGACCTCACGAGAAGAACTATACAACAAACTACTTAGCTGTACTAAAAACTACTCAAAGTAGAGTTCAAGATGTAGAAAAGACAGTCTGCTAGGGACTGTGTAAATGGCTCACACAGTAGAGGTAACAGAGTCTTTGCTGAGAACTGCAGTGAGATGCTATATTTGGGTCCAGACACTACTTTTCTCAAAAGTGTATTGACAAAACAGAAGAGATTTCTAGAGGTAATTATAAGTAAAAGTTAAAGGTGTTATGTGAGGTAAGGGATATTTAAAAGTATCAGGAAAGTGTAGAAATCAACAAATATTTGAAAGGTGCAAGCATCACAAAAAAGAGGTATTACTTCTGAAGTTTAGTGATCCATAGGATAGTAAGACATTTTTCTTCAGTGATGAAAAAGTATGGGGCAAACACCAGGAAGAAAGCACCAGCTGAAAAAGTTTTCTGCAGTTTGCAAAATGGAAAAGAAATCTGACCATCTAAGTACAGGCATTTACAGTGTCTGTTAGCAGAAGTTGTACAGCTCTTCAGACCAGCACATACTACTACCAAACGCATCTTCCAGAACATACCTTTCTATAATGGCAGAAGCACCAAAGGCCAGGGAGTCATCTGACCTTTTCATCCACCCCCATGAACTTGGCAAAGAGGATTTTTGTCTTTGTCAATAAATTACCTAGAGGGCTACAAACTATGCTAAACATTACGCATGCAGTCGTCTTGTCTTGGCTGAGTTGTATGTTTGTCACAGAGTCTCACCCATAGAGCTGGACAAGAAATACATGCTGTTGCTGGGCAGCTGGATGCTGACATTTTGTTGTAAACAGTGGGTAGAACTGGGAAAGAGGAGGGAAAAAAAAAAAAAAAAAAGCAGGTCACACCAAGAGCTGGAGTGATAACTGGACAGTCAGGAGTCAGAGATTGAAACAGCCTGCTTCATGTTTTTTACAAAGTGTATGGACTGTGCTTGCATAGTCCATAAAATGCATGGTCTCTTGGGCTTGTTTTCCTTACCCATGCATAGCAGGAGGGAATAGAGAAGGGTTTATATGTGTATTATATGTGCATATATATTTATATGCAAAGTGTATAGTTTATGTAGAGAAAAATGTTGTTAAAGACAGAATGGATTTAAGAAGTATTTAAAGAAGTATTTTCAAGAGAAGACAAGTATCTTACGAACTCTGCTCTATTATCATTCACTATACTTTGAAAATGTTTGTCCTCTATACTTGGCAATGTACCTTGAATATGACATACACCTAACCCTTACCTAGTATGCCAACAAGACTATTAGGAGATTATTAAAGGTCTAATTAAACCTCATAGCCTGTAAATGAAACACTTCTTCCAATCACCCTGTTTTTTACTCCACCTGCCTCAGTTTAGATTGCAAGGACTACAGGCATGTTGTTTGCCCCTGTGCCTACTCTATGAGCTGTACAACAGCACCAGTTATCTCAGGAACCTCCTGACAAAAGGTCACTTGTTCCTATCAAGATATGAAAAAACATGCATGCTATTTCAATTTGGGAGGTTTTCTCTTCAAACTAGTAAGTTAAAAATCTTCCTGTGTGCATAAATTTCTCAAAGGTAAAAGGAACAAGAGAAGAAATGCTCAGCTGGATTGGCTTGATCTCAGAAATCTTACCTCTGCATTAATATCAGTTTTACTCCTGGAGGAAAAAAAAAAAAAAAAAAAGGAAAAAAAAAAAAGTGTATCTAGTCAAAATGCTTACCCATCTGCTAGTGAAGTCAGAACTGATTTTATCAACACCTGGTCTCTGGCAATGCTGCTGGATGACAATAAATAAAAAGTGCCTACTTTTTAATTATTTAACAGTTTTCCTACAAAAAATGGGAAAAGAAAGGTCAGTACACTTCCATGTTTTGAGTTTTAACCACAATGCACCTGTGAGAGCATTTGTAATTTTTTAAATTTGTTTCTTCTGTGAAGTGCTGAAATAGCCTGTTGTAGATTGGGAGGTGGTGTTTCTCCAAGTGTTTCAAGTCTGAGGGGCTGAATGTTTAGTATACAGGGCAGGCAATAATATTGCCTAAAAACATTATATTAGCCTATTCTACTTCCTTTTTTTATTTTTTTATTTTTTATTTTTTTTTTTTTTTGGTAAAGCATATATCTAAAGATCCACAGCGTTAAAATGCAAATCTTGTTGGAGAATATAATACTTAAAATATTTAAGTCATGATAGGTTTTTTAGTCACAGACCCAAAGGCAAAGCATTCAACAACACAGGGAGGGCATACAACACAAAGACTCTTTACTACACCATCAACCCAAGAAGTTTTAACTTCTGAATTCTTTCAAAAACTGGCAAGAGCTATGTTTTTTATATGATTTCTGTATTCTCTCCTCAAACTTCTACACAAGAAATGAGGTGAGATCTGCTGCTGCAAGAAAGTTCACAGCAGCTGGAAAAAGTAAGAAAGAACTAATAGAAGTGAGAAACATCCCAAGCACCTAAGAACATACTGAGCAGTAAACTATATTGTTATTTTACTCGCTATTCTTTTTTGTTTGTTTTAAAAGGCCGTGTGCGTGTGTGTGGATAGCAGTGAAACTTCAGGATGTGCTGAAACTCCATACTATTTGCTTAGCAGGTTCAGGAAAACTACAAGAAAACAAGAGCTAAAAACTTGGAGACTGATACTTAATTTGCAGTTCATTGCAACCAATTGTCCATTAGCCTTAGAGCTGAGTGGCAGACAGCCACAGGTGTACCTTGTAAGGCTGATTTTCTAGCAAATGAACCCTCTGCTAGTTTTGGTACTGAAGTTTGTTCAGTTAGTCTTCATATAGAGGAATGGCTAAAATATCCTTAGTTACAGTGTTCTATCTCTACCAGAGAGGGATAGAAGGTATTTTTCTATGTGATACTCTGTAGATATAAGGTTTTATATATACACTTGTAGGTATAAGGTTTTGTACTTACGTTTCTTTTTGTAACAGGAAAATGCAGACAATATTTTAAAAGTATTGTTAAAAGGGATAATGTTCTTTAATGATTGCTTATGTTTAAAGGCTTTCATGTACTGAGGGAATGTAATTAAATCTAACTGCAGTGTTTTTATTTTTATTTTTTTTTTAATTATTTCTAAAGGTATTCTTTATCTCTAATATAGGAAACTCCTTTACTTCCTAGTATTTGCTTTTAGGAACAAATCTTTCAAATCAACCATAATAATAATAAAAAGCAGTCTCTCTCTCTTTTATTTTTTTCCTCCTTCTTCAAAAAACATGCTGCATTTCTTACTATTGTTATTTTTTTTAACTATTCCTGTGACCAACAATATATTCATTATGGTAAGTATTGTTACTTGCAGAATTAACAGCAGAAAAATAAACTTGGGGATCTTGTCTATCTGTCTATGAAACTCAGCTTCTGGTGTGCAGAAAGCTCGTAGTAGACCAATTTTTGTGAAGTATTTATGCTTGTAGGCAATCTGGATTCTTAAATATTTGCATGTGATTTTCCTTTTTTCACCACAAGATTATACAAGTGGTAACTCTTGTGTTAACTGTCGTGAAGCATGTTTTTTTTTTCTATAAGCATTGTACATAACCTTTTTGCAGGAAATGGTACAATGTGTTAATAGTGCTGATGAGTTCAAAGTGATAGAGTGGTGGAAAGGTAGGTATGTAGCTGTAATATTAGATGCAAAATAAGAACTAAAATCTGATTCTAGGGAGCTTCAGCTAGACTTACCTAGTGCTATTTTTATCTTTTATAATGCATCTCTAATAATGATCTAAATGTCATAGCTAACTTCTAGTAGCATTGCTTGTTTCCCTCTTGTTTCTTTACACTTACAAAGTTTAAGAAACCTGTTGTAGAGCTCTGTTGGAGTCTAGCAACATTCATGGGCTGGTGGATGGTGTCTCATGGTGCTGCTGATTCAGCAGATTATCTTCTTTGGAAGAGGAACTGTGTGGGAAGTCCACAGTGGGTTAGTGTCAGAGGAAAGCTCCCAACTACTCAGTTCAGAGGAGGTTACAAACTGCAGGATAATGACAGAAATCTTGTTGAAACAAGGTTTTTATCCCTTCAAAATGCAACTCCCATGGTTTGGTAATGCACATGTGCATATCTGATCAGAAATATCACATTTGGAAAGATAATAAAACTGCAAATAGAACCGAAACACTTCTGTAGGGCATGTTTTTTGGGCCATTTTTTGTGTGGTAGTGTGGCAGCTGTAGTTGTAGTTAATTGTTAACTAAGAACATATGTGTTTTTTTTTTTTTCTTTTTTTGTGGGCTCGTTGAAAATCTTATGCTTGTTTTTCCTGCTTCCTGCTATCCCCCAATCCTGTACCCACGAAGAGTAAACTCAGAAAGGCAGACTAATATTTTCCTGAAAGCTAACTTCACTTAAACCTTAGCTTCTGAAACCTATTGCAAGATGATATCAAGAATGCTGCAGCCTTGGAGTACTTAAAATGTCCTGTATAGCTGTGGCTGCAGGGTTTGACTGAGAGGCTTCTGAATGAAAGTAAGAACTACTAATGCCTAAACCGGTTGGAGGTACCTTGGGTAGAGAGCTGGACAGTTGCTGTTAGACACAAGCAAAAACCCATGGTATCAGGAAGGAAGTATGTGACCAAAATATGACCAAAAATAATCATTATGAAAGTTGTGTGGGTTCTTGCTGCTGTTTTGCTCTTCTAATGAGAACTTCTATATTTAAAAAAACATATATATCTTATTTGGGATAAACTGGGCTGAGTAACTGTTGCTTAGAGCTTACTTTAAGAAGATAGTAAACTGCTAGGTTGGAGAGAGAAGTTTTATTTTTTTTTTTTCACCCCTTCCTCTCTGGTATGGCTATTGTATTTAAGAATAAGCAGTGAAATTTCAAAAAAATATTTCTTTTTTCCCCTGTTTTGTCCAGATCTCTATCACTTCTAGTTCCCTGGACAACTAAACAATGTGGTTGAAGGTTCCTGTCTAGTCTGTATATGAACCAAGGATTTTCAGATCACTTAATACCAAGGCTCCAGGATACCTGCTCAAAGGAAAATTCTCATTTAAAAAGTTGTCCATGGTGATGTACCTGACTGTTTTGTTTTGTCCCTTTTCTTTCCAGATACTTTGTAAGAGAGGGGAATTTATAATGTCATCAGAGCATGGCACTAACAAACGACATCATAACCCAGTGGACAGTATATGCAGAAAGATCAAATCTATCCAAATGATGGACCAAGTTTCTAATCCCACTTTACAGATACCAAAATTTCAGTCACGGAACTTTGACAGTCCACAATGCAATATCAGAAAAAATCTAGAAGAAATACTTAAGAAAAGAACATTTAGAAGTCGTGATAGTACTAGTCCACGCTTCATCAGTCCCAGCAGTGAAAGTGTTTTCTCTGCAGACTTGCAGTTGCTGTCTCCTTGTTTTGGGGAGATCTCTGACAGCTGCTCTGCAAATACTAAATACTCAGTCATTAAAAGTGAAGAGAGGACCAGCAACCCATGGATGCCAGTATGCTCCATGGAGAACAGTTCTCCATCCTACTTCACACCCAGAGAAGATGATGCCCAGAACCAATGGTGTGCTTTAGCAAGTACTGAGTCTAAAGATGCACATCATGAAAAGAAATACCTTACGTCAAGTCCTTACTTACAGTTCTTCACATCTGATAAAAAGTCAGAAAGTGCTGTGATCCAGTCTCCTGCACCACAGAGATTATCTCTGAATGAAGGAGGTAAAAATTCTTGAAACAAATACCTTTTAATCCAAAAGCCTAAATGTATGAATATTAAGCCTATGTAGATGAATTTCTTTACCCCTTAACCTAGTAAAAATGTGTTAGAATCACTCCAACATAATAAGATTACAAATAGAACTAAGCAGAATCGCAGAATCTTAATTTTCCTCTAAAGAATATTAATCTAAATGTAAGAAGTGAGGAAGTAAGAAGGCTTTCTTTTTTTTTTTTTTTTTTTTTTGAACAACAACAAAAAACTTCAAATTTACTGATTCTCTTCTTGGGGAGAGGTGTGTTTGGGTATCAGTGTAGTCTGCTTTTAATGTAAAAAGATATTATTTCAGATTATTTTTTTTTGGTGTGTTTTAATGTAATTTGGCTATGATAATTTTTCCACAAAAAATCTTATTCTGGATGTGGAGGAGAAGAAAACACATTATGTAGCTTTTACCTCATGCAGAAGAAAAGCCAGAGCTCCCGAATGTGTGCATCATGATGTTATGTGTATGTTCATGCTATCACAAAAGTAACACTGCAGTTAGAAGCTATGGTGCATGACAATAACTATGAGCACATATAGATGGATGATAACAAACTTATCTTTCATAGGATGGAAGCAGTCACTGGGCTGCAAAACCGACAACATGTATGATGTGAGCTTGATCTGTGAAGAAGACTTGCTTACCACTATTTTCTGTGCATGCGACGTAGAGCATACAGGTTTGTCAGTGGCTATTGCTCTTCTGTAGTCTTTCCTAAAAAAAACCTTCAAAGCTGCTATGTTACATGTTGAGACATGGTAACCTCTAGTATGTTTAGACTGCCTAGCTACCTTAGCTAGGTGGCTGTATGCATGGCAGATGCAAAACAAATCCCTGTGCCTCTTTTGCATGTTACCTCTCTCTTGCCTTCCCACCCACAAGTTAATCTTTGCGGTACTTTAGTGCAGAAGAAGTAGAGCGGCAACATATTTCTACCAATCAAATGAATTAGAAATGACTGCTAATTTCTTTTAGTTTGTTTCCTATTAGAAAAAGAAATTTAGGAAACTTCAGACTGAAAGGCTATTCTTCCAAGTTCTATTTCAAATATTCCAGAAATGGTAAATAAAGGAGTCCAGCAGGGTAAAATAATGTCAGTCACTGGGTCTACTCAATTTGATGAGATATCTGAATGTAGTAACAGCAAATGAGGTGAGTCTGTTCTTTCTAAACCGAAGTCCACAGAACTAGTAACTCAGTTTTCACGCTTCTATATTAGGAGATGAAGGGGAAAAAAAAAAGCGTGAACTACTTCTTACCGCATCACGCTAGAACTGCAATGATCAGTTGCTTGCCTACAACAACTGACTGTGCACCAGTGCAGATCAGTAGGAGGCCCTTTGACAGCTCTTTACAGTGTCCTAATAGACTTTGGAATCTGGTACATGGTCACCTATATTTATTTTAGGAAAAGTAGCAGTTTCCAAGATAGTTGACTATCTGAGGCACACAACAAGTCGTGGATCAGAAGACAGTGGTCTTGAAGAGCTGTGTAACATGCTTGATCCAGAGCAGAAGGACATATCCATGGACCTTGAAACATATCATGCCATCATGAAGGAGTGGATTGAAGACTGCAAGAGGAAATGGTAATCGTTTTTTATCAATTTATCTCATAAAAGCTTCTGTGGAAACAGGAAAGTAGAAAGTTTTCCCATGGCTTATGTGTTTTGTACCTTGGAATTAGGGCATTGTGATCACAGGGTGGTTTTAGGATGAAAAGTTTCAAGTATTACAAAGTTGGTAAGTGATTATTTTTTTTTATACTCTTGTATGTGATTTTTAATGCTTTCTCTTTCAGGGAAGATGGTACAACTGAGGAACCAACAGCAAGCATAGAAGACCTGGAATTTAAAGTACATAAAAACACATTTGAAGGTACAGACCATTTTATTCAGATTTTTATTCAGGAAACATTGCTTTCTTACTCCATAACCAAAACCAAATCTCTTTCAGTAAAAAGGACACCTGTTCGGATGAATGTTACATCAGGAAGCTTGGAAGCCTTTGGGGGTGATGTGTCTAAAGGAGACATGTAAGTTCATTTAAGCAATTCTTTCTGATAATTTAGTAGTCCTGCCTTTGGATTACCCAAGAAATTCCAAGAGCCACTAAAACTGATGGAAGCTCTGCCAAGACAGTTTTCTGAAGCTAATGCTGACCTCAGTCTGTGCAGAGTTTTGATGCTTTCACATTCTTCCATATAGATTGTGCTCAAACTGAAAAACGTTCTAGTAATTTTCCCTACTGGTTTCTTAGTCCTTTTGTGTTCATTTACCATGTGAATTCTCTGTGGTTGGAGTTTTACTGGGAGAGGAAGTTATGTTTTTTCTTTTTTAAGCTGTACCTCCTAAGTTAGCGTAACACTTCTAAGTTCTTAGATGTTTGACAATAGAAGATATTTTCTCTTGAAAAATCTGATCCTTAGTTTTGCTTAGGTTATTTTTTAGTAATCATGACTCAGATTTGAATTTTGTTATTAAATGCTTTGCTATTAAGCACTAAGTTTCAAATACATATATATATATTTTCATTTTATGCATAGTCAAAATATTCAGATATACCTTCTGACGCTTTCCTCTCATTCCTCAGAACCTCAAAAAGGTGATCCCTGTTAAAGTTTCAGTTGAAAGTGTAGGTGCATGGTAGCTTAGGAGAAGTGAAAGGATCCAGAACTTAAGGAGTAAGTTAGAAGTATTAGCGATCACCTAAGAGGTGATTAGAAAAGGCTTAATTAAGATGCTGTCCTGCAGGCATGCAGAGGTGGCACTTGTCTGGTGGCATACTTCCATTGCAGGGAGGGGAAAAAAACAAAACAATGATTAAAGACAAAACATTTCCTGGTGTCCATAGAATTGCAGAACTTATATTTTCGTTTAGAGCAAATGACTGTACAATGCAAAACTCCTGTGTGAGCTCTCCTCTTGCTTCTCTTATTGCTGTAGCACAATGTCCGGATTTAAAAAAAAAAAAAAAAAAAAAAGTCTAAGTTAGAGACAGTGACTTATCTTGATCTTCCCTGGTTTGTTACTGAAACAGGGAGACTTCGGACTTGATAACCTGTGTCGCAGACCTGCAGTACAACAACCAGAAGCTTCAGGAAGAGAACAACAAGCTGAGGCTTACACTGGAAGCTGTGGATGAGACCAACAATAAGTTATTGGCAGATAATGAGAATTTACGTCAACAAATAAAAAGGTAGGAGACCTGGGCTACTGTGTAATGGCTGTGGGTGGACATATCTTCTACCAAGTGGTCTAGCCTTGCTTTATGCTTGTGGCCTCATTCATGCTTCATGCTAGCAACTTTCTTGACTTAATGCTGTGTCTATAATATTTAACCCTCTTCCTCAATTGTCCTGCTCTATACCTCCTGGTTCTTATAAAAACAATCATTCATCTCATAGCCTGGTTCTTGCTTTGCATGTGTTATAGGCAAACTTTTAGGGTGAAGCAAAATCGTTGTGGGGTGGGTGGATGAAAAAGGGCTAATATTACCAAGGGAACAGCCCAGCACTGTAAGGTTTCCAGTCTTAGACCACTTTGCCAAGCAGAGAGGAAATGAGTGTGTAAGAGCTATTTTGATAGTCCCTTGAGGAGCCAGAGTGAGTTGTCTCACTAGATCAGTATTGCTGCGTCTGGGGGAACCATCAATGCTGTGAGCATAAGCCTATTTATGCAGTGAGTTCATAATGCTCATCTCACCCAACTAATTCAAATGTGGCATAGTTATGTCAACTGCCAAACCGTTCCCAGAGTCTTTGGGGAGATTACGACAACAGTCCTGCAGCATAGCTGGTGTGGGACATGCACCCTTATACCAGACCACATGCTCCATGGTGTGCTGTACAGCCCATGGCTAGCCAGAAACAGGGCCTTGCCACACAGGTTAAATATACATAGATTGCGGTATCTGATCAGGAAAACAATGATGCAGAGCTTATGCTTGAAAACTGAACTGAAATGGCTTCCCTAACTGCTAACAATGAGGTACTGTAAAGATGATTTATGTGCTCAAGTTAATCAGATATATGACTGTAGCAAGCTAGGTGGTTAGGTGGATACAAACAAAAACCATGTTAACTTTGGTGCTATGCTTGCCTGGGTTTTCATCCCTTAATCTGAGTGTGGAAGGGGACTGAAATAGACAGTGAATCTGTAAGCCTTTAATTAACAGCACAGCCCATCATTTTTAAGTATCTGTGCCAAAGAGTAAGTCCCTGATGGCTTCTAAAAATGCTGTGTTCTTGGTGTTTCAAGCCTGACCAACAGCAACATGCTGTAGTTTAATTGGGTTTATTTCTGTACATGCAGCATCCAGCATTCTGTGCTGAAAGCCAAATCACTGGAAGAAGAACTAGAAGAAGCAAAAAACAACCTGAACCTGTTGGAAGAGAAGAGACAACAGATTTTCTGCCAGAATAAACAGCTAGTAGGTGTTCTTACTTCTTAGCTTATGTTGAATAAGTTCTCATGCTTTGCTGTAGCAGAGGCATGACCACTCAGACCATAAAAAATCAGCAGCATGACCACGTCTGTACTCATAGGTATTGGGGCTTGAAATATGATTTATTAGTGTTAGGAAAGTATCGTGAAGTTTTCGTATGGAACTATCATCTATTACAATGAAGAAAACAACTAAAAGGGCCAGTCTACCATGGAAACTGATCTTGCTTTTTCGTTATGACAACAGCTCTCACACCACCATCATTGAGCTCTGTCTGATTTGAAGTTGGTAGTGTTCTGTCAGAAATTCAAGTGCTGCACATGACTGCTTTTTTAGAACCAGCAGGACAGAAAGCTTGGTTTAGATACCTGCACAAAGAAATTGTTTTCCAAAACCTCCCTAGGCTTACTGGAGTTATCCACATGGGCTGGCAGAAGTGACAAGGCTGTTCTAGGCTGACAGCCAGAAGCCATGCAGTATGCTTGGCATCTCTCCTTTGAGGCATGAGGTTCCTACACAAGGGTATCTGAATTGCACCTCAGGTGTAGTAAAGGAGTAGTAAAGCCAATGTGACTGTAAGATTCATAAAGCAGCATGGTAACAACATTGCTGCTGCTGCAGCTGTAGCAGGTGCTGTCAGATGTGAGAGCATATGCTGTCTGGAAAACATATGTTTGTGTTGCTGCCATGTGTGCTGTTCATGCTACAGTGGTATCTCTGTGTCTTGCTGTGTGGGCATAGGCTGTAAATGGGTGTTCCATGACTTGGTGTGCTGCTGATGTGGAGTACTTAGAAACCAGGAAAGCCTTTCATGCAGAGCAAGAACATAAGATTTATTTGATGCTACTTTTGATCCATTGTGTATACGTTTTTGATTGTTTTGATTTAATTTTGGGTTATACACCTAATTCCCCTTTTGTGAAGGAGATGGGAGGGAGAAATATTATGAGGAGTCTTGTAGTTCCGCTTACAAGTAATGTAGTAACTGTTCCCTGAGCTGTGGAGGCACTGAGTGGGATACTACTACTGTTCTTCCTTTGCAGTGGTGGTGGGCAGTACAAAGTACAGCGTGGCACGTAAGCTTTTCAGACTTATCTGAACTTACACATAATTAGCCTTGCTCACTCTGAGTCCGAATACATCCTTCCTATTGTCTAGTGGTCTGAGTTTTATTATAATATGAAATATTGGGGTCAAGCCCTGAATTTTGGAAGTGTGGGATCAGTGAGAGCTCATGAACTGCACCGGTTTCAATACACCCCATTCAGCTTCACTCTCTGAAGCAAAGGAATGCAGCACAACAGCTTTGTACTGGGCCTTGTGTGTGTTTGTGCTCTGCTTTTTGTCTCAGTTTGGCTTTGAATGTTGAATCTGATGTGCTAAAAATGACTCTCTCTTTTTGTCTGTTTGTTTTCTATTAATAAACCTCATTAGGAAAAAGAAAATCAGTCTCTCATCATCAAAATGGCTTCTCTTCAGGAAGAGGTAAAATAAATCGTGGCTTTGCAAGTACATCTTCTTGTTGAGCTAAAAGCTTACCACTAAGAAATGAAGTGTTTCTCTGACTTCGAAGCCTGATATGCTTGTTAGGTTATCAAAATATCTGATGTTCAACAAGAATGGCTTACCATAATACACTCTATCTTGAAGTTGCACTGTGCTTTAGACTTTCCATTTGCTGGGCAAGCAAGGATATGAGGCTGAGGAAGTGTAGGGGACAGGATTAAAGCAGCTTTTAGTTTTCCTTCTTTCAAAGCTAGATAGATTAAACTCTTAACTATTTTTAGTTAACACAACTATGAATACAATAACTCTATAATGTTTCAATCTCTAGCTAACCCTTTCTCACTTGATACTCACTTCTGTTTCCCTCCGGTAAGATCCAAAGGAGAAGTTCTGCATTTCTAAAGAAATGCAGTGGCCAGGGGGCTCCACTCAGAGAGAGACCCATCATTGGCCAAGGACCTACAGCAGGCTAACAGAGCTCTCTAAGCTTTCTGTTTGTTTGTGGCCCTTTTCGGGGGGAGCTGTTTGTTTTTACTTTCTCTTATTTATTTCAGTGAAGTAAGTATTCAATAAAAGTTATCATCAGATGATAAAATGTTTTAATACTAGCTTACAGCCTGCACTTTTACAGTATTTAAGATGAGAGTAGAGAAACAGATTAAATCACAAGAAGTAATGAAAAGAATCTTCTCGTGGATTCAGGAATCTATTGTCATATAACAATGTAGGAGCCATTGTTTGTTGCATGCTTACCATGTTCAGAATATTAGTCTTTCCCAAATACAACTATCTCAATAGCTATTGATTGACAGCCTAGTTCCAAAAACTAATATTCAAGTGGTGGGCCTGAAAGCTTTTCTTTTGCTTTGCAGTTCTAGTAGTGCTTTAAATCAAGTTCTGAGATTCTTCACTTTTAGTTCAAACAGTGCTCTGGAGAAATGGAAAGAAATGGAGGAGAAACTGTTTAGGTGGGGCAAACTTAGGTCACCTGGATGAGAAAAGGAATCCTTAGAAATGTATTGGAGATGCTGGTGTTACCAAATTAACCTCATCCTTACAATTTCACCTTTCAACCAAAAGCTTGTCTACAGTGCAGGCATGCTTTAAGATAGAGCTCATGTTATTCTTAAAAAAAAAAAAAAAAAAAAAAAAAAAATTCCTTTGACTTGAAGGACTTGAGCTTTAATTCTTGTTCTTCTATGATGTGCGTTTTCATAATCCAAGTAAGTCCTATTGTCCAACATGTTTGCAGCATGAAACCTTTATTTTGAAAGGTATAGAAACATGAGGGAAAGTAGGACAAGAAGGCTTTTATGTGAGTAAATGTCATCGCTGCTTTAGAGTAGGCAGTATCTTGGGGGTGGAGATGTCATTATTCCTAGTTTCATCAAGGAGAAGCTGTCAATCGATTCAGCTGTGCCTAAACATTCTGTATCTTGTTCAGAATATTAGGAGTAACATGGACGCTGATGGACTTCAAAAGAAGATTTTGGAGCTGTCTAAAAACGCAGCAGAGCTTCAAGTAAGCACTCTAACTCCAGGAGACGTGCACAGGCTATAGCTTACTCAGGTTTAGTGGGGGAAATTTCTTCCACTGGAAGGTAGGCAATGCTGAACCAATCTGTGCTAAAGAACTGTAGTGCAGTCATAGCTGGGCCAGTATGACAACTTTGATAGAGAAAGTTTCAACCTGGAGATTAAAAACTGGGCCAATATAGGCAATCCACATTTTTCATTCTTCCCTTAAAGTTAAGCGTTTAGGAAACCCTTTCCCCACTGAGGAGATGTATTAGGAAACTGCGCTTTGGCTCATGTTGCTGTAACTATTAGCCTGGGCAGATGAGGGGAAAAGATGTGACTGATAGCTTAGGATGTTTTCACTTTTAACTGGGTGCAAGGTTTGAACTCTGAAACACTCCATGCAAAGTGTTCAAAAGAAGAATCTGATTTTTCTACACAGAGAATATTAATGTCATTTTTTTTATTTCCAAGTAGGAGATAGCAATAAAATTGTATTATACTGCGTGCTGATAGCTACTTGTTGTTCTCTTCGTTCTTCAGATTCAAGCACATATCTATGAGAGCACTGTGGTGAATAAAGAGGCTAGCTTAATACAGGTTAGTTGCTTTTATTTCGTTGCTGTCGTTACTTTCATGACTGAAAAATGTGGAGTATGTGGTGCTTTTATTTCTAATGTTCTCACATAACAGAACCTGATCCTATAAATGTTTTCAAAGTAGGCGAGATCTGCTTTAGGACCTGGTTATGAGTCAGCATAATTAACGGCTTCTAGAACTTGCTTTTGTTTTGAAAAAATAAAATAAAAATTTAGAACCCTTTAAAACAGAACAAACTTTAAAACCTCAGAAAAATGTACAAAAACTTCTGAAGACTACTTCCTTCACCAAATGGTAAAAGAATCTACCTGCAGATGATCCTTTCCCCCTCATGTATTTCACTTAAATTACTACATTTTTGTGTCAAAGTAAAAATGGTGATCCTGAACCCAATGGAAAAGCAAATCTGTTCTCAGTATTGACATGTGTACTCTTCAGACCTAGATAACTACACTTCTGATGCTTTTTAAACTTGCATTTTGTACTAAAATACAAGAACACAAGACCACGTAAGGGTTTTGGCAGTTCTTGGACTCATGAACTGTGCAAACAGCCTTCTAGATTAATGAAGCTTCCATTTAGTAGAAGATGGCCTAAGTCAGCTGACAAAATATTTGACTGTCAGGCTTTCTGCAAAAATGAGTGCAGTTTGAAATTTAAATAGTGACAAAACAGAAAAACTTGCATGTGATCCAGACGATAATTTTATAGCTGATAAATTGGTCTTTTTTTTTTTTCCTTCCAGAAGCAGATTTATAGCTTTTACTTCCTCCTCCTTGAATGATTCTGACATTTTGTGGCCCCTGTAGAATGCTGTTTTCCAATGCTTATTTAGTCTATTGACTGGAAGGGAATTTTTAATGTAGTCTACTGAAGTGCGTGTTCTTGTAGGTCAAGGTGACTGGCTTGCATAATCTTGAAGAAACTAGTGTGGAAAACTTCATTTTGATTGTTTGCATTAGGATCAGTGGGACTAGTGTTCACTTGTAAGCTTTAAATAAATAAATTCTCATCGCTCTTCATCCAAAGAGACTAGATAGGATTGATGGCCACTAAAAACTAATGCAGTGACATTTCTGGTTTTGGCCCAGGACTGCAGAAGGTATGTAAAGACAGAAAACGCTTAATAAAGACAAAGGAAAAAATGAAGTTTGTGTTAAACTTCAGTACCACAGGTCAAGCATCTTTGCTAGGACTGGAAACTTGACTCTAACTTCATTTTTTCCCCTCTATATCCACTTAGTTTTCTGTCTGTTTCATCTCTTTCAAAAGTCTCAAATCTTTTTAAAGAGGAAGATTAGAAGGGGTGAGAAGATAGAGCTCGGTGGTCTTGTGAGGATCCAGGAGTTGGACTTGATGATCCTTGTGGGTCCCTTCCAACTCGGCCTCTTCTGTGATTCTGTTAAGTTGGTATTTTCTCTAAGAAATGCTCTGCTTGTCTGTTTAACAAATTCTATTGTAATAGAATAACATGACTGAAGCCCATTGCTAGTTCATGAAGCTAAGAAAGCTACTATTGCCAATTCGTCTTGCCATGAGGTTGATATGTTCTCTATCAGCCCTTTCACTAGGTATAGTTTAATCTGATGTGCTACTCTATACGCCTTTAATCATACAAGCTAACGAGAGTAAACTTGGAGAATACTGCAACTAGTTTTAGGATTAAAACTCATGCCAGGCATTTTACAGTTCAGGTTTTCAACTAAAAGTAGAATTTCTGTCTAGCCTGCTACAGCCAGTACAGAAACAAGATGGGGGGCTGGGGGGGAGAACAACAACAACAAAAAGTAAATAAACTGAAAAGTAAATAAACTGAAACGCAGCACCTAGGAGTTTTCCTTTCCCTTAAATTCTGTAAAAAAAAAAAAAAAAAAAAAAAAAAAAAAAAAGGTCTTCTGAGTGCTTTCTGCTAGACAGCATGTGAAGCAAATTTTTTCAGCCTGCTGCAGTCGTATAGGATTGAGTATAGTATTATGGCAGTTGCAAAGCATCTCAGTCACAAATATTACAAATGCAGTTCAATGTGTTAGTCTTCAGGTTGTATGCTTAAAGTTTCTTTTCTCCACAATCTTTGCAGAAGGAGCAGGACATCAAAGAACTGAAATTAACCATTGTGGAGTGTTCCTCAATAATAGAGGTATGGGAACGGTCTTATTTTTTGACTGCCCGGGCAGCGGGTATATGCATATTCTGTACTTATTCTGCAGAACTGACTAACTCTCTAACTGGTTGTGATATATTTTAGACTCTGAGGGCAGAAAAAAATAACTTACTGGAGAATATGCGACACATGCAGCAAGAATTGATCTCGTGAGTATTGTGAGCATGTTCCAGGAAACATAGTTCATTAAAAAGTAAAAAGGACTGATTTTATTTTTTCCTGCTTTCTTTAGAAATGGTTTAAGCTTCCCAGTGATGTATAAATTTAATGGCAGTGTTCCTGAAGGAATGAATTCGCTTCACTGTGAACTGGAACTTGCTCAGTCTTCTGAGGTACGAATCAAAAATCCTTTTGATTGTTATTCTAGTTGTCTTGCATCTGTAAATGAAAAACAAAGATTTTTCCCTGCAAATTGTTAGATAATCCCAGTGTTATGATTCATTAGTCCTAGCATGCAAGCACGTAACATGAGGCTTACAGTGTTGTTCCATGTGTATTGGAGAAAGTCCAGATAAAAACAAAGCAAGAACTTGCAGATCTAAATCTGAAAGAGCTAGGGTCAATTATTTAGATGAACAGAAGATGGCAGAAGAACAGAGAGGGGATAAATCTACAAATATGCAAGAGGCTATTATTACACTGAAAAAGATAATGGTCTGTTTCTTGTACTGCATACACTGGACACAAAAAATGGCTTTCAATTGCAGAAGGAGAGACTTTTTTCCTTGAAATCTATTGCGGCAAAAAAGAAAATAAGCACTGAGTAAACATCTGAGAAAGTTGTAGAGCCTTCATCTTATTTATTATTTAGAAACTCTGACAAACATCTATTTACAGGTACCATTCCATTGTCCCCCAACAAGAACAATGGGCCTTAATCTCTGTCCGTGCTTTTTTTTTTTTTTTTTTTTTTTTTTTTTTTTTTTTTTTGAGGTCTTTTGGTAGTTACTTAAAAGAGAGCAGGAGAGGCATTCTTCATAGAAGCCTGGCACAGGCTGACAGAATCTTAATGCTGCAGTTAAGCCTGTTGGTTTGGAGTTGTAGCGTCCCGTGTCCTCTGCAGTTCCTAGCTAGTAACTATGCATTTGGTCAGAAACAATTCACGTGATGCTGGAAGTTTGGTCTCCCCTGCAGATACAAATTGTTCAGCAGAACTGATCAAAAATAAAATCACTGCAACAGCACACTTTTTTTTCTTCTTCTTAGATTTCCTCATACTGCTATATACTTTTGCGTTTGGTGCATTTGCAAAGAGGTAGCATCTGAAGAAGAAAATCCTTGGTGGGACTGAAAATGCAGGCCCAGAAATGAAAGGTCTATTTTGTGAGGCAGATTCTGTTTCAAAATTAATGTATTGTCACCTATTACAGATGCAGTGAGTCACTGTGTTTACCTCTCAAATACTGTAGGGAGACACAATTCCACTAAATCACCTGTAAAGCCAAGTTAGTGCTCTGTTTATTCTTCCCTTAGTAAAGCCTACTCCAAATAAGGATACCTAATTTTTGACTTCCTCTTGCCTGCTTTTGACATGAAAATTTGCATTGGATCACTCAGGAGCTTGGCTTGCCTTTAAAAAAAAAATATATATATATATATCTCCATGACAAGATGGTTTTGAAAAGCTCTTACAAGCTAAAAGTTTCAGTAGCTCTGACCTTCTGGTAAATACAATGCAGGGATATGTTGGAAAAGTCTAAATGTCACTGATACCAGTCTGTAATAAGATGTCAAAATAAGCTAGCTGTCTCTTCTCTCTCTTGAAAGATTACCAAGGCTGAATGGATGTCCCTGGATGAAACACTGGACCGTGAAGTACTGTTCTTACTTCAGGGACCTGAATATGCGGGAGAAAAATTTAAGCTTGTTATGCAAAACCTGGTCAGTGGCATAGTTTACGTGAATAATGATGTAGTCTGTTGTCAGCCTTTTAATTAGGGCCTCCCCAAACACTAATAATTGGCTCATGTTTACTCTTTTTAGGGGGAAAAAAAAAAAAACAAACAAACAAAAAAAAAAAAACAGCTTCTTAGGTGGTGGAGGTGGGGCATATTTACCCTAACAGTATCAGTTGGCATCCCATCTACCACTGTGTATCAGATAGGTAATTCTGGGCAGCACTATTTCAGATTAGTGTTAGAAATGCCAGGGTTTGATTTTTAATTTTAATTTAATTTTATCTTATTTTGCAGCAAGAAGAAGCCTCTGAATTGGAGGAACTTGTCATGACATCTTTACAATGGATAGACGATCCTGATGTGAACATGCAGCAGGCCTGGGAAAGAAAACTTGTAGTAAGTAACTCTTTCTCTGAAGCTATTTTCTGACGTACCTGCCTAAAATTTTTGCACAGTCCCAGTATCTTACTGTTGCGTGCTATGTATGTTACTTGAGGTCATAACAGTCCATCTGTGGGTTAGATATGGCTGTATAGAGAAGTATCTCTTGTTATAATTTTTTTTTTTTTTTTTGGGGGGGAGGGGGGAAATAATAGCTCTTCGTTTAAGTGCTGTGCTTTTCCTGACTTATCTAGTGCAACTTAGCACTTTGATTAACTTATCGCTTTGATAAAGCTATGCTTGAAGGAAAGGGTAGATGATGCAAGTAGATTTGAAAAAGAAAATGAGGTCAGATGACAATTAAGCTTTTCTGCCCACTGTATGAAACTTGTTTCTCAAGCACTAGTTTTTTTTCCCATGTTCTGTTTGACTACTGCAATGGATGGTTCCTCCAATAGGAGGAGCAGGAAGGAAGGGTTTTTAACCAGTTTCTCAAATCAGTCCTATCACCAGGTTTGCCTTTTTGAAAGACAAAATGTTTAGCTCTTGCTGGATATGCCTCAAGAAAGGTTATTACAAAAATATTTTATACTTCATCTTGCATAATGTATGCTTGTGCTCAAAGTAACTGTGGCAAGAATAACTTCCTCATGTAAGCAGCAGTCTGTGGATACTGCTTAACCGTCTTGCTCTTGTTTGCTCGCTGCACCTCACTCACACTCCCACCATTTTCCATGTAATAGCAGTTTCTCAAATGGTCATCTTACTCATAGCTTTGTCTCTATTTTTTTCCTTTTTTCTGGTTTTAAATCCTGAAAGCTTCCCCTGGGAGAAGGTGCCAGAGTCTCATTTTATTCACCCCAGCATGTCTCTAAGTCAAATCAAGGAAACTGCTGTCTTGTGCATTGTTATAACTTTTTTATATTTAATTAAAGACTTCCTCCTTCAAAACTTCACATCTGAAAGATACTGGTTACCTTATCATTCATGCCAAAGCTGTATTCCTATTAAACAAGTAAAGTTGAATTTTTTTGGTATAAGTGTTGGCTGTGGGAAATCCCATTCTCTCGCCTAAAGTGATGCAATTGGAAACTAAGCTAGCAAAGGTTCAAGAAAGAGAAAGATGCTTTAAAAATAAAAGGTCCTGTGATTCTTGAACATTGGGGTTGGGAATTGTCTTCATGTTAAGCATATTGTCTTCATCTACCTGGAAAAAGATGGATGTGGGGGAAATATGTTATAGGGAGTTAAACAACAAGGTAGCTTCTTGTAGTCTTACGGAAATTTTTTTTTTAGAAATATAAATGAAATCTTGGACTATGCAGTGGAACTTGAAGCCTAACACTTTTTTTTTTCCCTCACCCTCTATATTCTGTAAAATATATTATGGGCATGTTTTGCTGGTTCATTTTAAATTATACCCAAAGTAAATTTTAATTGAGCCTGTGTTTTTCTATGTATATACATAAGCATATATGTAGATGGTAGCAGTAAAAACTTTTTGCCCCTTTCCTGCTGGAAGATAACTGTGCTACACTGTACATGTGCCCTGATAAGCCTGTGCCACTTGTGCGTCAAAACTATGGTATTTCTAACAGCAGCTGCTGACTGCCTTGGCTGAGAAACTTATCTTCAGGATGTGGGCATTTGCACGTGGTCACATCCCATGTCATTCCAGTAAACCTATCTAGTGAAGCAGTTCAGGCTCTTTTCTATGGTGTGATACTTGATGTGCTACACTTTTTTTTTTTTTTTTTTTTTTTTGAAGCTCATGATCAATATTAAACTCTAATTTACAAAGAAATAACATGTCCTACATCTGTAGGATCATTTCTCCCCTTCGAATTAATATAACATCACAGAAATGGGATCTGTAGTTAAGCATTCTTTATAAGCTGAGGCCTCCATTTTGCACATTCAGTTGAATTACGTCAGAGAAAAAGGACTATTTTTATTTCACAATACTTTATATTGCAAATCACTGTTCAGAGAAATACAGTCAATGCAACATCACTTAAAGTTTCATTTTTTATTTTTGTTTTTTGTAAATCATCTTCTCCTTCTTCCAATTTCACCTCTGATTTGGAAAAGGAAATCTTTGTCACAGGAGTCATTCCTTGGATAGACTTAACCTACTAGAGACGTATGACAAAATGAAATGGGAACTTTATTGTGGTGGGTTGTTCCCACACACACACACTTCAGCAGTAATATGCATTCAAATCAGTTCCAATGGACTTAACTGGATGTTGAAGAAGAGGTCATAGAAATTTAGATTTCTGCAAGATGGTCATTATTAAAACTTTTCCTTTACCAAGTACGTTTTTGTTGTTGGGCATCTTTCTAAAGGAAGTTTTTACAACTTCCTTGTGAACCATGTAATCCTCTGCCACTCTTAGTGTCTGCTTACTATAAGTGCTAGTTAACCATATATTAATTTTGCTATCTGTACACCCTAGATTGGAAAAAAAGGCTGAGTGTGGTTTCTGTCTTAGAAGGTTTTTTTTTTGTGTGTGGTTTTTTTTTTGGAAAAAAAAGTAGAAGCTGTTTGCCAAGTTGAACTGGGATACAGAATGCTTCAGATCTCTTGTTTAAAAAAAAAAAAAAATTAAAAAAATATTACTGCTCTGAAAGTACTAATGCTTGACAGGAGCTTAGCCTGTCTGTCCCCACATCCCATCAGTTCTAGAAGTGATAAAGCACAGGTCTGAAGGTTAGGTTTTGTCAATTCTCCTCTGCATTATTGCTGGCAGTGTTGGGTGATGATACGGTGAAGCAGGGAAATCAGTTCAGTGTGTAATTCAGGGCTCTGGTTTACCCTCTGTCTCTGCTCCTCATCTAACCAGGTGGCAACTCGATTTCAAAATTCCACAGGTTCTCAGGCAAGAGCTAGGGGAAAAAAGACATCTTTGGATCCAGAAACTTCACCTCTTGCAAAAATACAAAGAATCTCTAGATAAAGATTTTATTCGAATGGCAAGCAACCTGAGGCGAAACAGGACAGAGCAACTTCACCTAAGGAAAGAGCTCTCTGCCAGGTATCCCTTTAAAGCAGATGTGTTTCATTTATTTGTTTAAATTGTGTTGTGGAACAAAATTTACTGAATTCTGAAGGCCACCCCCCCTTTTTTTTTTTGCCATGGAGGAAATCTGCTGTTTTAGTGTAATATTATGCTAAACCCAGATCCGTTCTCCATGTGGGAGTTAAGGCTTGTGTATGAATTAACATATGAGCTTGGAGATGTCTCTGAAAACACCAGGGAAGACCACAAACTGAACAGTTAAAAGTGGGTAAAAGGGGTAGGAATGCTGCCTACCTAGCAGATGCAACCATTAAATAAACTGCTGGTTGTGTGTGAAGCTGAAGATCTGTAAAATACATACATCTGGGTATTGGTGTTTCTAGCATTACTGCAGCTATACCGTTGAGAAACTGAGGCAGTGAGTTACCTCATTACATATGAAAATATAACTCTAAATCTGAGTTTATTAGCCCATAGTTCCTGCTGGGAGCTTTGATGTTGCTGTCTTTTGCTGCCATATTTGTAGATGTAAACCCTTGTACTTCTTCCCTCCCACCTCTCCTAGACATTCAGGAAAGTAGCTAGTCAAGTTAAGGTTTTTGTTTGTTTTTCCAGAACAATTGATCTGGATTCATTGTCTTGTTTCAACATAGACTTACTCATAGTGTCAGCTTTCCACCATCCTACACTAAATTGTAAATTTTTGCATGCTTGCCCTTACTTGGGTTCAGGGTGCAAGTAGATTACTAGGGCTTTGCATCCCTGAGAGCTAACACAGAGCAGTCATACTGCTCTTTTACATTACTTATATTCAACTCACATTGTTAATGTAGACCTCCCACCTGCTTTTCCTTCAGTCAGAAAAGAGCTGATAAAAATACTGACAGCTTGGTTTCTTGATTCTCACTGCATTACCACTCTTTGTGGTGATAGCAACAAGGAAAAATAAAAACATATAAAAGTTAGAGAATAAGAGGGCAAGGGTTGTTTTGCAGTGAAAAAGAAGAGGTTTCTCAAAAGCAATTGTGTTTAGCACTGGTCCTGCGGTATGGCATCTGCTCACTGTCAAGTGAAATACCATCTGAATCACTTGGAAACTAATTAGCTGTGTACCTGTAGTCATAACTCCATTTTTTATTTTGCCAGGACAATTGACTCAATATTCAGTTATTTTGACCAAACTGGAAAATTTTTTCACAACTTGGTCAACTAAGCTTTTTATCTAGTGTCTCTAGGTAATCTCCAAGCTTCCACTATGGTACCCAGCTGTCTGGGGATGGCACAGACCTTTCACTGCTTAGCTAGGAAGAAACCAGGGAAAACCTCCATTCCCTTCCTACTTTCAGGGCTGTTAGAGGGAGAAAACTTGTCTGACTACCAGGTTAAATTGTTCTTGCTTAGTGCAAACTCCCTGGTGCTGGATCGTGGGGAGCCATGATGTGTGATGGCTGAATATGGTCTTTAATGCACATCTCAACAGCTAGTGTGTGTCATCTCCCAGGCATGCCTGCTCTAAAATGTCAGTAACGGATTGTGGTTTGTGCTCTTGCAACCTGCAGACAACGTGAGATAGAAACTGTCAAACAGTTGCAAGAAGAAGCTGCTGGCCAGGCAGAAGCCCTTGGTTTAGAGCTGCAGAAAGCTACAAAGCAGCTTGAGGATGCTAGCAAACAGGTAAGAGAGGACCTAGTTTATTCTACACAGAAAACAAGCAAGCAAATGCAGAATGCTATATACAATGCATTGCTGCTCTTGAGAAAGGAAATCGTGTGTTCGGAATGGAGTGCCTCACTGCAAAAGTGGAACCAGCAGAGGAAGTAAAATTTGAGGGGGTGGTGACAACAGTTTGCTGATGAAAGAGGCAGCATTGCATATTTGTGGTGGCTTAAAAAAAAAAAAGAGAAAAAAGCCAAAAATAGCTTCCATACACAGTCCACCCCAACTGTAAAAATGCAGAAGTTCAGAGGGAGCTTTATCACTTCCTGAGAGAGAACAGATGCAGTTCAGTTTCATTTACATGAAATGTAGTCTCCTTGTATTAACCAGGCTGATCTTTTTTATTTATTTTTCCTCCTTTTTTTTTTTTCTAAATATTGTTTCTTGCTTAGGCAAAGGATCAAGTTGAAGCCTTTCACTCTGCTTGTGAGGAAGCCGCATCCTTAAAATGCAAGTTAGAGGAAGCCATTTCTGAGCAGCAAAATCTCAAGGATGTGAATGCAGCTTTAACAAGCACTTGCCAGTTGCTTCAAGAAAAGGTGGAAGAGCAGAAAAGTGAGTAACTCTTGGCAATGTACCAGCATTCGCTCTTGCATGGGCGAATCCTTAGCTGATTATTTGTGATGAAGGGGAATAAGGCTGACCTGTGGGTCACCTGGTGGTAAAATGGTCTGTGAAAGTGTGTCAGGTGGGATTCCCATGAGTGGCTGTTGGGCTGTGCTGCAGCTGCAGACTCCTAAAACAATCTCCTGCCATATGAAGAAGGCTTAGTAACTCCATGGATAGCACTTCTTTACTGAAGGTGCTGTTCGCATACCTGAGTAGCCCACCTTACTCCTAACGGTCTAAGCTTTCTGTACCGAGGAGACTTGATTTTTATGCTCTACATTCCTCTTACTGTTTGGATTTGCTCTGTGTACCTAAATAACTGTGTGGTATGCAAAAGCTGCTTTCTTTGGTGGAAAGCAATAGTGTTATTGCATTGTGCATGTGCAACTTCTGCTGTGGAACCATGAAAACTTCATACTACATCTTCCTTGCTTGCACAAAAGGCTGGACACTTACATAAGGTAATGGCTTAATTCCATCACGTGGATTTTTTCTTCCAAATGCTGAAGAACCTATTGCTGCTGGGGAGAACAGCTGACTGCTTTTAAGCCCACTGAACATTTGGCATCAGGCATGCATTTCCGAATGCAATGCAAAATATAATTTATGATAGGCAAAAAGCTTAAGGGATGTGTG
The DNA here is from genome assembly GCF_965140915.1 of Aythya marila. Taxonomy (NCBI): domain Eukaryota; kingdom Metazoa; phylum Chordata; class Aves; order Anseriformes; family Anatidae; genus Aythya; species Aythya marila. Next base: position 130,974,531 of record NC_139042.1, read on the forward strand.
TGTTTTAAACACATTTCAGTGAAACTACAATTTGTCTTGTAGAAAAACTACACTGATTCCTATGCCTTAGCTCTATGGTACTGATGTGGCAACCAGAGCCCCAAGCTGTGCTTGCTGACTTGTGACCAATGTTTTGGCATTGTCTGCACGTGTATGTTCATGTTCCTTTCATGTCTACTGTTTTCTTCAAACTGTGGGGTGTTTTTTTAGCAAGAGTCATGGCAATGGAAATGTATTTTCTTCAGCTCTGAATTGATAAAGCACTTCTGCAAAGCAAGTTAGCATCAATAAAAAGAGAGAACCTCAGACACTGTGGAAGAGAGAGATTGGTGCCACTGACCCACAAAACCCAAACCAAAACAGCAAAGAAACAAAATCAAAAGCCCTACCAACTTTACAGCCAAAGTCTCATCCTTTCTTAAATGATTCTAGGTAGTTTGCAGAAGTGTTTTTGTAGATAGATAGAAGTAAACAGGTAGATCTGTAGAGAAGTTGGAAGATCTTATAAAGAACAGGACAGAAACAAGGATGGGGGGTAGGGGAAGGACAGTGCTCTACACTGGTTCCTGCAGAAAGCCAGGTCTAGTGCCCCTTCTGACTAAAGAACTGTTTTTTTTTGTTGTTGTTGTTTTTTTTTTTTTTTTTTTTTTCCCCTTCCTCCCCATTCTGTTTCCCTACTTTCCCTACCTGCATGATAAGAGATAAGAAATTGGGTAATATGTTGGCTGAAGAAGCTTCTACTCAACCCATGTTGGCCAGGCCCACGTAACCATGACTTGCAGCTAATGGCTACAGCCACTATACAGTGAAAAAAGCCTGAAAGAGCCACTGAGAGTAGTGTTCAAATTTTGCTTGGGCACTGAGGTGACAGTGCTAATGAAGTATTTTCTTCCTCCTCTCCAGTCCCTCAATATTAGATGTGATATAAAAGCTACAGTAGACTTGTATCAAGGTGTAAAAAACAAAAAACAACAACAACAACAACAAAACACACCAGGGGCTGCCTCTGTTTATCAAACTTGGAGAAAGAATGTTTCTAAGTATGAAATAAAGCCCATCTACTCTACTTTAAGGCCTTTTCTAGAAGTGTTCAGGATGCCCAAAGCCCCCATCCAACCCAACCTGGTCTTGGCCTAGTGGGAGGTGTCCCTGCCCATGGCAGTGGGGTTAGAACTGGATGGTCTTTAAGGTCCCTTCCGACCTAAACTACTCCATGATTGCCTGAAAACTTTTGTACAAATGCTTCTTCTGTAGAGCTGTAATGGAGTCATCCATTTCCACAGGGAACTGTAGCACATTAACACTGATGGCACTGGGAATTAACCCCTCGCTTTAGAGTAGAACAAGGGAAACATAAGCACGTGGAAAAAAGTGCCCAGGTCTTCTGTATGGTGGAACTTGCAAAACAAAAGGTAAAAACTCTTTCTGTGAAAACTGATGTAGATATGACTGGGCCAAAGTGAAATATAATGGGTTTGTGACAGGCAGCAGTTGGGTTACAGGCACTTTAATGCTGTACTGTTCCTTCTCAAATTATAAGGGACCCTCTAAGACTTGTAAATGTCTCTTCATAGCTACTGTTAATGCACTGAGAGGGGAACTGCTTAAAGGACGACTCTGTGAATGGCAGTGCCAGGTATGAAGCTTGTCTGGTAGGAGAAGAAAAGGTAGGTTTGCACACTACATGTTCTGGTGGAAGGACATCTATAGCTGAGGTGAACTGCAAGTAATTTGGCAGCAGCTTTCTTCTTTTTGGCTGTGGAGACAAAGTGAACTCTCTGTACTGATCTACAATACACATCATTTACCTTCAACCTTTTTGAAAAGATGGGCTCAAACTTACAGCAGTGGTGTGGTGTTGTAAACAGCTGTGTTGGCTGTAAACAGTTGTTCACAATCATGCTTAATGTAGGTGAGGGAAACCTTCCTTGATGGGATGGTGTGAGTTGTCCCCCACAATCAGCCCTCTCTTCTGCAGGCAGTCTTCCAAATAACTGCTTAAAATTTTGTTATAAAACACTTCCAATATCCAGGCATTGGAATATCCAGTAAAATAGTTATTACCTTCATGCCCCTCTGTGGAAATATGCTGGAAGTTATATAACTCTGGAATACTCTGCTTTGAATAAATATACTTTCTTCAACTTTAGGAGGGGGTGGAGGGGGAGTTATAGTGGGAAGATTTTTTTCCCAACTGGCTCTAGTAAAGAACGCTGTAGCTCAGCATCTGAGCAGTCTAGATTTAACACAGAATAACAAAGTATTTATGAAGACAAGCAGAAGATCCTAAAATGTATCTTAAGCGGTAACAGGGACATCAGAGGAGCAGAATCAGAACTGTGGACCAGCTGCACGAGAATAAAACATGTATTTGTGCATAATGGTCTGAAGAAATAAAGGCTGAAACTAGCATGGGGAAACAACTGCATATTTTTCCCGATAACTGAAAATAGTTCAGCTGGAAAGATAAAATTCCATTTTTGTTCACAATCAGTTGTAGTATTCCTTTTTTTTCCCCAAATCTCCTATGCCTACTTTCCTTACACTGTTTCTCTATTGCAACAGCACTGTGTAGATGAAGGATCTGATTACGGTCTACTGCCTACATCAGCTGAGCCAGTGAAGAGGAAGGTAAGTGTTTGTTCTGATCACTGCCAAGCCTGCTAAAATGTGGTACTTGCTTTGTTTGTATGTTCTTTCATGACCTGGAGGAAATAAGTCTCCTTGTGAGAGACTTTGCCAGGTCAAACAAACTACTTTTTTTTAATGTGTATATATAAAATGTGTAGATGCACACGCATGCACATATACAAAAGTATATTCAAAACTTTATTGCAAAGTTAGTTTCCTATTGATTTTGAGCAGTCTCTGTGACAAAATATAGGCACTTGTTAAATTGCCTTTTGAGAAGGATCAGAAGCTGAAAATGGAGATGCACTCTTTAATTTCTCTTCCATTACTTGTTGTTTATGCAACACTTAGTAAATTGCAGCTGTGTTAATGTTATTTCAGAAGTTTCTTCCAACCAACTTCACATGATACCTCTTCAGCACTAACCAGCAAATAGGTGGTGTATGTTTGTGAGGCAGGCAGGCAGCACCTTCTCTGCATGCACCAGGGCTCAAGTTGGAGTTGTCCTCATGCCTCTGCTAAAGGAAACACATTCTGCTTAGTAGGTGCCAGACATTGGGGAAGTGCTCTCTGTCTTGGCCTGCATGGTTGATTTGGCTTGTGAAGAGGTAGAGAAGGAAAGATTGGCTTTGGTTTGGTTTGGTTTCTTCCCTCTTCCACCCTGCTTGTCTTGCTTTTATCCCATCCATTTATATTTCTTTTACCTCTCCCAAACCTAGCTGAAACCAACACAGATGTCAAAAGTGTAAAGTTTCAACTTTTAATTATTCTGCCTTTTCTTGTATTCATTCTGTTCATAAAGGATATAAGCTTTTCTAGAAGAAGAAATATACACATATATATGTATAAATTAGAATTCTATTACACAGATGCATTTCTGTGTGTGTGGTGGCTGGGAGCTGTTGGCAGTTGTGTATTCAACATGACTGAAGATCAGCTCTTTCCACTTTTCCATTATCAGCTCCATTGCCCTAAAAGACTGTGGAGTGAAGGACTCACCTTGCACGCTGAACTTCACAGGACCTTGCCCTCAGATATTTCAGACTGGTGTCTTACACCTCTGCTAGGTAAGACCTAGTGGTGTTGGCCAATCTTCTGTCTCTCTCCTGAAACACAAAAATAGTTAATAGGAGGAATGGAACAATCTCACTGGTGCTAAACATGCTAATAAGCTGTGGAAAGCCTACTGTTGGCTTTAGCTTATTTTGCATGTGATTGGATGCTGAATCATGCCTTTAATGCTTTCCATTAGAGGTTTGAAAAGATGACTGCCTGTGAGTCTACCAGGAGTCCTAAAAAGCCTAAGGAGGTATTGTAATAAATCATGTAGTCAGGTATACTCCTGACAAAGTACTTGCAAGTGTGAATTGACAGGGCTTGAGTTGTTTTCCCCATTCATCCTCTTGGCTGGAATACAATGTGGTGTAGCAACTGATGCCCTGCTACTGAGCTAGGGCCAATCCTGGTTTAAAAACCTGGATGAGTAACAGCTTTTAAGAATCGTGTAATAGTATACACTTCTCCTGTGTATATTAGGCTATTTGTACTTCCCCACAATTCCACTGTGCTGCAGAGTTCATTTGGTATTTTATAAACAAAGTGTTTCTTCTGCTGTGTACAACACAATGACTCTTCTTGTACAAGCTATAAAATACTCAGATGTAATCCTGTGCCATACTGGGGAGAAATGGAAGAAGAATTTGTTTGACTGCATGTGCTATCTCAGTGTAGTTACAGCTTGCAGTAATATTGTGATCCAGCCACAAATAAGGCAGGTATTTGCATCTTGCACCAATCAAATATTAATACAGAAAAGATCACAGTAAACAATCTATTTCCTGCTGTCCTCTGTCAGACAATGCTTCACTAGACCAGTACTGTCCTATGAAGAAGTTTCTATAACTTTTTTCTCCATGTACAAAAATATGTGAAGCCCACCTAGCCTCTTTCACAGCAAGATGAAAGGTGTCTTATTTTAAATCATTATTAAGTTGGTCTGCTAAATGACTATCTTAGTCATTTAAGGCAATATTTGACTCTTAGGTCTATGTCCAGCTTTTCCTATGACCACTGCTCTTCACACTTTTCTCTTTCAACAGATGCTCTGACCTTGGAGACCTCGGTACCAGATAACTCTCCTGTGCCCAGCTGGAATCCCCCGTGCAGACAGTGCTCTAGCAGCTGCACATTTGAAAGCTGTGATCTGGGTCACACGTCTGCTTCGGATGTGACATCAGTAGAGTGCAAGTAAGATGGCAAAAAACATCTCTTTATGGTGAAGGGTGGAAGAATCCATGGGATTTAGCAGGTCCTGGGGGATGATGTATCCCCAGAACATACTGAGTTCAACAGTAGGGCATCTCTTAAGAAACAGTGGACACTCAGTGCTCAGCTAATGGCATTTTGGGTGTAACACCTTGGACCTTTTCACAAGAGTAATATTAGAACTCTTCACTGAAATGCTGCTATGACCACCAGCTATGCACAGTGATGGTGTTCCTGTTTGATATTTGGAAAACTGAGGTATGAGGTAGGTGTTCTTGTGTCTATTTTCAGTATTTAACTTATGATTGACACTCTCACTTAAGAGCCAAAATGCTGTTGGTTTTGAGGAGTCAATTTTTTGGCAGAGTTTAGAGCAGGAATTCTGAGATCTTGCCTATCAAGCTGCCTCCTTAGATGTTTCAAACAGATTGAACAGTGTAAGGCTATGAAAGTTAGCTAACTATTGTCAGTGAATATTTAAGAAGAAAGATAAGGATATTCCTGAAGATGCAGAGGCAGGCAGCCTGCAGCAAAAGGCTTAGTAGTTCTTGAAGCTTTTTGCCACTTTTTTTTCCCCCCTTTTTTCTAGAGAAGTGCAGTGTGGAGGAGGCTAGGAGAAGGACAGGTGGTGGTTCTTGCTGTCTGGGGGAGGAGGGGTTGATGTTTGTGATGAATCTCTCTCTGAGAGACTGGCTGTCTGTCTCTACAGATAGTGGTGGCTTTGGTTGTTATGTGCTTAAGGAAAACAGGCTATATATCTCACTGTTGTTTGGGCAATATGCAAATAAAATGTGTATTGCCAGGTGGAAAATATACTCTGCTGATAACTATACTGATGCAGACCTTCCTGTTTCCATTACAATGATGGACTCTTCACTTACTGAGGTGAGTGCTGTCTCTGACACCCCAGACATGGTTTTGAATGGGTTCAAGTAATTATGCCTTATAAATACCCTTAAGATCCAGACTGGGCAGCTGTAAACCAGTGTTGTAATCAAGCTGGCATCAGTCAGCAGGGTGCTGTGACAGCTTGTTTTCTGTGGGGCACTCCCTTCTACTTGGGCCCAACCCTGGAATATTGTAGGGATGGACCTAAATGTCTTGATGTTCATGTGCAGCTGGGTCATGCTTTTAGCTGGGGAGTAATTTTTTATTTTTATTTTTTTTAATGGTTTCAAGGCTTAAGCAAGTGTTATTTCTGCAGTAATACTCAGTTTTGCTAGGGAAGTCTGAGTGACTTCACTTACCCACCTGTAAGTAATCACGGGATGTTTTAGTTGTGAATGCTGCCTTTCTTTGCACTTTCTCCCACAGCTACCATGTAACAGCTGAAAAATAGCATCTTTGCAGTACATGAGACCTTCCCTCAGCTGCGTGCTCAGATATGCCTTCATGGCTGTATTGAATCCAGCATCTATCAGAGCACTCCCTCCCACAGCTCAAGCTGTCAATCAGCTTTTTCACGGCAGCAGCCTGATGAGCCCCAGCTCAGTGCACTCAGCTGTGCTTTGTGCACGGCACTGTAATACTCGCTGCCGAAATCCAAACCTCAGCCCCACAGGCATGGTTTTATAACAAGCTTTACAAATGCCAGCGTTGGTGGCAGTGATGGAAGGATATTGGTCTGCTATTTTGATGAACCTGGGAACAAACCACGCAACACCAGTGAGCAACCCTACCCTGGGTGCTGTGCATCCCAGTGATGACTTGAGGCAGAAAGTGCAGTCAAGGTAGAAAGTATGAGGGGTGGGGAATGCCCATGGTTTCAGCCTGCTTTTTGGCTGCAGTAGAGGAGGTGAGGAATTCCCTCACTTGTGCTGCTGCTACTTAAATTACCTTAAAGAGGATAATCCCAAGGGAGGCTCTTGCTTTATCCAGCCCTTCTCGGAAATGACAGCCTCTCAAAGTTGTTTGAAACATCTGTGCTTAATGAAGCACTAATGAAGCTCTGGAGCTTCCTGTGAATCCAGCTGGATTCACAAGTGTCACTTTCTTTGTTTTTACACACACACGCACACGCGCGCGCGCGCACACACACACACACACACACACACACAAATATAAAAACCGAGAATATTCTAGAGGGGAAAAATGAAAACATTAAAGCTTTTCCCCAAAGAAAAAGGTAAAGGAATTGTATCCAGTATCTGTTCCTAAAAACTGTGACGTGCAGCAAAATTTGAATATCCTCGTTTAATAGGAAAAGTATCCCTAGGGTTTTTTATTTGCACAGTGGTTGCAGGTGTGTTTGATCAGAGTGAGCCCTTCAGCATGTAAGTAACTTGAGTTTTTCTGTCAGAGTTGTCATTGTAGGTGTTCAGGGGCTATTAAATAAAGGAGTTCTTGTGATGCCAGATGAATATTGGGCTTCTTATGCTTGTTTTGATTTTATGAAAGTCTTGTAGTTCAAAAACTAGAAGAAAGGTCTCCAAAATATTAATGCTTTTTCATGGAGTTTATATAAGATTGTGGTCAGAACTTACCTGCTGTGGTAGAGGATCTTTAGATTGTTTTGCTAATTCAAGGGATGGAGGTGGAAAGTGATCATGATTCTAATGCAGGATCTTCACCATTATAATCTTTTTATTAGGAAGAAGAACCATTTTCTAATGCTCTGCAAAATCCTATTTTATTAGGAAATGTAGCAAGTGTTTTATAGTTTTTCCTCTTTAAGTTTACCTGTGCAATCCTAATGTGAACAGCTAGTATGGATTTTTTTTAAATGGAATTGAGGATTTTGCTTCATTGCAAACAGAAAATCATTGGCCATGAGTCACCTGGGGAGGGAGGAAGCATGTAGAACAACGCATTGCTTTGGTCGCTTCCAGATGGCATATGTTTTCTGGGTAGGGTGGTGTGTGCATGTGTTTTAACTGTCCTCCAGGTTTCTTTTAGCTTCATTCCAACATACTACTCACCCTTCACCTTCTCATTCCCTGTTACTCCTGTAGACCTAATGTCCTGGACAAGACAAATACTATGTTTTACTTCCTTAAGCTTAAAAGAGAATTCAAATATGAATAAAAATAGCCTGGATTTGCTTTGGAGGAAACATTGGCTGGCTTGGGGCATAGACTCTGCAATGGCAGTCAAGCTCTGTGGAGGAAAAAGATCAAGTACTTACTGATGCTGGGAGCAGCCAATGCTGTACAGAGCCCCCAGGGGCTTGGCCATCTGCTGTTCAGCAACAGCTTGTTCTCTACTGTGCAAGCACCCCTTTCTGGGGTCCTCCAAGGATGTTTAAGGGAAACAGGAAGATAACAGATACCTCTAGGTGATCACTTGCTGATGGGGTTTTTCTGTTCCCAACACCACTTGTGTAGTGCTCTTGGGATTTGTAGGGAGCTATCCAAAGCTGGATGGTTCCACACCTCCTCTGCCTGAAGAAAAGGTTATTTCTCATTCCTCTGTGCTACTTTCATGAAAAGAAGGAGGCCTGAAGCCTTCTGAAAAGCCTAGGTAGTTGTTATATATCATCATGAAAACAAGCGTCACTCCAAAATGAGCTCTAGAATGCACAACAGAACAGGCAGGCTTCCATAGGCAGGTTTTCTGCATTCCAAATCATCTGCTCAGTAAAGTTGTTAAAAGTAATGCTTTTATCTACCTAAATGAGTCGGATGTCTATAGCTGAGTGAAGTTCTGTGCACTTTATGACCTCAGAAAATGGATGTAACCTGATGCACGGCATTAGGACAGCAAGGTGGTACAGTAATACCATCTTCAGTACTATACTTCAGTCATTTGAAAACAGGTTGGAAGCAAAACATGAAGTCAGGAACCAAAATATATCTCTAAATGTGATACTCCTGAGGTAAGACTTCTGCAGAAAGTTATCACTCTTAATGATGATATGGCAAGCTGCATGTTATATGTACAGGTGGCTATAGACTAGCAGATGAATCTGCAGCCACTTATCATCCAGTTCTCTGCTAATTCAGGTACAGCTGCAGTAATTATTAAAAACTTTGACATAATTTTTTTTCTATGTGTGGGGCAACCCTTTTGTCTAACACTAACCTTTCTCTCTTTCTGTTAAGATGGACCGTGCAGAGCCATCAATACCAGTCAGCTCGATCCCATCCAGGTCAGGTTTTGGGGGGAAGGGAGGGTGATGTCTTTAATGTAGTTATATAATATGGATCAATATTTGAAAAATAATTTTCTGTTGACAGTGATCACTTAACTTCACCCCAAGAAGTTCCTACATCCTCTTCAGAAAGCACTGTGCCAGTAACAGGTAAGCCCTTAAACTGGAGTACAGACAGGTAAACTTCTTGTGCTGAAAGTCTCAAAACAGATACGCTGAAGTCTGCATTTAATGAACAGTAAGTGCCCTGTCTTCTGTTGTCTGATGTTCTAGGCTGTCTTGTTATGGAGGAAAAGCCACCCAAGCACTCATGTGCAAAAGAGGAAGTTGTGCCAACTTCCGCAGCAATGGAGAAAAACAATAAGGATCCTGCTGGTTCTGTATCAGGTACAGTAACTGCTGCAGCCACGCTGGCATTCACGCAGTGAGGAAACAGCTTGCTTCCAGTGCATCTTTGATGTGAGGAAGCTGAGTAAGAAAAATAACTTGATGTTTGCAACAACAGACATTCACAACTTGCTTTCACCTGCAAGCGCTCTAAACTTTCCCCAGAACTAAGCAGGAATAAGGTCTATCTGGTTGTAGAAGGCAGGTGGCCTTATAGTGCTACAAGAAGTAAACATGAAACAACTTAGTGACATCATGATGCTTGCTCAGCTGGCAGAACACTGTGTGGGTACTAAACCCCATGCAATTTTTAGGAGGAGAAAGATGATCTCTTTCATGGTTCTAAAAAGTTTGACACACAACTGGATTAAAAAATGTTTTCCTCTTTCAAAACTGAAGCTCAGAGCACGAGAAGATGGGGTGGGTCAGGAGGAGAGATGGGGACAGGGCCTTTGTGTACAATCCTGCCTTAACTCTATAGTCACAAACATCCAGAAAAATTATTCTTACCAGATCTGATGGTGCTTATTTCACTTATAAACTAAAAGTAAAACAAAACTAAACTGTGTGTGTACAGTGTATTTAAGCTATTTTTTAAAAAGTTGATCTGAATAAGCAGCACAGAATACATGAGTGTGCTTGCTTGTAGTTATTTTTTAACCTTTACCTAAATACGAGATCTCTTTTTGCTGTTGTCTTTTGGTTTTCTTTATTTAGTAGTCTTCCTGAAATCTAATTTAGTCCCCTCACTTAAATATATTTTCTTTCAACTGATTTGCCTCTGCAGTTAATTTTCATATCTGGTGTAGGTGCCTTTGACAAGGAGGAAACAGATATGCAAAACAGATCAAAAAGAGTCCAAATAGCTTTAGCTTTAAAGTCTGAGATCCTGCTGCTTGTTGTACATCACCTCCAAATAGAAAGCCTTTCTAGCATTAGAATGGAGACACTGATGAATCTCACCTGTGGTTTTTAATAATACCACACCATGTCTTCTGAAGGTGCTTGGGAGCCAGGTCAGATACTTAGGGCTGCTGCAAAAAGTCAGCAGGGACAAAAGGCAGACTAAGCAGAGGATGCTGTCAATGTGAAGGTTGAAAAGAGAAAGCACTTCAGATGTGAAACTTTTTTTTTTTTACTTGTGCCGTTTCTTTGGCTTGCATCTGTGTGTATGTGTGCATGACTATGTAAATGGAAAGGAAAAAAACCTAGATATTTTAAAAGGTATAAATAGCTACCAGAGTTACTGCTGCACATAAAATTAATGTAATTCTGAGATTTTCATCAGTTTCTTAAAAATAAAATAAAATAAAATTAATCCCTTTTTAATAGCTGTCATTCTGTAGTTTACTTTTTGAATGTTTTAAACTTCTAGATTGTGGTTGTTACAAGTTTGTGTTGTATTTGAGCTGGCATCATCAACTCTCAAACTTACCAATTCTGGCAAAGAGTTCGTTTGTTGGCTCTATCATCAGTCCGCTAGTTCATTTTTAGGTACGAAGGACAGTCCAAGTGTCAGGATGTTTGAAGTTTATGGGCTCCTGAAATACCACAACTGTGTGCATTTCATGATCTGGTTATGCTCAGGATACTGTAATAGTAGCTGATGTAGCATGTTGTGAAACATCAGATCAAGTCTGATCTTTCGCAAAGAGGAGAATTATAAACGATCATCCCTTCTGCTATTAATTTGTGCATGTGATTATTTTTTTTTTTGCTACCTACCTTTTTGCTACCTTGCCAATAGACATCAAAATATTCATTATAATTGGTCTCTCTAAATAACAAATTCCTGCTGGTAGCAAATTGAGATTCACTTAGCTGAGAGAATATTACTGTTACTTTTGTGGCTTCACTTAGAGCAACTACTATCAGAAGAATGTCTCACAAATGTGTAGCACTTCTTACTGTGACTTACTATTTTCAAGCCAAAGATAATGTACTATCACGTTCCTTCCTTAATACCTTTACAGCATGCTTACCTGCCTCTCCTTAATGTCCTCTACTGGCATTTGCTACAGTTTTTCATTTGTTTTTGGTTTTTGACCTGTTGGTCAATGGCTAGTACTCTGAGTGTGTTGGAGGCTTGTTTTGCTTTTATTACACTTGTTTTCTGGAATGTTTCCTCCCAGGGCCTGATCTAATCAAGAAAGAATTCAGCCCTGTGGTAGAAGAACACAAAACCTCACTGCAAAATCTTTTAAAGAAAGACCCGGTAAGAATTCTAGTGACACTGAAATGTCAAACTGCTTTGACTGAGCAGTGACTACCAGAGGAGGGCGCGGGCCCCACCGCTGTTTTTGTGGCTGTTGCTTTACTGCAACTACTCTCTGACTTCCTTTTAGGAGATGGGCCTGGAAAAGGAAACTAATAAAGAGCAGAGTGAGGTAACACCAGCCATAGTTCCCAGCAGGAAAGGTAAGAGTTTGCTGTTGAATTAATCTGCATAACTTACTGAAGTGCAGACCTTGGTCACTTGTGCCAACAGCTGTGTAAACAGCTGTAGAGAGCTGCCTGGACTACACCAATTATTATGTGGGGTTTTTGTTTTAAGGGGTAGTAGCTGCGGTTAAAAAATCAGAATGGGCTAGCGGTGGACAAAAGGAAGATGTTATCAAGCAAAAACCTGCTTCTGATTTCTGCAGATACTGATCTAACTCAGTCTTCCTCTAGACAGAATTTCTTAGAAGTTGCAAAGCAGCTAGGCTATTTGAAACTGGCATGCATGTCCTCCCCAAAGATTTATAAAGCAGCACCCCTTACACTAACTGGAGTTTTGGGTAAAATGGTATAGATAAGCTGGACAATGTTTCTGCTAATCTGTGCTTAGACACCTCCACTTTTGTGGTCACCTGACCTTTTGCTTTTGGAGTTGAGTAAAAGCTAGTGATGTAAGTCACGTAACATCCTGGGGGATGAACCTATGGGCTGAGGACTTGCACCAAAGCCTAGAATTAACCATTCCCATACTAATAAGATACTAGTTGAAGCTGACTAAACAGCTAACTTCTGTGGCTCTGTGCAAGAGTGCTTTCCAGTCTCAGCTGGCATTCTAACCCCAATGTACTGAGGTACACAGTGCTTTTATCAGCAAGAGCTGGAAACCTTAGCCATGGCTGCTGTTAGAGCTTTAAATGCTTTCAGAAACCATTTTTGGTCTGAGAACTTCTTTTTTCTTCTTCTCAGGGAGCTCACCCATTGCAGGTGGCATTAAAGGGGATAAAACAAAGCAAAATGAGCTGTAAGTGTTTTGTCTTTCAGTGATCACCTGCAGGTATGAATTTAGAGCTACAGTCTGTTACATGGTTGTTTTCTTCTTATCCTACAGTGATTCGCCTAATGAGAAAGAGGTGGAAGTAAGTCTCAACTGCTTGTATCCTTAGATATCATGGACAACAGCAAGATCTTGTAGATAGCCATCACTAATATTTTGTTCTATCTAAAAAGAATGCCACTGAGTAGCTCAAATTGGATGTATTTCTGTAAATTGGTTTTTGAAATCTTTCTAAACCCTCTTGGCATAAACAATATGTTTCCATATTCAACAAACTATTGAAGGGACAAGATAAGGTAGAAATCTGTAAAGCTGAACAAAACATTCACTGCAAATTAAATGTTTGTAAGTGTTGAGGAGCATAGCTGTGACCTCCTCCCAGGCAGAGTGTGCAGGTTTAAGACTTTTTTTTTTCTCTCCCAAAGGACACAGATAACATACTGCATGCTGCCAGGATATTACTTGTTCTGGTTGCAGGTTATTTCCCCCCACCACTACAGATGGGAGGACTGTCTTTAGGGAAAGGACTGTCTTTGGGGAAGCAAGCTATGTTTGCTTCTCTTCTGTATCTCACCTGTAGCTTTGTTCATGGGGCATATTCCCAAATGTCACTTCAATATACAGATCTACTTTAAAAAAAAAAAAAAAAGTCTGCATCACTTGGATTATTCTGAAATCTGTTCTTCTGCACAACAGGCTGAATTTCTGAGACTGTCTCTAGGTTTTAAATGTGACTTGTTTACCTTGGACAAGAGGGTGAGGCTTGAAGAAAGATCCCGCGACTTGGCTGAAGAGAACTTGAAAAAGGAGATCACAAATGCTCTAAAGATGTTAGAGGTTAGTGTAAGCTGAGACTGTTGGATGCTAATCTTGAGACTGTGTGAGCCTGAACACAGCCCCTCAGTGCCATCACTTGAGTTTGCCCTTCTTACTAATAGATCATATTTGTTTTTCTTACCAATGTGCCTCTTTAGGCTTTAGTTCCTTTGTGTGAAGAAGATAACCAAGCACAAGAAATTATTAAGAAGCTGCAGAAAAGCTTGCAGTTCCTTAGCCAGTATGCAGCCCGAGTCGCCAGCAGAGCAGAGATGTTGGGAGCTATTAATCAGGTAACACTATGTACATGTGTCTTATACAAAAGCTTCTAGATGTTAAGGAATAGCACTACCTGTTTGCTAGGCTGCTGATTCCAGATCTAAATGTGTGAATGTCATGCATGTGAAGCAAACTGATACAGTTTAGTCCTAGCTCTCTCTTCTCACGTCTCTGCTTGCATTATCATTATGACAAATCTCAGGCATTGTAAGAGCAGCTACATTGCACTAGCACTGTGCAAAAACACAACCAAAAATGTGGTGCTGATTTGAAAAAAAAAAAAAAAAAAAAGGCAGCGTAGGGCTGTATACAGTAGAGTGTACAAGAATAGGATGTGGTAATGATTGTCTTTATACTGTAATGGTAAATCCCTGCCTTATGGAAAGGATTTTAACAGGGCTTTGGACAAGGCTTATATGCTAAACCTATGCAAGTTGACAAATATCTACTCAAATGCTACGTGTAGTAGTATAATGCTGAAGAATAGTATGAGTCTTTCTTGACAATAAGTACTAGTAAATGTGGGTGCCTGTTGAGGCTGTAGATCAGAGAAAGTTAATGAGGAGTTGTAACGATTCAGAAAATGTTCTGAACTATGTTAGGGTGAGGGGGATCACTGAAGAAATGAGACCTGCATAACTTGGGCATGGGATCATTGAACTGTTTGGGTTGGAAGGGACCTTACAGATCACCTAGTTCCAACCCCCCTGCCATGGGCATGGACACCTCCCACCACACCAGGCTGCCCAAAGCCCTATCCAGCCTGGCCTTGAACACCTCCAGGGATGGGGCATCCACAGCTTCTCTGGGCAGCCCATGCCAATGCCTCACCACTCTCTCAGTGAATTGTTTTTCCTTATGTCTGACGTAAAACTACCCTTTTAGGGTAGATTTAAAACAATTCCCCCTTGTCCTAAGAGAGTTTAAACTATCACTACACCCCCTGACAAAGAGTCCCTCCCCAGCTTTCCTGTAGGCCCCCTTTAGGCACTGGAAGGCTGCTGTAAGGTCTCTCTGGAGCCTTCTCTTCTCCAGGCTGAACAATCCGAACTCCCTCAGCCTGTCTTCAGAGAAAAGGTGCTCCAGCCCCTTGATCATCTTTGTGGTCCTCCTCCGGACTTGTTCGAACAGGTCCGTGCCCTTCTTGTGCTGGGGGCTCCAGAGCTGAACACAGGGCTCCAGCTGGGGTCTCACAAGAGCAGAGCAGAGGGGAGGATCACCTCCCTTGCCCTGCTGGCCACACTGTTTTTGATGAGATGAGAGATGGTGAAACTTAGCAAGTATGATGCAAAATCGTTTCACTTTAATCCACAATGATGTAAGATGACAGTAGATGGTCAAGGGGAAAAAAACTGCATCATGTTTAGATTAAGATGTTCCTCAGACACTTTTTTTTCCTACTGCTGTTGGTCTCTTCCTTTTAGGAGAGCCGTGTCAGCAAGGCTGTGGAAGTAATGATTCAACATGTGGAAAACCTGAAGCGCATGTACACAAAAGAGCATGCAGAACTTGAGGAGCTGAAACAGGTCCTGCTCCAGAATGAGAGATCGTTTAGCTCTCTTGGAGATCGAGGTAACCTAAGCAAAGCTGCTTAGCCTTTCCATGGCTGGCCAGGGGCCAGACAGACCCTTAGCTAATTAAAGGTCAACACTTTAGGTGGAGAGGTTATACAGCTGATGCACCTCCTTTCCTAAAATCAAAGGAAGAAATGGCAATATGCTAACAATATGGAAACAATTGTAAACTCTGTATAAATTGCCAGGAATCTTGGGACAGGGTGAAAACATTACAAGTATGCAGCTTTCAGAAAAAGTGCGTTGCATTTGGTGGTGATGATCTTACTTCTTTCAAGTAGAATATTTGGGTGTTCACTCACACTGGAGCATTCCCAGTAGCTATTTCTAAGTAGCTGAATTTTGACTGTTCTTTACAGATGCTTTCTGCTCTTTTTCTGAGTATGAATCACAGACTCCATAAGTGCAGGTGCTCTGAATTTCCCCCTTTACACAGATGGTACGGTGGTCAGGTTTTCAGACAGTGTTGTGCACTTACGGCTTTTCCAGGACAAGTATTAAAATCTAAAAAAAATAAATAAAAAAATGGAGCATGTATTTTATAAGTGGAAAGGGCAGTCTTGTGCACTAGTAAAATTTTCTCAGGAGCCTTCTAAATTACAGGCTGCTCTTTCCTTTTTGGCTACAAGCTGTTGACTGTAAGAGATTAACCTAAAACAGGACGTTTGACTTTGATCTTTGATAATGGTTGAATTTGATCCCTGTAGAGGACGTATGATGTGTGAATGTTAACAACTTATCTAATGAAACAGAGAGCTTTTATCCCCTTAAGTCTCATTTCTGCTTTCTGGGAGCAATTTGATGAGCTCTCTGCTGAACTAACGCAAAAAGTCAGACCTCTAGTTCCAACTAAAGCTCATTACATTCTTGTAAACCTTTCTGATGTTCAATCTCTTCACAGATGAATCTACAAATAAAAAGCTATCCAATTCCTTTAACTTCAAGGTATGGCCCTTAAAGGTTAATGTGAAATTTCAAATGTGTTAAGCGTCTGTGTGTGGTTTCCTTTGCCTTGTCATGTGCTGGTGCTCTGATGCATGCATGACTTAGTGGTTTTCTGTCTCAGATATTGGCTGATGTCATCAGACACGAGGATATGTGTTCAATTGACCCTCCTCCCAGCCTGAGGGAACTGCATGTGGTCCCATTTATGGTAGATGAGGTGTCCACAGAAGCTGAAATGGCTCTGCGTTCTTGTAGTGGTTAAAAACTGTTGTTCACATGTGGTTCTTTCATTGGGCTTACAGAAGAAGGGTTTAGCAGAGAGATGAAAAAATAGATGGGAGAAATTCATATTGACTGTAGGAACTCCTGTGAGGGTCATTAGGAGAATTTAGACATATTCAGTTCTGGTATTTTGCTGGAAGCTGTGTATCCAGCTTCACTTTAGATGCCTGGGGAAGTAGGAGGACCAATTACTGTGGAAAGATGCTGCTTTTAAAAGTGTATGGTTTGGGCTGTGCTTATGATTCAACTCTTCTCTCTGTGTCACTTCAAGCTAAGCAACAACTTCTAGTTTCTATACAGTTCATACAACAACAGATGGTGTTTGTGTGCTCAGTGAGTAATCCAGTCATTCCCTGATAGAGCCAGTAATGCCTTTTATTTGTGTAGCCACCATCATCCCTACGAAGAGTTAGCATTGCAACAGTGCCTAGGAGTGCTGGAAATGCAGGTGTTGGGTTACCGCTGGTAAGTAAGGGTTCCCAGACATTGAGGTGCTTCACCCTTCTCATAACTGGCTGGGTTTTGGTGGGAAAAGGCAAATGCAGTAAAGTGGCTTAAACTTCTTCTCTAGGCCCAACTACAAGAAACTGATGGAGATGAATGGAGTGATAAACTCAACAGGAGATCAAGCAGCTGGTAAAGTTACTTGGCTTTTCTTTGAATAGGGTTAAACATTTTTCAGCTCAAACTGTGCCTGTATTGAGCATCTTGAGGCATAATATTATTAGGCTACATCTTTCATGTTAGTTCCCCGTGCTTCAATACAGAAATAAGCCTTTGTGACTAAACGTTACAGCTTCCCTTTTAATTAAGGGTTGAGAAACTAGAAGAAAAATTACCTTGACTGTCTTGCATTAGAAATCAAATCTAAAAACTAGGCAGCTGACACTGATGGATGTAGTTTAATAATAAAAAAAAAAAAAAAAAATCAGGCAACTAATTTTGAAGCTTATTTATCTGCGTCCCAACCAAATGAGTAAGCTGGTGCAGAATTTCTAATTTCATGCTGGGTATCTGGGGGAAAAGTAAACCAAATGTGTTTCAAATATGACAGGGGCCGACTAGGAGCAAAGCAAAATGAGAAGCGTCCTTCACTACAGCGATTCATTAGCACGTATTCCTGGGCAGAGTATGAGAATGAACATTCAGAAACAAAGTAAGTTGAAGAGAAACATCCTCCAAGGTATGCATGCAGGGTTTGTTTATTTTCAATGAACTCTTCACCTGTCACTAACCTGATCAGGGCTATAAAGTGAACGCAGGGCGAGCTCTGTGAAATCAAATGCTTGATAGAAAAGCTTTCAAACTGTTGATGCTTGCTTACAGAAATGAGCAGTCAGAATTGCCTGCTGAAGTGCAAGAAGAAACATCAAGAAAGGAAAGCGTCTCTGAAACAGGAAACTGTCCATCAAAATGGAACCTGGAGACAGCGTAAGTATTCCCCAAAATGGTCATGAGGTAAAGTAGTGGTTGGACATGGGAAGAGGAACCAAAGCTGTAGCTTATGGCTTGGTTGTTAATCCTGACTTTTGAAACAAACCAGCCAGGAATGAGTAATATAAAGTGCCAGAGGCTCACCCCACCAGGGAGTCATAACTAACCTTAACTAGTGAGTCCTGTGCAATGCTTAACAGCAGCTTTGACGCAAACTGAGGGACAAGTAGTTATCAAGATTAACAGGGTCATTGCAGCTAACTTCTCTGGATCTCACAGGTCAAAAGAGTGCTGTCCTAAAGAAGCATCCCCTGCAAGCCCCTAAACTGCCCTACAGAAAAGGGGTTATACAATTTATGTGCAGAGAATGCATGTTCTGCATTGATACCCTATGCTAAACCTACACTTTAAGTATTCCCAATCAAAGGGGAAATGAGACAGTTACACGCTAGTATGTAAAACTGAAAAGATGGCAAGAAAAATATACTTTCTTCCTACTGTTTGACAAAGGATAGAGGTACCAATTTTGTGAGAGGTTTAAAGTTTGGCTATTAGGCAGAAGCCTTTCCTCACCTAACTTCACAGAAGGCACCAAAGCCCTAGAAAACAAAGCTTTAAGCCAGTACTTTTAGTGTTTTTCTATAAGCACGATGAATTCTTCACAATCTGCAAGGTAGTATTTGTGAATCCTCTTCAGACATATGGTGCGGTATAGGGAGCGTGGCTGCTTGAACAGGGCTTATGGGTCAAGTCCATCACCTAAACAGCTTATCAAAAACTAGTTAACTGAAGTCTTTGAAATGCAAGCTATCACTGTACATAGCTCCCAATGCATCAGCTACCTTGTCACTTCTGATCGTTGTTTGTTATAAGCTTTGGTTTGTTTTGTTTTTGGGGTAAGGGTGGGGAGAGGGGTTCCTATTTTTGAAGAAAGATGGAACTACTACATGACTTACTCTTTTCTACAGGTGCAACTTAGTGTCATCATGGGCATCCCATTTCAAGACTTCCTTTTCCAACGCTAACAAAACTCTCTGGGTTTCTGTTTCCATCCTGGTACTGCTTGCTGCTTTTACAAGCTTCCTCACTGGGTTGTCTCTTCAAAGACCAGCAGATGCAGCACCTGTCGGCACTGGGGACTCCTGGACTTCACTACAGCAACTGTTGTGGCCGTATACAGGACTTCAACACAATGGACCACCCCCAGTATAACAAAGGTTCTGAATTTTGTAAAGTTATCCTTCTGAGTTCTGGTTGACAGTATGAGAAGCTGAGATACTGTATTTAAGGTTACATGTTTCAGTTGGTTTGTTTGGGTTGTGGGTGTTAGCGGGGGATTTTTTTTTAAGTGTGACTTGAAATTGAGAAAATATTTTTTCCTTATTCTGACAGAAGTTCTTTTCAAGTACCTAAGAGTGTCTTAATTCCATTCAGATATAGAATAAAACAGTTAGTGATTTTGAACATAGCTAACAGTAGGCATGACTAAATGGTCCAGCCACAAGAGAATAAATAACTTATTTTAACAAAAATAAGATGGTTACACTTTAGTCATTAAACCTGTTCCAATAATTTGAATAGAAAACGATTAAAGACTTAAAATGTAACTTTATTGAAAGCTTTTGATAATAAAGTTTTAAAGGAAAGCATGCAGTATTTATGAGTATGTTAAAACTCTTGTAGCAAGGAGCAGCTGAAATACAACATCAATAAACAGGAAGTTAGCTGTACTCACTCTATCAATTGCTTCTTTGCTGGCAAAGTCTTTAAGCATATGGTAGAGTGTGGAGTGAAATTCAGAATCTTCTTCTAGCTCTTTTGAAAACGCTTCACTGGTTTCTGTGATCTTGAGTTTCAGGGCTCTCTGACCATTAAACATGTAAAGAGACCAGTCTTTGACAAAATCATCTTTAAGATGCTCACCTACCTAGTGCAGAAAAAAAATGGGCTGTAAGATGAAGTCCATGACACTGACAAAGAACAAATTCTAGTATAAAATTCTAAGTTCTAGTGTACTTACGAGTGTAATACAGGAAAAAAAAAAAAAAAAACACAAAGCATTGCTTTGAACTGTTAAAATAGTATTATATTTTTAAGTAAATGTGTGTGTACCATGTATCAAAATCTTCATCTTGTTTGCCTCTATAAAATGCAAGGTTGGTCACTAGCTTTCTTGCTGTTCCTGACTCATATGAAAAGAGTAGCTAGGTGCAACAGGCATCATACACTTTACTTCTTCCTGCTGGGATTAAGAACTGGGCTAAACATTTGCATTTGTGTTAAAGTCTTAGTCTAACTCAAGATCTCTCAAGATTTCAGCAGTATGATATGTTCTATATCCACAGTCATAACTGAGAGTATTACGGTGTCTGGGAGAAGTTTTAACCACATTTTTTTTTTAGTTTACAGAGGGAAACTTATCAACTCAAGTTGCTTATTCCCTTCTTTACAGTACAGAACAACTGAAAACACACACAAAGCCAAGAAGAAACTTCTAGATGGTAATTGAGGGGGCTTTTGATAGCCCCGTAGTAAGCTACTTGCTGAAAAATCAGCATCCACCTGTGTCATCACAGCTTCAGCTAGAGCCTCAATATCTGACCTGTCAGCTATACATCTTAGCACATTAGCAAGTATCTTTGTTACTGAAACTTACATTTGTGAGGAATGGGCTTGAGGTGTGAAGCAGTGGAGAAGTAGGCACTGAAGTTTTGCTAAACAAAATACTATTATGTGAAACAGTCACCCCGAATCTTAACTGCTGCACTAAGCATTAGGTCAGAGCCTGAAGATTGTTTGAAATGAGCATAAATGAGGAAAGTTATTTGTCTTTTCTGTGATATGCTTCTGTACTGGTTGGTCTCTAGACATTTGGTCTAAAGCTACAAACCTTGAACACTACTTGATCTTGACCCGCTTCTAGATTCCATTTGCTCCAGCCAAAAGCAAAAGCGGATGCAACCAGGGCCATCTGATGGTATGCCCTAACTTCTGTTAGGGGAGCCTGTAATGCAAAAGTACAGTTAGAAGATATGCATCCACTAAATCTCTGCTTTATATGAAGGTAAGAAAAAGCTTGTTTTAAGCAGAATCCACTGGCTAAGCTGCACGGACACTCATCCTCATTCTGTACAACAGGTCCTCATACAAGAAAATGTTGCCTCCCTGAGAAAGTTTGGGGGGGGGAAGCCCACTCACCTTCTTGTTCACAGAGACGTATTTATATGAATACTCTCCTGGGAAAATATTCACACCAGCCTCCTTCAAAACTTTTCTTAAGGTGATGGGACATATCCATTTTCCTGTCAGGTGAGAAAGCACATCCTTCTCTTCCACTGTGACTGCAGCCACCATACACTGATTACCCTGTTGTATAAACCAATCAAAGCATCTTACTGATGACTAAAGCTATTTTTGGCTTCAGGTATCAATGACGTATTTGCTCCTTTTCTATCCTGGATATTACCTACATTAGCTATCATCCTCGTCTTTAAACATTCACAGATCTTGTAGGAAGCCATTTTACTGTTGTATTTCAGAACTGACACTGGTTTACTGGTCCACACTTATGATCACACTGTCGTTTTAGTAACAGATATTGATTTATATGACAAGGAAGATATGCACAATCACGCATAACTTGGTATTTGTTCTTTCTAACGGTTCAAAAAAGCAGGTTGCTTGAAATGCTCAGTTCTTTTTGTGCAGTTTTGCAGTAAGAGAGAGCAATACTTCTCACATGCCAGTGAAGCAGCTGACTAGCAAAGTAGTATCAATATCAAAGAACTTAACGGAATGTTGCAGAACAGATGCTTTCTTTTGACCAATTCACAGAAAAAATAAATCACCAATAATATTGGTGTTTACATTAGAGCTTGGAGTAGTTCCTTCCTTATTTTCAATAGCAAAGGAGTGAGATTCAAGTTGCTCTTGTGGAACCATCCCATGTTCTTAAGAAAGGACAGTGAAAATTCTGTTTTTTAAAAAACAAACTACCAGTGTTTTAAGAAAAAATAGTACCTTAATTTGTATCTGAACTTCTGCAAAGACTGTAGTAACTGTAAGTAGTGCTTCATTTATACCAATAGGCCGCAATTCCCATGCCTGATATGGCATGTTGAGATGAACGTTCTGGAGAAGTGCTATTGTATGAAAGGCACCCATCTCAAAAGTGATACTTTTCTGTGTTTCATATGTTATGTTGCTGATGCCATCAGTTCTCCACTGTTGGCCTTTACAAGAGATGCAAAAAGAAAAAACATATACATAAAGTTTCTGCTTGTAATATGTACTGGTGAAGAATTAGTAAAAGATATCCTAGGTAAACTGATATTCAGAGTTGGATAAGATAAAGCACAAAGTAAAGAGAATTCATGTAAGGCAAAAACCTTCTCTCCTTTAAGTACAAAATTAGACTAATTCTGATGTGAAAGCTCGCTAAGCTCAAAAGAAAGTTATGTTAGTATTTGTATCTTTTTTAATGTAGGATATAGCACTCTTCAACCTTATTTCCAACAGTAACTTGAAACATTGAACTATCTTAAGTTCTATTACCTTTAATGACGTAACATCAGAGGTAATGTATACTTTTTTTTTTTAACATTTAATATTTTGAGGTAATATGACTACATGTAGTTAGGGGGTAATTTGGCTCAAAGTGGACTTCATAGGACTTTGCTGTATCAAAATGTCATTTGTGGTATACAGTTCACTACTACACCCATTAATATGAAAGAAAAAAAAGTTAGTGAAAATCCTTGAGCAGTCCCTGATTACATATGATGCAGAATCAAACCAGAAAACAAAACAAAAAACACACAAATTAGTTAAGGGAGTTTTGTGTTAACTATTTCTTGGCTGTGAATTGGCTCTTTTCTTAACTGATAACTTTCTGAAATATTTGAAATTATGTATCGAGTCCATTAGTTAAATGAAATACGTTTATCTTAAGTTGGTACCTGCAGGATCCCATCGGGCTATCACAGGCTCCTCGCAATAGATCACGTTGTCAGAAAGCCTAAGCGTTATCTGTATTGGTGGATATGGGGTATCGTCAGACTCTTCTGGGGGATATCTGTATGCCTCCAAGCCACTGTCAAGTAACTTTAGCAAAATGCAAAAAGGACGAACAAAAACACTTATTAGAAAATGCAGTAGCCTGAATTTGTTTTTTAAATCCACCTAGTTACCTGTGGAGTTTCCTAACATACAATTTAAAATTTACTAGTTGAAATTGTTGGCTAACATGGCCCACTTCCAAAAAAGATTTTTCTTACATCTTCCTGCTAAAGTATTTTGCTTTACTTTTAACAAGCATTAACGTGAAACCCCCTAATATAGAAATCAGCACAAGGTCTGCTGCAGTAAACGTTTCCCTTCATGGGAACTATACCACTGAAGACAGTATTCAAGGTAAGTACCAATGGGCAGTTGAACCCTTTGCATGCTGTCTGTGGCACTTTTCAGGCAGCACCACAAAGTTAAGTGGAATCATTCCTTAATAGATTCACGGTACTCAAAGTAAACAAGAGCACTTCACAGGCAAGAAGAGATACAGCTCCAATTTGCTTGCACAGTGTCAAAGGTAATGAAAGAAGTCAAACTCAATTGGTAAGGCAGGTCTCTGCATGTGGCTAGAAAGGAAGATCCCATACTTCTTAATCTGTTCACAGTCCTGCTTTCTTAGTCTGTATGTGAATTTCACTTATTAATGGTTTTCAATCTCACAATAAAAACTGTGACATAGGTTAATGCTGCATAAGGCACCACAAGTAGGAGAACTATGATGTGTTTTCTATAGACCATCTATACCTTGCAGAGCCCAGAATTGAGTGGGCAGTAATTTTGTTACCATACTTCCTTAAATGTACTTTTCATAGACCAAAAAAAAAAAAAGAATGTCGGGCTTTGCTTTTATTTCACCCTAGAGCATTTACAGCACAACAATTTAATGTATCCATGCTAGCTGTGCTGATGAACGCTGATCAAATGCGTGCTTCAGTAAATGCTGCTCCAAAAATTGGCTATGTCTAACTGAAAACACGATTTCATAACTTGGTCCTTTAGTTCATTGCTCAAGAAACCAACATATATATAAACTGCATACATACTATGGTGAAACAACTCCAGAACAGCTCTTCAGGGATGAAGACTCCATGAGGTGTAATACATTTTTTCACTCACCTCCACCATATTCCAGTTCTTGACTTGTTTGACCTGAGGTGGAAGCTGCAGTGCATCGATATGGTACACGCCACCCACTGGTACAAACTGTTGCAAATCAACAATATTTTCATCAGTTATCTCATCTTCTTTTTCATTGGTCTCTTCTTGCATCTGTGGACTCAGAACTACAAAACAAATAAGTAAGAAGTGTTAATTTGGTGCTTGAACTAAGCCGTTGTAATTTCATACTACTATTTTTTTTTTTTTTTTTTTTTTTTTACATCTCCACAAGAAGTCTGTGTACTTGAAATGCTTTACGTTCTGTGGTATTTCAGCTCCATCTGCTGGTATGCTACACATATTTGAACAATTAATGGAAACAGTTGGACAATGAAAAAAAGCTTTTTTTTTTTTTTGGTACTGAGCTTTCTAGCAGATTAATCTCTACTCTTGCTTTGTAGTCAACTCACACTGTTTCATATAGTAATAAGGTTTTACTGACAAAAATAAATCAGTTGCATCAGTAATCAGAAAAATTTTACAAGTATACGAGACAGTAGATTCTGGCCAGGTTTGGTAAGATCTTATTGGCATGGAAACAAGGCAAATCAAAAGGTATAAGGCAGCTATAGACTACAGGTGAAAGCTATTTACAAAGAGCATAAGGCGTTTAACATGTTAAACAAAATTTTTAGAAAACAAAAGACAATTCATAATGTTTTTTTTCTATGTATAACTGTATGTATGAATTCAACTTTTACTCAATTGAAAAAAGTTATTAGAAGGCAACAAGGTAATGAACTAAAATGACTAGAACCACTTTCTTCAAAAAAAAATCACAAAACATTGTATCAGACGTTACAGAAGGAGAAAGTTATTGTTAATGGGGATCAAGGAAGTGTTCATAATGTCAAAACAATTACTGTGTTATAAAAAAATACACTTTTAGAGAGTGAGATAATCTTAAAAAAAAAAAAAAAAAGACAAATATCTGTATAAACTGCCTTCAAGCTTTTTACAAAACAAGTGAAAGTTCTGTTAATTTTGTAACACCAGCTTTAGTTGCATAGTTTATGTAGAGCTTTTACTCTACTGTACTCAGACTAGAAGATGCAATTCAAAGATCCTTTTGCAGTTATTCTGAGCAAAAAAATTACAAAAACTAAAAACCATTTTAATACCAGTCACAATATAGCTTGCACTTTAATGTGCTTTCTAAAGTAATAATACAATAATATTTAAATGTCTTCTAAACAAAACTATTAATTCTGTTAAGATAAATTCTTAACACTAGTACAACTTAAATCCAGAGAACAACCTGCACTAGTTCTTGCTCTTTTCAGTGTTGCACACTCCTGATTTTCTACTGTTTTACCTTAGCTGCCTCTTTTCAATGAATTTGTGGTAACTTACTATCCTTTCAAGCCCCATTCCCAAAAATGGTTGAATGGGTTTGCAAATCATTAGTATGTCAGCAAAGGCATGATTTTAAAAGCCTTCTCTCCTTATTAAAGCAAATAGTAGCTTCAAAGTCATTCAGATATAAGTAGTACATTTCTGGGTACATATATTCAATCTAATAATAGGGATTTTCTACGCCTTACAGAAATAAAATATAACTCCCCCTCTGACTGAAG
Source organism: Aythya marila (assembly GCF_965140915.1). Lineage (NCBI taxonomy): Eukaryota > Metazoa > Chordata > Aves > Anseriformes > Anatidae > Aythya > Aythya marila. The sequence continues at coordinate 131,000,310 of NC_139042.1, forward strand.
TACAAAGTCCTTTATACTCTCTTGAAAACCACCTTGTTTGGGTGATCCATAAGGTACAGTCTGACAACGTGCTTGCTGCAACTCTGTTTAGCAGAAAGTTATTGTTTTTTTTTTCAAATGAGCAAAAGGCTGCAAAGCTCAGCTGAACTCTGATGAACAGTTTGCATTTTACTTAAGACAGTACTACCAGAAAACTCACTTTTACTAAACCAAAGGATACTACAGCACCACAGAAACTTATAACTTATGTTGGACAGTTTTAATTCCTGGATTAGACCCTCTTTTAGTAAAGCACATCTGTCTATATCCTACTCTAAGTAGATGTTTAAGTAGTACTTTGTAATACCTATGCTGCCTAAGTACATACTAGTGTAAGTACTGGATTTATTTTCTTCTGGAGAAGTTAATCTCACCAAGCAAACTGGCAGATTCATAAATATTGTTTGCCTCGCTCATAAACATACACATACATAAACATATACATAATTACTATGTTTATGTACATTTATGAATTAACACATACAGGGGAAAAAAAAAGTGTAGGGACAAGATCAATCTCCCTATCTCATTTTTTCCTCTGCATTTAACAATCATTAACAGAAGCGTCAACAAAACTCATGTTATAAAGTCAGCAATGTATTTATAAATTTTGTTCCATTTGCATAGAGATCTATATCACCATGCTTCCATATAGAAAACAAGACATTTAAAATCAGTAATTCTGTAGTGCTGCAAATAAAAACTAACCAAATACCTTGTGATGGTATGTCTAAGATTTCTGATTTCTTCTCAGTTGCCTCCTCTGTCTTCTCATTTATGTCAGTTACGCTATTGTATTTTTCTTTGAATGAAATAGCACTCTATAGAAAAAACAAAAGACATCTTTTATTAGGCAAACAATAAAAAGAGCATATCACCTCCTCTAAAACAACGGTCTAAGGAGAAAGAGTGCAGTTCTACTCTTGTAGCCATATTTGTACCAATCTTGCTACAGGGTCAAGGTTTTTGGAGAAATCATTTTTACCTATATAGGAAAAATATTTTTTATTAAAGGCATGCTCCAATGGAAGTTTGAACATGTAAATAGAGAAAAACATAAAATATTTACTTCATTTCCACAGCAAATTTGACCCCAAACCCCACAGATACCATACAAGCATTTAATCATATTAGCAATGTGTACACTCAAATATTATGCTTTTGCTGCCTTTACAGCTGAAAAAATGACACAAAGAAAACTTAACCCAATGTTGAAACCAAACCCATGCTGATACTCTGTCAGCTTCCCCACTTCCAGTCTTAGACTGTGCCTTGCCTGTAACGTTTATTCCCTTTCCCATAATGTTTCAAAACGTTTTTCAAATTTTCAAAATGTTACCCTAGACTTCTAGGCAAAATTCCAACCCAGATATGAATTCATCACTGTCATAGTAGACTTCCGGAAGCGCAATGGTAGACAAATGGCAGTTCAACACACAAACCAGGCATTCGGAGGCACGGGCACCTCCTGTGTCCTGTGGCGTGCCTGACATTGTGCTGGATGAACAAACACCTCAACTAGGACAGAATGGGAGGGCACTAAGGTGTTTACCCACGTAAATGTGGAGGAGATCAAGGCAGAGCCAGACAGGAGTGACCACAATATCTGAGAGAAGTGGAAGCTACAGAGAGAACAGGAAAATTCATGAAACTGCATTCAGAGAAGGAGAATAAGGCCTGTAAAAGAAAAAGAGAAGCAATAGAATGAGAAGCCTGGAGAAAGCCTGAAAAACGCATGTGAAAACTGCAGAAGGATGAGACTTATCATGCAAAATAAGAAAAAAGGAACCAAGAAAAATGTGATTTCAGGCACTGATTCACTACAGAGGATTTCAGGGACCAAAAAGGCAAGAATCATTGATCCAGGTATTAAGAAGGTATGAAACATGATGGCTTACAGCTTTTTATGCAGAAATTTTAGATAGCGAACCCGAGTCGTTTATCTGCAGGTCACAGGTGCGACCAAGTGAAAAACTCAAGCCCAGTAACAAGAATACAAAAACAACCGATCCCTCAACACCCAGAGCCAACATCCTCCGTTGAAGTTTGCAGAGGGTTCAGCTGCCAGAAACAGGTTTTGAAAGCTCTCTAGTGGCAAAAGCTTCAACATACAGGAACTGAGCAACTATGTAACTGCACAACCAAGACCTATTGAACTCTGAATCCTATTTTGCACTCTTCTGATGTCCCTAATACTGCATTCCTGTAGTGATTTTAGTGAGCTGTAAGTTTCTCCGAAGCAGAATATATCCATCTTGACTTATGTCACAGACACCTGGATATATCTTACAAGAGATACAACCTTGCATTCTTCATGGCATGATCCGACTCATAAAATGACAATCAAATGCCAACCCATGCAGCATGCAAATACCCTGCAACTGTCACAGCCTGTCAAAACTTTCCTTTCTACCATTTTTATGACAATCTTCAGTCGTTCATCTTTCCACACCCTCAGAAGATCTATGACAATCTTAACACAAGTTGTCTTTTTCCACAAAAGTTTAAGAACTTTGTTCTCTCAGGCACAGGGCACATGAAGAAGCTATTACACAGCAATTAGGCCTCAAGTAACAACAGCACCATAAAATATCCTCTTGTGAGATTTTATGCCTACCTTTCTCTCATCAGAATGTGCTTCTTCCTCAGTGGGCACATTGGGCTCTTCTGCAGCTTTCTTTTCTACTTCTAGTTCTTCTACATTGTCCTTTGAATGATGAGTTGACTCTTTGCTTTCTAAGACTTCCAATTTCGGCACACTCTGGCACTGCAGCCAAAGTGGAGATACATGGTCATAATGAGTGTGCAATATGCGAACAGCAACATTACTCACAGCCAGGGACTTTGGAAGATCGAATCCATGATGTGTATCACAAAACACATGATTCTTGAACCTGTAAATAAATTAAAGAAATAAAAAAGTTCCCTAGTAGGATCGGCAGCACTTATTTTCACAGTTATTCATGAGTATTCAAATTGATGTTCTACACTAAAAGTCACCTAAATCCTCTTTTGTCACATGGTACAGTGTAAGAATTAGATTTGGATGTTGCAATACTCTTCCTGCCCTGCATTAACAGCTGTCTGTAAGCTCCTCCAGAAAACCTGCAACTGCATGAAGGGCATCAGGAGCTGCAAAAACGTAATGGTCCTGCTAGGAAGACAAGGCGACATAATCAGATGGCAGCTGTTCTACATAGTACATTTCTGATAAAACAGATTAATTTAATGGGCAAAGTCCTACACAGGTAAAATCACTATTTGTCTGTGTTACAACAATCTCAGCATGTTCCACGTAAAACACAAAGGGATACAAAAGCAATTCTGATAATCAACAGCATTACAGACCCACCAATCCTTTTGACAGCATAGGAATCAGGCTAAGAGCAGCACAGGAGGCCAGCCTGCATCAGACCACTTATCTAACTTTTGAGTCAGGATTCTTGCATCTGTCAGAGTAGACGTTTAAGTTTCTTACTCATTGCAATTCCAGCCCAGCCAAATGCAAAACAATTTAAATAATACTGATTTTCTGCCTAACAATAGAAAAACATCTTCTAGTAAAGCATTATTTAATTTTTATTTAATATGATTTATTGTTTTTAATTATATGTGCTTCTTGTACACCAAAAGGCTTTAACTCGAATGGGCACTTGCCAGAGGTCAGTCTAACATTGCTCAGGATCAGCCTTCTAGATACCTTAGCAAAACTTACAACAGCAGGTCCTCAGTCAAGGCAAAGTCATGTTATTCCTCATATTTGCAGATAGGGAGTAGGAAGGCTGCTCAAAAAATTGTTTTGGAACTTGTTCTGAAAAATGTATCTACTAAAAACTCTGATTCAGAATGAACCGTTGAGGATATTTACATTCCAAGCTCTGTAATCATTTATCTAACAGAGCACTGAGCACAAAGCATCATTCACCACTTTGCAAGGAACTGTGAAGGCTTAGAAATTATTTTAAGGCATCAGCAAAAAAACATTAATTCCAAAGGAATTTCAATTCTCTGCATGAGTTTTATTGTTTTTATTTTAAAATTGTTCTGTCAGAAACAGGGTTCTACTCCGGCATTTTAAGAAAAAAATATATTATATATATATGTGTGTGTGTGTGTGTGTGTGTATGTGTATCTAAAGATACACATATAAAAACACTCCAGTTGTTCAATAAAAAGCTGATGTAACCGGGATCTTCCTTAGCAACAGGATGGTATGAAATTCATCAGCTGGGAGTCTGTAGAATAAATGCTATTCACCATAAAGGGATCACAAGAAACCAGTTCTTTGTGTTTACTTGATTTGATTAGACAAAGCCAGGCTTCACTTCAATTAAGAATTTCAGTATGTTGTACCTTACTTTCTTCTTCAGATTGGCCCAAATACAGAAAGTAACATTTTTGTCCTTTATGACTGCCTGCATATTTCCAGTGTCAGAATCTTCATACATACTAGCTGTCTACAAAGAAGAAGCAGATTAAATCACTTTTTCTTCTTATTTATTTTTCTTAAATTTATACTGGAATAAATAAATTTAAAAGAAAAGACATGTAAGAACAAAAATACACTGGACAAAGCACATAAGTTGCATCCCTTGGTAAAACTTGAACTATGTTAGTTTTTCTTCCTCTGACATCATCAATTCTGTCAGTCAAAATACTGCCAAATATGTGGTCTTACGTTATCCCCTTCAATGGTTCTGCCAATCTCTCTTAATTATTTGCCTTCAAAAATACTTCTCAGTACAAATTTAAAACAAAAAATTTTTAAAAAAGCATTTCTTGAATAATAAACACTCCTACACCACAGTCACTACAAAAAGTATTTTTTATTTTTGTTAATATAAAACCTGTAAAATTATAATTACATGAGGAGTTCAATCCTAAACTCAGGAAAAATGATCAAGAATTTACAGAAAGTTTTGACTCTCAGGAAACACACAACTGGTTCACTATTTCTTTTATTTCCTTTATTCCTTTTTTTTTTGTTGTTGTTGTTTTTTGTTTTTTTTTTTTTGGTTCCTCTATCAATACTCTTTTACTAACCATACTTACACATATGATTAATATGCTTAGAATAGCATATGCTATGGTGGTTTAACATGGGTAGATAGCAAAGCACCACCATGCTGCTCTCACTCCACTCACTGCCAAAGTCCCGCAGCTGCCAAAGCCTTGCCACATAAACCCAATACAAGCAAGATCACCATCTGTACCTATGTATATGCAACCCAGAAAAAGGATTCATAAATACGTTTTCATTTTCTTGTTTAAATGCCTTTTACGCTTCCTAATATTTTCACTTAGTCACATGGTCTAAGATTTTGGGTAGATGTGTGGTGCCAGGAGTTGGACTTGATGATCCTTATAGGTCCCTTCCAACTTGGGATATTCTATGATAATATTTTAGTCATATCTACTTGTATTAAAAAGGTATATAAGCTAATCATATGATCTACTTTTCACATTTGCAATTTTTTCGTACAGTCAGCTAACTTCTAATTTAAAACAGTGACAAAATAGGAAACAAACTTCACACTGAGTCCCTTGTTTCCAACATCTCCAACTATCACAAAAGTTCAAAGTAATTGAATATCAAACACCTTAATGGTAATGGTAGTTTCCACTGTAAAACTAAGATCTTAAGAGGTAATGAAAAAATAGTCTGGTATCTACTCTACATGTGATTTGTGTAACAATATAAGAAAAAACATCACAGCAAAACACTTGTAGCAAAAACTTTTATGCACTGTGTATATTACAACTTTGAAGTAGTAAATCTTACTTACTTTAAGCAGGTGTTCTGTTGCTTCATTGTATTTCTGATGAAGTAAATTCTGCAATTCCAAAATAGTTTCCTGGTACTGGACTATTTCTTTGTCTGTTATCTCACTTGGTGGTGTGTCCAAGAGGAAAAACTGCAACTTCTCAATTAACTAGAAGACATTATATGCAGGTAAAGTGCCTCTGTTTTGACACCAACCCCAGCATAATGTGTGTTCATTCCCTAACCTGTGGGCTGTATAGAATTTTAGCTTATAAAATTTATTGAACCAGTTTGTCACATGAATAAATCTGTTGGTCAAAAATTAGTTTTCATGAAAAGCTTACAGCCTTGTTGAAACATATCTTCTATAGCAAAAATCTCAACTGCTAAATCTAAAAAAATATGTAATAGTGAAACACATAGCAATTAAATTTTAATTCTCAGAACAATCCTTAGTGTGAAGTTTGGAACTCTGTGATAACATTGTTATCTTCCATTATATGCTAGTATCTTGACATCTAAGCACATGTACAAGACTAAAAAATATTCCTAGTTGGCTGAAGTTTTAAAGACACTGATCTATCACAGGGGAAAAAAACAGTATTTCATTGGCATTGTATTTATTAGCATACTGTCTAGTAAAACTGAATTTCAAATCTGTTGATAAAATTTGTATTACTATTCACTTCCTATCTACAAATTATAGCCATTAATGTTAATAAATGCTGCACAGAATCAGGAATAATTTGTTTCACTTTATCTGTATGACTTGCTTATTTCTCAAGAAAAAAAGGTGAGTTTGGGGCTCTGTATGGCAAAGGTTGTAACTTCAAAGTAGATGAATGACAACAGTAAAATGACTGTAAATATTAGCATTTTAAAACAAACTTCAAAATGAAGATTACAGGAGAAAAAAAGAAAAAAAAAAAAGTAGTACATAAAGCTTATAAAGCTGCTGTTTCATGCTGACCACCTGACTATTACGGAAAACTTCACAGTGCTATATTTGGAATACCTTCTAGCTATCATTAGAATTACAAAATAAAGACATTAACTGGAGGGAGGATGTTAAATAAAAATCAACCTTCACAGAAGCGAAGAAATGATCAGAATAATTATAATAGCTTAAGACCAGATGATCTTGGAGGTCTTTTCCAACCTTAATGAATCTATGATAGAAGAGCTTACCACAGTGGGCTATGGACAATCTGTGGTCTATGAAGCCCCAGTAAACTGTTTACAGAACAAAATTAAATAGGGTTTTTTAAATGGGGTCTATCAGTGCATATGATAAACCATGAAAAAAAAATGAATTTTAACAGTAATGTATTGATGCAAAAACCTTGTGGATCATTGCCAGTGATGGTATCTGCTCAGTCAGACTATAGTCAAAAGTCACAAGTTACAAGTAGATGTTAAATTCATTCAGGGGCTCCCATCCTTTTAGACTACTGTCCCAAATGCCATCTTCTTTTCCTCCGTGCCTTGGCATCTTTGCTTCCTGTCCCTCCTCCCCTGGGCCTGACTCCTGCCACTTCACAGGCATCTGCATCCTCAGAAGCCTCCCTTTCTCTTTTCTTGCACCCTGCTTCACTCTGAGGGACTTGCACCACTGCCTCTATCTCTCTACTTGTGTCATTCCTGCAGTGATGCCTCTCTTCACAGCTCTGGGCCACAGGTCCGCAGTAAGAGGATGAGAAGCATTAAACATCATCCATCTGTGGTCCCCCTTGAATAACACCTCTCCTGTCATCTCTGCATGCCTCACCTGTAATGGGAAGCAGCACCACTTATCTGGCAGAGAGGAGAAACACTGTTGTTATGCAGACAGAAGAAGAGCTATCACTGCAAAGACATATTATGTACCTCTTCTCTTCCCTGTGCTCTCCCAGGCCTGCAGTGCTGAGACAAAGGGAAAATTGGATTACATTTTATACCTCCCTTCCAGACTCACTGGACTGTTTTTCTCTTAGCCTGTGAAATCACAGCACTACTGCTTTTTAAAGGAATAGCAAAGCAGCAGCAGATGTATAACAATATTACTGTCTTTTTATATTTAACTTTAACACACTCTGCCTTGATAGTGAGGTGACCCCTATCAACTAGGATCTACAAGATCTCACAGTCCTGAGTGGTTAAAATTTTTCTCCAGATACATGAACAGAGCAGGAAAGAAATGCTTAGATGTTCAGGACCAAAAGAAGATAACCACTCTTTTAGCACTCTTTGACATCACCTCGCATTTCCAACAGGAGCGAAATAAAAATGCCTATATCATAGTATCACATAATACTCTACTGATCATACAGTGCAAGGGAGCACACATCTGCAGGACCTAGAGTAGCTGTAACTGTTTCGGTGTTGGATGGGAAACATGGAGGAGCGGGAAAGAAGTGTGTTTGGCAGAAAGAGTTGACAGCAGGGAGTCTAGTGGAGAGAAGGAACGGAAGTGGGCAATCGTCATGCTTTTTGCTTGGTCTGCAGTGTAGAAGAGAAATGGGAGAAGTTACCTGTTGAAATTCTTGGAAAGGACTAGCATATTCCCCACTGGCTCAGAACAAGACAGTATGTGGCAGGTGAAAATTGCAGCACTCCGGAAGCATTGCAAGATGGGAAGTCTAACACAGAACCAAACTAGCCCAGTGAAAGATGTATTACGTATGCAACTTTCATCCCCATTTCTGTAAGACACCTTCTAACTTGCAGAATGCTATAAAATTAACATAAATGAAAAGAAAATCCTAAAATTTGATATCAGACACAAATTGCTTTGAATTGCCTCAGAAACCATCAATGATTGGCTGTGCATTTTGGGAACCCCTGCTATTACACAACACTTTACTGACCACAAACATTATGTAGTAAGACTTTTGTCCACTGAAGAATCTAAGTGTGACATGAGCTGATACATTCTGGCTCAAGGCTTTTAAAATGTAGATAGCAGGGGAGATGGAGGTTGGAATACTAGAGCTCAGCATAGAAATACTACACAGAAGTCCCTCAAAGGCACAGCATGTTTAAAGTCAATAGTCTTCTCCTTTAGACCTAACAATAAATCTGTAATAAAAAAATAAAAACTGAGGAAAGATTACTGGCTGACAAAGGTTATAGCCAATTTCAGTCACTTGACTGTTAAAAAGAAAAGTAGATGGGGGGAGCAGTAAAAAGGACATACTTTAGTGACCTTAAACCAAAGGATACCATTTTAACATTTACATTTAGTACTTGTTGTCCCTTCTCCACAACAAGTTGAATGTCCTTATTTCGATCTTCACGCCATAAGCTCATGAAAGTATTTATTTCCTGTGGTATAGTTGGGTCAGGACTTCCATCACAAGCAATATAATGCTTCCACTATAGAAAACAATCAAAAGAAAAGTAGATATGGGCATGTGGTGCAAATCATTATTAGAAGAAAAAGGAGGATTCTGAAAGACAAATACATTTAGTGATACATTCACAAGTGCCTCTAAACAGGACTGTAATACTACCTGGACTACCAGTGATCACTATGCCAGAAAAGAAATGGTTTACTTCCGTACTAATGCATTGAGATACTTCTGCCTACCTAATACTTACTGTTTCTTCTGTTCATTTGTTAGTGGGTTCTGTTCTCCTCAATAAAACTTGCATGTCTACAAAAGCAATGAATTCAGTACTTGACACAGAATGAGGGGGTGAAAGAATAAATGGCTGAGAATGTAACTGAGGAACCAGGGCAGGTGGAAGGGGCAGATGGTTCTCAAAACAGATATGGCCAATAAAATTGAGTTCTTACATTGGCAATAAAGCTCCTTAAGAGATTTCTACTCCAACATGTTTATTCTTCCTTTCTCAGCCCCTGAAGATTTCCTTCTCCTTTCTAGCACCCATTCAGGTATCATAGAAAGCTCCAGTGGGAATCTCAGAAGGATAGAATGATGTTTTTAAAAAAATGATGTAATTTTCACATAAATTATTGGTCATTTTTATAAGTGAAAATTAATCAACAATCACAACCCACTTAACTCTATGAATAAGCCTAACTTTGGCTCATAGGATCAATCTACAACCTATAATGTGTGTTTTTTTTTTTAATCCATACAGTAAGGTATTTAGGAAACCCTGCCTCTCTGTATACTGTGACGGTCAGTAATGCAATGTTACTGAAGTTTGTGTTAAAATCTAAAATGGATCTTCTAAAGCAAAGGTGCTTGCATTCCCAACTGCTTGCATAACAATTTACACTGACTTCAAAAGCAGTAACAACAGTGCACTGTTACTCAGTGCACTGAAAACTCCTGTATAAAGATTGATCAGTCTCCAGGAATAAAAGCATCTGGTAATATTTTTTTTTACACCTTTGTACTTAAGACTGAGCTTCATTTTCATCATTAAGAAAGCACATTCTCATAAATGAGAACACTTGCTCTTTAAGGAAAAGGATACTTTTCATAAAAATATATAAATATGCCTTATTCTGATTTGAAATTGCTTAGAAATAGAAACGTAGCAGTTGGTATTATGTATTTCTTTTGCCCTAAGTATTCACAGCAATAGACCAATGCAAACTCTGGTATTTCCCATAATTTACCAATATTGTATTTGAAGATTTATTTTTTAAAATAATAGGCATATTTTGCCATTATTTTTCACAATAGAAAATGTTTCTCTTTTCAGAAAATGTTTTTCTTTTCAGAAAAATCCATAAAAAAACTGTGCTCTTTCAAAATGACTGCCAGATCCTGTTGTTCACAAATATAATAAAGTCAGAGTTTGATGTCTACTGGAAAAGGTACTAAATAGCACCCAAATGCGTCAAGACATAACTGTGCAGTTATCATACTATGCCTGTGCAGCCACAAAAGGCTAAAGCCACAGCGGTCTACAATAAGAGTGTACCAGCATTGCTAGGACTGTTCCCTCCATAGTGCTTGTGAGGCCGCATCTGGAGTACTGTAACTTGAGTAAAGAGAAAGAGAAAGACAAAGAGAAAACCCTTGTCAACAAGTCTATTTAACATTAACTGGAAGCAAACTGACCAAATATGATAGCTACTGAGCGATGTTTCTGTAAGATGGGTTCACAAGAGTGAAACATTCTATGAGTCTACTTACATATCTTATTATTTTAAATTTAACTTTACAGATATATAGTAATATTGGGTAATAATTCAGCCTCCAGGTATGTCACCCTAAATTATAGACATTAACTACATTTTCATGTGTTTCTGGCTCTGATATGTGTCCCAGATTTGTGTTTGTTTTAGCCAACCTGTCTCCAAATGGTGACTTGGAATGGTGGTGATGGCGGTGGAATGTTTAAGAGTAGAACAATTTAAATAAAAAAGAAACAACAAATACCAGAACATCTGAAACTACAACTGTCCTCCACTGCTGGGGTAAGCTGTGGGGTCCTAATACCTTGATAACCCATACAGTCTCCTCCTTGCCATTTTTCTTTTACATGTGAAACAAGGTACATAAAAGAAAGTAAGCATGGCCAATTCTTACCCTGAGACAGAACTTGAGAGGTAGTCACAGTACATATCTAAATTCAAGAAATTGAAGCATTCCTAGATTTTGTAATGGAGACGTAGCCTAAAGCTTCTTTGTTGTCTGAACTCTGCCACACTGGGCAGATTTTGGAAAGAAACCTTACCTTTGCATGGGCTCTGTATTTTGTTTTCCACAACTGAGCAGACACAAACTTTTCTTCCAGTGAATGAAGTTCTGCTAGTTCATACTCCCTTCGCTCTTGATCCTGTTAAAATATTTGTGTAACAAGCAGAGAAATTAAATATTTGCTTTCCTTCTTACAATTATTTTATATCAAAGAAAATAATTTGGAATATTTGAATAAGTTATAATTTGAACAAATCCAAATGCTGATTAACTTTTTTTTTAATGAAACATTTAATTCAGAACGTTGCAGTAGTTAGCAATATGCCAGTATCATCACATTAGTTGCTGAGCCATATGATAAACATTGATGTGTCATATGACTTTTATCCTCAGGCTACAAAAGGGTGCAAGAAATTTGTAAATTTTTAAATTATAATTTCAGCTATTTTTTATTATAATTTCTGCTATTTAAAATTCTTCTTGTGTGTAAGGGAAAAAATACTCTGTGAAGGACAAGATGCACAGGCAAGAGTGGTTTTTCTTCTGAAAAACAAAAAAAATACAAAAGATAGAAAAAAGCAAAAGGTAAAAATTGGTCTCACAAAAATATTTGGATGTTACTGATCATGTCTTTTTCTGAATTTCACTCTTCTCAAGTTCATAAACATACATATTCAAATACACCTATATACATGTATATATACATATGCATATCCGTATGTCTGCTTTAACATGTAATCACTTCTAAAATTTATACCAAAATTTTCTTGCTCCAGCTGTACTACATATAATTCCGAGGAAGACAAAAAAAATATAAGCAATTCAAAGTCAGTGGAAATGAGTAAGTATTTATTCCAACTGGAATATGACATACCCCAAAAGTTAACATATCTAACCACAACATCTTCACGTAACAAAACCAGGCAAGACTATCTTGTCTCGGGGAATTTTTCTGAAAGCAATGCTAAGTCAAATATTGGCTTAGAGAAAGAACAGAATACATTACAATTTCAGCACCATTTATCTCGATTGTACGTGTATTGTGCTTTATTTAAACACTAATCTAGATTGCTACCTTCTCAACTTTCAGTGGCTTGGCTAAATTTTTCATGCTTAACTTTAATGTAGCAATGCTTGAAAATCTCCTCTACTTTGTTCCCAACACTAAGGACATAATGAAATCCTTTTTCATTCTCACACTAAATTAGTAATGCTTTACAGACCCTGTCACAAGTTTAGAAGTGGAGTTAGAATTTTTCAGTAACTGTTGCATATAAACTAACTTTTGCCTCAAGCTTTTCCATCAGCTCTCGTTCAATCCTCTCCTTTTCAAGTCTTGCTGCTTCTTCTTGTTCAGCTTGCAATCGGGCTTCCTCTGAAGATTGGGAAATATAACAACAGCATAATTACATTTTATTAAAACAAGACAAATTATTTTGTTACTAGCTGCAGTGACAAAGCAAGTATAATAGTAAACAACATAAGTAGGCATCTGCTATTGCCCAGAAATCTTCCAAATGATAAGAATTTGAAACATAGTACTAAAACCCACTACCTGTGGTGCTCCTCAACCAGCCCATGACAACACAAGTGGAGAAAGGGATCAGCAAGCCCTTGTTTCACCCTCAAACAGTAGCAGGAGCACCCTCTTCCTTTACCTACAGCTTGAACAGGTTCTTAATCCAATGGTGAAACTGCCTGATCGGTTCAGTTTTAAGCTTCTCTTCCTTTACTACATCTTTTGGTGGGAAACTCAATCTTAGATTTATTTCTTTACTAAAATAGATGAAGTTTTAGGCATGTCTCATTGGCTGTCAATCCCCTTCAGGATCAGTTACTCCTGATCACGGGTTTAGCTTTTCTTTGCTGCCACAGGGACAGCAAAGGGATAGCAGACACCAGCCACCTCCTGACAATTGATGTACCCTGTGTGTCTTCTCTGGAAAAAGTCCTCTTCAGAGAATTTCTCTTACCTACCAATATATAGGCTTGAGAGAAGAAAACCACAGAACACTGCACTTCTAACTCACTGAGAGTGTTTCAAAATGTAGTGATAAGAGAGGAAGAAAATCTAATTCTTCCTGCTATTCTCACTCCCAGGTTCCTAATCATGGTAAAAATAACTAAAGGAAAAAGTGTGGCTGTAATAGGAAAGTGAGATGTGGGCAGCAGTAACAAGTAACAGAGAATTCGTCCCACAGAAGAGAAGAGAGATGAATAATTTGTATTTGTGAAATACATTGATAACAGTGCCCATACAGTTAGGCGGACTACTTTTTGTCTAATTAAAATAAATGATTTGTACCATCACTTCCCCTGTAAATGAAGTACATAGTACCTTCCTCTTTCAGCCTCCTTTCTTCCTCTTCTTTCTGTAATCTCAGTTTTTCAGCCTTTTCTTTGCCACTGGACTTTTTCTTTGCAACAAATTAAAAGAAAACAAATGTCAGTATTACTTTCATATATCTGGGGAGGTGTTCACCCTCTGTAACCTGAGCTCTTTTAATGTGATCCTTGAATCCAAATTAAGATTTTAGACTGCCATTGATGCCCTAAAATGGCAATATACATCCCACTCTCCATTTTTCTTTACATTTCATGATGTAATATATGCTCTTATACGTAATGGATCATTCTGTGCTAGGCATTCCTGAACACAGGAATATTATTTTGAATGTGGAAATGGAATAACAAGTAGATCTGGTAAGATAGGAGATGTCACAACTTCAAACATCTTAAGATACTTCTAGGAAATGCATTTTGGGACATTGGCAAGTCTTGTATTTAGAAGCATCTACACCACAAAACAACAGAGCTCTCTCTACTGTTATAAAATCTAAACTGCAACTCAAAACAGTTAACTGCTCCAACTAGCACTAACCTCTAGGCTAATCCTAAAATAATAATATACTAAGTTTGTGTTTCTCAGAAATTATCAAATCTTTGCATGAAGAACATTTCAATAATAAAAGGTAAACACCACATATAACCTACAGTCATGTAACCAAAAGGGAACACTTATTTTTGCCCTGTAATTCATAGGTCTCATTGACACCTCACTGATTTATAAATATATATGAAACTGTAATAATATGCACAAAGCCAAGCTGTCTTCTAGAGACTTGAACAGCTATATGTAAAGCATAATTCTCCCTCAGCATGAAGATATTAATGGCCCCTCACTTTTTTTTCCCTCTCCAGCAAAAATGCAGATTCTTGGATGATTTTTTAAAGTACTTTATGTTGACACAGTCTTATAGTGTTCAATCAAACGTGTAGGATCAGCAACGTCACTATAAAACTGCACTTAAAGACACACAAGGAAAATACTGATTTCCTATTGATGCAGTAGCAAATGCAGCCTAGAGTTATAACCCTCAACAAGTGCATATTTAGTAAAAATCCAATTATATTTATTCAGTTTTACTCAGGGTGTACACAGGCAAATGCTGCCATTGCATATAATATATTGCAGTTAGTGTGTCTTGATTCCAGCTGGGGTTGATGGAATGATACCATGGAGGAGGGCTGCTCCTGAAGGCAGATGCTGCAAAGACAAGGCCTGAAAACAACACAATTAACAAACAAACAAGAACGAAACACACACACAAAACAAAAAGAAAATAAAAAAAAGAAAAACAAACAAACAAAAAAAAAAAAAAAAGAGACTACTATCAGAGATGAAAGAGAAAGATGGACCAAGAAGTAAATCAAAGCAAGTACATGGAGCTTGTGAAAACAAGGAAGCTGACCTCGTAGTGAACTGCAATATGAATTCACAGCCAACAGTATTGCTTTAGTGGAGCAGATTTTTTTTTTTTTTGCATACGTGAGAAAAAAAACAGTATTCTGCATAGTGTCCAATGTATGGAGAAAACAAGGAGTGACAGCAGGCTAAACAAAGGTTGAAAGCAAAGCTACAGATGACAAAATACAAGATAGCAAGGAAGACAAATGACTTGTGTTTTGTGTACTGGCTGAACAATGGCATTCTGCTGCTGAAACGCCACTGAAAAGAAATTAAATGAAATCATGTATTTAATTTTTCAAAGCAGAGAAAATATGGAATGTAAATCAGTTCAGTAGATGTGGTAACATGAAAAAGGAGACACATCATCTATTTAGACATCTGACCTCGATGTATTTTAGAGAGCTGAAATTAGGATCCTAAATCCTCATACTCACTGGTGAGATACAAGGGCTTACAAGGATTCAATCTGGGAAGGTAAAATGCCTAAACCAGTATGACTGTCATCCAAAGCATCAGCAAGTGAATACACTTGGATGGTATCACAATGTACAGGAGACCTAAGGACCAAAGGTATCTATTAGGAATGCAATTCACCTTTTCAGCTGAGAAATGGGTGCAGAATTGTACCAGATCAGCACAGCGCCCTTCTTGCAGAGGTGTAAACACAGAAATAGAGAAAGAGATCCAACACCACTGACAGGGAGAAAGACCAAATGAAAACTTAAGTCCAAACACCTGCAAATGAACCCGATGGCACATGAACTCTTTCCACCCATTCCACCTGAGTATTCTTTTAGTATGGTAAATATTGTTAAAAGTAAACCAATTTATTTAAGACATAAACAAGGAACACCTTTGTCATTCAGCACACAGAAAGTGTGTCCTCAGTACTGTAATGTCACGCTTTGATTTTGACAAGTATATTTTCAGAAACAAATAACTGCTTGGAAAGCTACTCACTTTATATTACTTTGCACAGCAATAAATAAATGCACAAATGTAGTTTTGAACACAAAGTTTACCATGAAGCTTGAACAAAAACAATGGTGAAAGTTTAGTTCCAACAAAAAACATACAGTCAGCAGTTAGCATCACATCTTGCCATATTTGTTACCAAAACATTTATTTGCAAAAACTCTTCTACAACAGTCAACAAAAAATTCTACCTTTTGCAATTTCATAGAAGGGTCAGTTCCTTCCAACTGAAATAAAATAACATAAAATAACATAAAATAAAATAACATAAAATAAAATAACATAAAATAAAATAACATAAAATAACATAAAATAACATAAAATAAAATAACATAAAATAAAATAAAATAAAATAAAATAAAATAAAATAAAATAAAATAAAATCCAAGTATCTTTCCTTCCAGTGAAAATGAAAAGATCATCTTGCTTCAATTACTTATAATCGCTTTTAGTCAACTTGCTTTCACAATCTTATGACTTAATGTAGTACTGACAAATGTGAGATGTACAATTCCCCGAAGAACACATTTGAACGTGTTCTTTCTGGGGGTGGGGATAGTTTCATTTTCATTGCAACTGAGAATGAGCCATGGACACGAACTAACAAAATCCCACCTCCTGTGGACTTCTGCCTGTTGTCCATCTCCCCTATGCATCAAGCTCAGTGGCCTGAAAGCCAGGACACCGGCTTGCTGTCCCGCCATCCAGTACCAAGCCAAATGCTGTACCTGGGCCAAATTTGCCCCCTCTTCCCTAGCAGTTCTGCAGGTCTGCTACGCAGCCTCCTTGTGCAATGTGCACACGCGGAGTGTCACGGAGGCACCTGCCGCTCTTTCCATCTAACCAACTGGCCAGGAAATATGGTTCAAAAAATAAATAAATTGATTTTAAAGAGCATACTATTGTCACAGCACCTTTATTATTGCAGAACAGCTTAAAAATATTTTGTTGATGTAAAGTCCAAAAATATCGGATGTTTACTTTAATTTCAGCATGAAACACTTAGACATTTTACTCACTGAATTTACAAAACAACAGGAAATAACAGCACACCACTGAAATGAGCACTGCAAGGTCCAAAGTGTTTTATATGAAATAGAGCATAACTTTACCTACCCACCTTTTTATTCTTTTTTGGACCCTAGAAGTTGAGGGAAGAAAAAAAAAAAAAAAAGCATCAGAGAACAGGGTATAGAACATCACAAATCATTAGAAAAGCCAGCTACTCCGTAAAGCACGCTGAGACTGCCTGCCAAGAATGGATGATAATTTCAGTATCAGGGACAATTCGCTGCTAAAACGATTCCAGCCCAGCATAATTAACACTCGGGCTACAGCTGTATATTCCTGTTAGACACGCACCAAGCAGGCAGCTCAGCCCAGAGCACTATTTTAGTCCAAAAGCAAGAGGCTTTCAGCGGTTTCTGAGCCGGCCACCTGGCGCTGCCGACAGCCCCAACGATAACCCGCGCCGCGCCGCGCCCACCACGGTCTGACCCCCTTCCCTCACGGGGACACCCCGCGGCAGCCGAGGCTGCTCAGGGCCGTCCGCAGTCGGCGACAGGCGGAGAGATGGCGCGACAGGGGGTGACACGAAGAGCAGGCCGCCCGCCCTCACCATGTCGCCGCCGCGTTGCCGGGGTGACGGCGGCGCCCAGCGGCGGGGCGGTGCCGCGCCGTGCGGCCCTGCCGTGAAGCGGCGCGCTGTTACGACAGGGCGCGCGGCCGGGGAGCCCCTGACCTTCCCTTCCGCACCGGGGGACCCAGTAAGTGCCCCAACAAATAGCCCCGTCTGGGTAAAAACTGTAAACGGCCAAACCGTAATTGCTTACAGGAGGCTGGACCGGGATTTACGGACTTCCACAGAAGGCTAACAGCAAACCGATTATTCTTCAGGTAAATTAAAGACGCAAGCAATCGCGCAGGGCTGCAGAGTTCGGGGAAATGGGAGAATGGCCAGTTCGTTACGAGGGGAAGTGCTGAATCTTTACAAAAACGTAAGTGCTTTACATGCGTCGAGCTTAACCGGACAAAGCCCTTTTAACTGGAAGCCTGTCTAAAAGGAGTTTTTTCTTCTTCCCTCAAGCTGCTGTACCTCGGAAGGGAGTACCCCAAGGGAGCAGACTACTTTAGAAGCCGTTTGAAAGCAGCTTTTCTAAAAAATAAAGATGTGAAAGATCCCGAAAAAATTAAACAACTAATTGCCCGAGGAGAATTTGTGATAAAAGAGTTGGAGGCTTTGTACTTCCTCAGAAAATACAGAGCAATGAAACAGCGCTACTATGATGACAAGGAGTAACCGGTATTAATGACTATGTAATGCTACAAATCCATAAAAGCAATCAATAAAAGAACTGTAACCTCGAAAGAAATGTAGATCCTTCCAACCCGTTTGAAGTACAAATTATGATTTTGCTTACCCTTAAGTAGGTGCTTGAAAGATCTGGGGGTTGTATTGTGTGGGTAGCAGGTTCTTCTTGACTAGCTTTGACCTCCTTGATCTGAAACTTCACGTATGAAAATAATTCTGCAGGGAGCAGCGGCAGTGTGCTTCTGTTATATTTCAATGTATGTGCTGAACAGTTAGCTGGTGATCAGCTGAGTGTTTATTTGAGATGCTGCATGCCTCTTGTTACTTAGAGGATTAATATGCTTTTTCAAGGCTTGTACATTTAAAGCATCATTCCCACCATAACTGAGCACCTGCTTGAAAGGGAGGAAGTTCTCAAAAGTTTTAGCTACATCTGCTTCACGTGCAAGACTCCCAACGGCAGGCTGACAGAGGTAGTGTTACAGAGAACACTCTGGGAAGGGGATGGAGTAGAACAACAACGGTTTAAGTACTTAGATCCTACAGACAATTCCTGCACCTACTGCTGATTTCTGAGGTTGCGTAACTCCTGTAGCAGGAGTTTAGAACTTGATCCTCTCCTCTGGAAGAGAAGTTTGACCCTAGCTGTTTGCTCCACAGCCAATTCTTTGTAGACTTTGGCTCAGCTAGCACAAACTTGTGCCATAACTGTTACTCTGTATATACTGTGGTGTTTTTTTTTTTTCCCCCCACAGAACTAAATTACACTGGAGATGGAACAGAAATAATCTTTGAAATATAGGTAAGTACTCACTGCAGTAGAACTGCTGACAACAGCAACAGTCTATACCTGCATAAAGTACAGAAAAGTAAAAAAAAAAAAAAATAAATAAAATAAAAAAAAATTAAGGCCAATTAGAAGGTATGCTACCTTAAGATGAAGTATGTGCTTCAGTTTGTAGCACCATGTTGATGTGAAGAAGTATTCCCATATAATTTACTAACTCCTTTACATGTTGCACTTAAAACTACCCTGAACAAATAACCTCTACATACAACATTCAACTTACCCTTCTTGGTAACTGGTAAAAGATTATCCAGATGGGATAACTAAGAAGGGTGAATGTGCAAGTTGTAGAACAGTAGCAATTCTACACTTTGTTCCCCCCATAGGACACAGGAGTGTCTTTTGTATTTTCTCCTAAGTTTACAAAAGGCATTTGATAGAAGAAAACATGCACAGCTGGGAATGAGCACAGCTCATATTTTAGACTTGTAGACAAATTTGAATCGAGTCTGCTGTTATGACTAACAAAAGCAAGGTCTCTGGGCATGGCTGGGAGTTAATAGCCCTTTAATTCCAGAAAAAGGAACAAGATGTGCAACCTCACAAGGCTCTGCTCAGAGAACAGGATGCAAAAATAGCACAGACCGCTAGAGGGATCAGTATTACAAAGCATTTTGTCAGAGTGCTGCAGCCCCTCTCAAGAGGAAGGGAACACCACTGGGCAAAGACAACCACTTTATGACAGGTAATGAGAAGTACAAGAAATAAACTGAAAACAATCGTCGAACACATGCAATTCATGGGTTACCCCATTACAAAGATGATGAACTGAAATTCTTCGAGAGAAAAGCAAACGGGGACAGAAATTCACAATACCTATTATTTTTTTTTTATTACATTACAATAAATAGGAGCAGTACAGTTTGACAAAAAAAATGACAAATTCCAGATCACTTCACAGCACATACTCCTAAAAACATTAAAAATTTTAAAACAAACAGTGGTCTTTTTTTTTTTTTTTTTTAAACTTAGTATATGGTACGACCAACATTCCGGTCACACAACCAAATGATGGAAAAACTGGATCACACTGCATATTTTCCACATCAAATAAAGCACAATGTACAAAATGTGCATGTTTCAGTTTACACTATACAAAAATAGTTAAAATACATTCCAGGTAAACATATTACATTAAGAAGTCATTCTAGTAAGAAGTTGGCACTCAAGAGGAAAAAGCAGAAGTATTTTCAACATGAAAACACGAGACAGTGGAATAAAGAAATGTTAGGAAAGATTTACCATCTATGTAGCTTTATGTAAACTTCAGACAAAATGATTTGTATACAGTTTGATGGTCTTTGAAGGTAATAATTGTATTGCTTTATAAAGCAACGAGTAGAAGATTGTGTGTCAGGATTTACCCATGACAGAGATCCTGTTATTGTAACAAATTCTATGCAGTGTAACTTTTTTTTTTTTTCTTAAGTTAGGGAAAAAATTTAGGCAATGAGACTGGTTAAAATAATTTTCAGTTCTGAGAAAACCAATGATAAAGTTGTTTACTGGTGTTACATAAAGCTACCATAAGGTGTTACTCCCTGACACATGGCAATTTAATGTATTAACATGGTAAGTGATTCACATGTTTATTTAGCAGTTACTATCAGAAATGATAGTACATCCAGGTATGTTTTTTGAAAGCATTTCAAATAGGGAAAAGACGGAATAATTATGAGATCAACGTGTGCAAGCTGCAATCCAACATGCTTCACCAAATCTTTACAAATATTAAGACAAAACTGCACAACAGTGGCAAGGATGAGCTTTTTTTTTTTTTTTATGTCTATAAGGGCAAACGTAAATAGACTGTAATAATTTGATTGGTAGCTACAGATCACACTTACTGAAAAAAGTACTTACATATAGCTTCGTGTTAGAGCTATATTGATCTGCATTTGATGATTAAGACGTTTCTGCTAAATTTATTTCTCCTACCATTTTTAATTAAATTAATATGAGAATTTTAGACCAGCCCTAATTTTACATGCAGTGTGACTCAGTTACCAAAAATCGTAAGTCATCTTAGGATTGCTTTTGTTTGCTCAAGATATACTATCCAGTTTTGCTGTGTTCTTCATATATAATCAAGAGCATCTAAAATGTGCAAATAACCAGTTGTCTCCAATACATCTTTTAACATTGGATGCTGTAAAATGTTTTGTAACATTAAGAATTTGTCTGTATTCCTTACTGGCCCTTAAAATGTAGTGCTAGTCTCTCCTATTACTATTTTTCACAATCTTTCATAATCTGAAGTATATTTCGTATCAAAGCTGAAAGGGGAGAGACTGGGTTTTGGTGGGGGCCTAGGGGAACAAGCAGTGCAGGCATGGAAAGGCATTCATTTGTTAAATTCTCAGCCACATTAGTTAAAGAACATGCAGCAATCCAGACAGTACACTTCCCCTAGCAGCTCTGCAGCTCTCCACCTAACAGTTACTGCTGTGTTTTTCTTTTTTGTAGAAAGAAAAATATTACATTTATGCAGTTGCACCTTTGACATCATATAAAAGGTCTAAGTTACACTGGTATATTAGAATTCTACTGTGTAAAATTTCCATGTAATGGTTTAGCTATACTTTAGGTTACGGAAATGGTGCTCTTCCCTGTTCCAAACTTCCAGGATTTACCAGTCCAGTGTCCTGAATTACCCTACGTCAACGTCATGTTTAAATTTTTAGGGTACACCAAAGTCACACTTTTAAATTTTACTCTGCAGCTGACTTAGGGACTCGTGTACCTTCTGGAACTGAGGCCACACTAAAAGCATCTAACAAGGCAACATTTGCAGTAAGATGACAGGAACTGGTAGCACTGCAATTACTGGCTCTTACTTTGGTGCAGAATAGCTGGACTACTTGAGTACCAAAATGGAAAGCTTCTGCAAAAATTCTGCATTAATTCTGATCAGAAAATAAAAAAGGAAAAAAAATCACAAGAAAATATAACCACAGAAAAAGACAACATTAAAATCTTGGTCTAGTTTCATGACAGTCTAGACACTGGAATGCCACTCACCAACCATATAATCTGTGCAACAAAACCAGCACTTCACAAACATCACACAAACATTGAGTATGGGAACAATGTTCTACGCTGAAGATTTGTGCAAATTCCACACCATTTTATGGCATTGTGGATTTCCAAATTATTTGTATGAAGCAGCTAAATTCAAGCTCATTAATTCATTGATTTGAGGTTACTAGAATTTAAAAATCCCTCCCCTATTTTTACATAAAATAGGCATCTGGAAATATTTCATGCCACCCTTGGGGAAAAAAACAAATGGTTTTAATTTGCTATATAATTTAGGAGTCATTCTGATTTAATTCTTATGATAAATTCTGGATCCATGTATGAATTAACCTAAGAATTTGAATCAACTTATCTATTAAGGCTTTCTAGTTTTTCCTACAGACACTAAGGGTGAAATCTTGTACCTACTGAACAAAGCTACTTAAAGATAATTTACTGCTATGGGGTCAGGAGAGCTAAGATTTCACCTTGGTGTCTTCAGACACAAGAAGTTAAGCGAAAGTCTTAAAGCAATGCATTAACAACAGCAAATCAATTTAATTAGAACTTTTACTTTTTCCATTGCCAGATGTGCATTATTGTCTTTTTTTAAATTTTCTTTTTTTTTTTTTTATAGAAAAAATATAGTATTTAAGGAGTGACCGTGACAAATTGCAGTGAAAAATTTTTTGTGAAAGTTTTATCTTTACATTCATTAGAGTTGATCTGAAATGCTACAAGACTAGATGCCTAAAAGCAAAATCTACAGGAAGACTATAAAGGCTTCTGGTCTCTCTATATTGCAGTCAGTCTAAATTAAAAGGAAGTCTGAAATGAAAGTCTCTTTTGCTAACTAATCTGTTTTCCCAACTAGATTTAAAAAAAAAAAAAAAAAAAAAGGAAAGGGGATGTTAGAATGTGTAGAGCATCATTTCATTGTTTTGTTTGCACACAGAACAAAAGTTCACAATCAGTAAGAAAAATAGGAAGTTAGCGACTGTGCATGCACCAAAGAGTCCTAAGACAGGTTTTTTTTTGTGTGTGTTTGTTGGTTGTTTTTTTTGTTTGTTATTGTTTGTTTTTTTTTGTTTGTTTTCTTCACAGGCATTGCTAGTTCAAGAACCAACACTCAAAGAATACTGGCACTTTAAGAGGAATGAAGTTTCCACTGTCATTTAAAACAAGCATTCAGGTAAAGCTAACAGGATCATGAAGCAGAAAGTAAAGTAATGCTAAAACAAATGCTAATAATTTAGTGTAATGTACAAAAATTACTTAAGTATGTCTTAAGAATAAGGATAAATTGTATTTACATAATTATACACTTTGTCTTTGTCTTCTTTTTCTTCTTTTTACCATCTTTGCTCATCTTCTCTTTGTGTTTTCTGATTTCTCGAACTAATGTATAGAAGGCATCATCAACACCCTGAAAAAACACAGAGTTGCACACATTAAGATCACATTAACAGACTTAATTGTCTAGGTAAGTACAGTCTGTTTTCATCTGACCAGATGAAGTGACTTCAGGTGAAGTGTGTTCAATCAGCACTCTTGCTGCCTGCCAGGAGAGCAGACACTGTCTTCTTGCCGAAGCCTTTACAACATCCCTAAATCAAGCTGTGCATTGGAGGAATTGCTGGGGCACCAACACCCTCTCGAGCATTTCTAGATTTTGGGAATGGGCACCTTGGGAAAAACGGATTGAGATGGATGGGGGACTACAGTTGTCTCCTGTCATATGAGATGCATGTCTAACTGCATCACTGTACATGGGCAGCAGGGCCCACAGGAGAGCAGCTCTAGGCAGCAGCCAGCCAGTCAAGCATTTGAACAAGTCCTGGCTACAGGCTGTTCCTCTCCAGAGGTCTGAGGAACACTTACTTAGACACCCAAATGAACTATTCTGACACCAGCAACAGCTAGCATCATCTGCCTGCCCTTTCTCTACTATTCCCAAGCTGGACTTAAGAGCAGCCTGCGGGTGAGTTACTGCCCAGGAGCTGACCACAGACATCTGCAGATACAACTCTGTTAATAATGTGACTCGGGAACATGTACTGCTCTCCTGTCCACATAGGTGGGGCATATGTTATCCCACCTCAGACTAGAAAAGCACAGGCACCGCATCTTTAGATTCCAAGTATATTACTACTACTAAATTTCAGAATAAAACTCTGAAGCATTAGCTAGCTTTGCTTATGCCTTAATAATCTACATGGCTTTTAAAAGTAAGTATAACTATTTGCAGCAAGAATTTGGTACCAAAGAGATAGTTATGATTAATCTACATTTAGTGTCATTTGTCATGCACACTAATACAGTAATCACACTATAGTGTTGTTTTGTTGTTTTTTCTTAATCATCAGATAAGCAAGACAATCAAATCAATCCCGCATTGCAATGATAGATTAGTATTTGATAAATCATTCCATTCAACCTATATGAAGACACATGAAACACATTAGCTGTGTATTCTATCACGTACAGTCATTTAAAATCTCCACAGCTCCAACAGTTAAGCTACAGACACAAATGCTAATGTTTCTTCACACTAAGTAACTTCTCCACTTTGGGGGCGGGGGGGGATAATTATAACTGAGGAAAATTAGCTGTTTTGACCAGAGATCTGTATGCCTGATGTGAACCATAATCGAGTGTTATACAGTATACTTGTATATATACTTGAAATGACCTATTTATGTGATACAGTTTATTTATATTATTGCCTACCTTTCAAGTTGCCTCAAATCCCAACTGAGTATCTGTGTTCTCAGTAAGCCCTTTACATTTAATACTGATAGTTATAAAAATATTAAGAAGAACTTAATTTTTCACTGCCTTACTCCTTGCATTATCTTTTAGATATGTCAGAAATAGTTGTGTAATGTTAATGCATCACAGTAGCCAACTGCACCACTATAGAAACTGATCTAGAAATTTGGCCCTACAACTGACAGGCAGCTTTCTACCTCTTCTCAGCTAGTTTGCCTTCAAGCTGACAATTAAAATCAAGTCTTAGTTTATTCCTGTATACCTACTTCAGCGGAAGAGCATAAAGTGAACTCCGAAAAAAGGGCAAAAATAAAATGTCAAAAATCAGCTTATTCATTGCTGTTTCAGTCAACTACCAAATGGTGATGAAACTATTATATGTTAAGTCCAAATGACAGCGAGGTGTTAACTAGCTACACCTAGAAAGCAATGCTTCCAGTATAACAAATTTATTAAAAGCTTTCATGTGTCAAGTTTATAAACATGTTTACAAATAACTAATGTTAGATCAAAGTCCTTAGTAGCCCTACCACCAAAACTAATAGTACACTATGCAAGATCTCATGACCTATAAAATACTCTTGCAATTAAGTTTCTCTTAGTTTTAAAGTGCTATTTGTCAAAATAAAATTGATGTACCACACCTAGTAAAAGTACCCACAGTTCTGGAAAAGGTTATGTCTTTTGAAAGTTAGAAAAGCTAGGTATTATTTCATAGACAGCTACTGTATTTTACTTATAACTTCAGCATTAATGCACAAAGTATATTTGGCAATGTTCATGTAGGGAAGTGATCTACAAATAGCGATGGTTCAAAGCATATCTTCTGCAGTTCTCATCTCAGACAGCCAACCAGGAGGAAAGTAGTAATAATCAGTCACAATAGAGAACAGTTTAATTCTTACAACAAGAAAAACTTCTGTACAATATTAATCTACAGGACTATTCATATTTCCTTACAAAATTACTTTAGCACTTTTTACTGTGCTAGAAAAGCATTCACTACAAGGACAGTTGTTAGCCTTAAGTGGCATCTTCTAAGACAAACTAAACAGAAATTGCAATTGAAGTCTTCAAGTGAGCAGTCTACCTTCCTTAAACTATATTTTGAGTAAATACAGAGAAAGCAACTCATACAAAGTAATACTGTGGGCCTTTAATCACAGGACTTCACAACTAAGGTTGAAATCTTATTCTACCTAGTAAGGTGATGATCTTTTAAATACAGTGCATGTTGCAAAATACTTGTGAAGAACAACTTTCATCCTTGCATTTACACCTTTGTAACGCAAGCTTTTAAAGTTATTAATGACATATATACTAGTTTCTGTATTTGAACAGAAATTCCTTTTAAAGTTAGGTAATATAACATACAAAGCGTTTAGAGTATTTGTGTTAGGACTGAGGGATTCAAAATAAGCTGATCTTTCAGTCTGTGGATTAAGTGTTAAAAATTAAATTAGAACACAAGTGGAAACTGTTTAGAGAAGTTCCCTAAAGGCATCAATATTACAAAATCAAATCTGGTCAGCTTCCCCAGTTACTTTTTTCAGTAGCAATGGACAGCATGCAGCTGACTTTTCTCCCTCTAACAATGGAGTTACTGTGCACAAACTTTTCAGGAAGCATAAGATGTACTGAATGAATGAGTGCTTTAAATCCAGGCTTAGGATTAGAAACTCAAAATATATGATGTATGCTCCAAGCTATACCACACAGCCACAATAAATGTATATTTGCTCTGAAAAACAGAGGCTGAGAGTAGGTTGCTGTATACAGTACAGAGCTTGCTCTTTACTCTTGTTTTTTCAAAGTGCATCTAAGAAACATGAAAGGAACAGAAAAATCCCACTGTTCCTGCAGAAACAACTTGATCCTGGCTACAGCTTCTCTTTGGGGCACCACAGTTCTATCATCCTGTGGCCATACAGAAATCTGGATGTCTAGTTTTGTGTTTACAGGCATGTGTGCACCTTTGCAAGTAAGCTGGATCTATCAATAAGAAACCATAAAATCATAAGAAATGGGGATTCCTAAAGTACTGCAGCCTCAAATAGATCTTTACAAAAGTTTAAAATCGTGGAAGAGTCTTTTAAATGTATTTAATAAATACTACAATACACACACAAAAGTTGTGAGAAAGTTAACATTTATCTCTCTGTAGTTCCATGGAAAAATCATTATATTAGTTTTAAGCAAAAATCTAGAAGTTAATGAACTTTCATAATTTAAGTATTTTTACTAACACAGCTCAATCTGAATTGCTTGTCTAGATGCTTAATTTATACCACAGAGTAGCTTTTCATTATAGTATTTTTTTTTAATGTAAAAACTTCTTAATGCTTTCAAGAGAGAAATCGTTTGAGGATCTTACACTGAGTTTCAGAATTTTCTCCTTGCTTGTTGGAAATGAAAAAAAGGTTTTGTGTACTTTCTGCTTTGTGTAACAACCAAAGGAATTAAAATCTTGGAAAGTGTCAGCAGTTAATAATAACCTGGGTAGTACAAGGTTGCTCAAAACTTTGACAAGATCGAAGTAACTAAAAAGGCACCTTGTAAGCGGCAATAAGATAACTGAATATTCCTAGAGGTACCAAAATGCTCTGAACCATCAAATTTGACTACCAACAGACACGAAAGGAAAATAAATACTGTGCATCACTTCAAAGCGTGCTATAGTGAGTATTTCTGAAGTTTTGAATACCAGCTGAAAAACTTGCATCATTAGGTGCTGCTTTCCTTAGCTTTTCTACTATACAGCAGACTGAAATAAAACACATATGTCATGGAATGGGAATTAATACAAGCCAGAGTGTTTTAAATGCTGGACTTCTTATGCCACTAGAATCACTACTGAATTACAGCTGTACCACAAGAATTTTGGAGTATGCTTCCTCCAGCTTAACCTCCTGCATATGAAGTTGCTGAAATGACTATCAGTATTTTGAAGATTTTTAAAGGAATTCATTTGAATATGAAGATGAATGTCTTCTCTCCTGAGCAGGCACTCTGCAAGTTCTACAGTCTTGTATCCAAGACTATTTTTGAAATAGGATATGGAGAAAAGAAACAATATCCATTGCTGACAGAAGAGATTTCCCCTGATATGGGGAAAAAATAAGATGACATACTTCTTTTGGAAGCAGGCAGAAAGAAAATAAGAAGCAGGTAAAAAGAAAGCATACATTCC
The DNA here is from genome assembly GCF_965140915.1 of Aythya marila. Taxonomy (NCBI): domain Eukaryota; kingdom Metazoa; phylum Chordata; class Aves; order Anseriformes; family Anatidae; genus Aythya; species Aythya marila. Next base: position 131,028,580 of record NC_139042.1, read on the forward strand.
CTGAGCTATATTAAAAAAAAAAAAAAAAAAAAAAAAAAAAAAAAAGGAGAGAATCCCAGAATCTGAAAAACAAATAAAACCACAATTCCCAACATCCTATTCTCCTCCCAAGGAAGTCTAAGAAAAGGAAAAGCAGAAAAGTCAAAATCTAGTATAAAAAAAGAAATTTTACTTCAGGGATTACAAATGAATGCTTTCTTTACTAGACTAATTCTGGTAATGGGGATCAAGTGGGAAATTATTTACTGAGTGAAAAGGAACAAACCTTCCCATAGGAAGAGGAGCTCAAGGAACAAGGTCAAACCATTACCAAGGTGGAGGGCAAGGGTTTAGTAGAAACACTTAAAAACATCTTACATGGAAACAAAGGCACTTCACATCATGGCTATATTAGTAATACAGCAAAAAACGGCATAGTTGGCTTTCAGAAGACTACAGGAAGGAGGCCTAGACAATTTTAATTCTTATTTCACTTATCAAAAGCAATCTTTATCAAAAGCAAATATCTGAAGTTGCATCTTAGAGCAGTCATTCACTCTTAGCTTTTCAGTGATATAATAATCCTGAGATCTAGTAAAAAAAAAAAAAAAAGTTACATAATAAAATCTCTCCCTCCTCCTTCTGAGGATTCAATTGTCTTATCTAATGAAATCTTCCTACAGGTACAAGAGTCTTTTTAAGATGGAATTTGAACTCCACTACCTTTCTGCAAAGTGTTCTGAAGTGTGAAAAACACTTCTTGAAAAATAGACACTACCTTTTAAACAACAGGAAACACCATATCATCCTCCTGCTTGCAGAGTATATAAGGAGTAATAACCCACTTTCTGATTTGTTGCAGAAAGAGGTAAAAAAAATAATGGGTTAGTAATATATGCAAGGAGCTATTTTGACGGTTTATCCAGACATCACTGGAAGTGATTGAGACTAGCACTTTTTCCACATCACAGATTCTTCTCTCCTCCTTCTTCCTATTCTTCTTGGAGTGCATAATTAACAAATTATTTGCAACAATTCTGGATGTTTTTTTTTTCTCCAGTTGTACTTCACTGTTGCCTTTCCCCCCCCCCCCCCCCTTTCTTTTTAAAGACTCAGGAGAAGAAAAAAAGTGAGAAACTCCTCTTTCTGCACCTCAGAAGGCCTATAAATGTTATCTTCTCCCCTCAGCTCAACAGCTAAAGGTTCACTCAAATGTCCAACTTCAGTAGTATCTGCAACTGATCTGTATTAAAATATTTTCCTCTCAATTTCCTGACACACAAAATTATATCTGCACTTTACAGATGGAGACCCTGACATGCAGGAAAGACCTCCTCTTACTCTATTTATCAAAAACCTTTAAAACAAAGCAAATCCACGTGTTTGCTAGGAATATTATTCAGGACTACTATACTGCAATCTGATTGGTTTTATATCGTAAATTATGTAATTAATCATAAAATGTCTGATTTGCAAGATATTCTCAATCAGCTTTATTTGGCAAATGATTTGTAGAACTTACCCTGTTACATTACAAGACTTACCCTGTTACATTACAAGACTTACCCTGTTACATTACAAGGCATTTTTTAATTTTCACGCACCCTGGAGTCTTTTCTTCTTTGCTGATTTTTTTCACTCTGTACTGTCGAATCTCTCGCACCAATGTATAAAAAGCATCCTCCACTCTCTGCATTGTAAAACACAACTCCTTAAAAACTGCTTTATTATCAATTGACATATTGGAACACCCATGGCAGAGGAAAAAAACACCGAAATTATGAGCTTTACTTGAGAAAAGTATATGGATCTCCAAATGGTCCACAGAAAAGCTGTGTTCATATTACGTCCAGAGATAAATATCAAAGATTCTGTCCATCAGAACAGCACAATGGAATAAAACTCTCAAAGATGTCACAGAATAAGCCACAGGACCTGCCTTCCTAGCTGACAAAATTTCTTTCTTACATAAGATCAGCCTTGCATTTAAGGTACAGTTTAAGATTTAGCCCAGTACCCAACTTTGTCAAGCAAACTTTTCTCCTCAATATATTTAAAATGCTGGGTCTGCATATTTGTTGCTTGATAAGTACTTTTTAATGCAAGGAACTGAGACATGCCAAAGAATTTACTGCTGACCAATTACCATGAAATCTGTTCTTTGAGACTTTTCTTTTCCTGTGCCAGGTAGCACTAGGACAAAACAGAATAAGAACAATTTTCTTCCATTTCTTCCAGTGCTGAAAATAACCGAGCTTGTATTTCTGAATCTTTTCACACATTTTTGTGGGCATGAATGTATTTAGCAGGCACAAAACCCTGTTAGATTGGTAACTAGGGGGTACTTGCACACAGTTAGCCAACTATTTGCACTTCTTAGCCAAAGTGAGAACCTGTTACTCTTTGGGCTGGCAAAGCAAGCTTGTTTCTTCTGTTCTTGAAGTACTTGAGTTGCAAAGATCTGTGCCACAAGCTAACAAAGTATAGAAAAATTCTAAATCAGGCAATTTCGTAACAGGTTACAAATAAATTCCCCTAAGAATACTAAATTTCACTATTGTTTTTTAAAGCTACTTATAGAGCAAACACGATGCTTCCAGGTTTAGGAGAGTGAATATTTGAGTCACAGCAAAGTGCTTTTTAAGAAGCATCTAAAGTATATTTATTTCAGAATAACTTTCAAAGTAAATACTTATTGTAATTACAGAGGTTATTCTTCCATGCAGACATAGCAACAAGTTCATTACTGATAATGTTTAAGGGCTTAGTTCACATCCACACAAAAGGCTCAACCACTCTGCTCTTTCTGGGCTACTTCAGCACCTGTCAGGGTAGATAACAACACTACGTACAAACAGCCTGTGATGTTCTGCTGCTTGCATCTTCCTTTGGTTAATGGGAGCTCTTCAGGCACGCCAGAGCAGTGTTTCATTCTCCCTGGTCTCATGCCTTACCTTTCTGCAGCTATATGTTTATATCACTCAGAGATGCTGAGGACTGAAGAATGGTGTTAGCAAATACAAGATGAAAAGGTACAGCGCCAGCTTCAAGTTGGTGTTAAGGTTTAGCTGTGGCTTTTAAAGGGGATAGTAAATCTTTCATTTGCCTTCCTGTCAGTTTCATCACTTGTCTCCTCAGTCACACTGACTGTTGTTAATTTACTGTAAAGGTCAATATTTGGAATAACAGTGGAAGAGACTAAAGATCAAGAAATACAGTACAACCATGTAAGCCCCCAAAACATCAGGATTATCCAAACACAATCCAGGCAGTTTTTCCTTAAGTTCTCTCTCCAACCCACCTTTGTATTATACAACTCTTAACAAATATTATTAACATCTACTACTGCAGTTACTGGGTCATTTTGCTTAACCTGTACCATCGGTTATTGTATTTCAGACTCATTCTTAACACACAGCTGTTTATCTGAGGGTACGTCTGACCTACAGCCATACCAATTTTTAATATTAAATGGATTTTATTTGAATTCTTGGATTGTATCTGTTATACAAAACATGTCCTGTTAGCATGTTAGAGAAATTCCCAAGTTGTCCTATATTTCGGGCCTCAAAGTTCGCAAAATTTAAAAGAGCCATCAAAAACAGAAAAAAAAAAAAAAAAAAAAAAAAAAAAGTAAAGCTCATACTTTCATGTTTTCCTAGAAGGCATGGAAACTTATTCCATTAAAAAGAGGAAAGAGTAAACATTGATCTGCTGCTATTCGCCAAAGTACAGGCTGTACAAGAATCAACGTTTTTGCAAATCTACTGTTTTGCAGTAGAAATACGTAATTTGATTATGGAGCTTACACATGAATAATTCGATAATTCTTCACTTAAAGTTTATTGCCAATTTCCCCATCACCATCAGGAGCTGTGATTTGCTTTAGCAATGCAGAGAGAGGAGAGAGAGACAGAGTGAGAGAAGAAATTGCTACTACTGCCACCATCAAGAACAGTCTTATGAACTCTATTGAGAGAAACTATTCTGAAAGAAAACTGTATACAAAGAAAGACATTTGCTAATTTCATCATTACAAGGTGACATTTTTAAAGAGCCAGGTGCCAGTTTTAAAAATAAGTCATTTTAACAGCAATTTATTTTAATAGCTCTCAGTATTTTTTCCTTAAATGAACCTGCCTCACACATCTGGAATATAATCAACCAGTCCTTTTAGCTGACATAAATGGAATTAAAAATATCCTTTGGCAAATATTAAAAACATAAAAGCAGTTTAGATGTGAACAGCCTGAAGAACCCATGACCTCTAGGACAATGTTGCCCTAGATGCTTTTGACTTAGAAGATAATCTTTCTTTGCAAGTAAGCGTATTTTAAAATGAATGTTTGGCTACTTCAATAAGCATAACCAGGAATTTTCACCTGTTCTGCTTCTGTAAATAGTGCTTAAAAGAGACTAATGAAGGTTAACCTTGAACCTCAAAAGCATTCCGTTCACCTTTATACACTTTATAAGAGTTGGTATCCTAAAACCAATATAAACAAAAGTATTCCTGTGGACATGGACAAAAAGAATTATCCTCACTTGCACAACAGTACACCTGACAAAACTTTGCAGATGGAAAGTCAGTTCAGCCAATACCAGATGGTGTATAAACCTGCAAAAACCTACTAGCTCCTGCTACATGAGGTTAAGGCTCTTCTTGTTTTTGCTGTCTATAAATACAATGCTTCAAAGGACTATTTGGAAGCTGTTACTGCAACTCAGCCACATGCAGAAGTAACTTTCACTGGTTGGGATGGTAGCATTTATTTAGTTTCAAGTTGTGTTATCTTATAAAGGTTAAATATCAGACGTACATCACCACACTCACATAAAATTCTGCACAAAATCAGAATTGCAATTACGAATTTAACCACTCGAAAGTTAAGAAATGCCAGAATTACAGCTGTCTGTCCTACCTGAAACTTCACAATTGCTATACACATGTACCCCTTTTTTGGCTGCCTCTATTTATGTTGTTAGGTAAACAGCAAAACTGTTTTCCTCAGCATCCTGGAGTCATTCAGCACAGATGTTGGATGCCAAAGTTCTGTTCCAACATTATCAAAACGTTTTCTTTTTCCTGAGGCCTTGTCCTTGGGAAGGACCAAACTTTTCTGGAAAAGTTTTACCTTACAAACAACTGGCACAAAACAAAAGCTCAAAAAAAAAAAAAAAAAAAAAAAAAATACAACTCAGCCTGCACTGTGAAGTCAAGTTATAAATTACCGAAAACAAGATTTTAAAAATGGAAAGCGTTCCACAGCTATACACATAACAGCAGCTTTGAGTGAAACATAATATTTTTAAACAGATACAACAAATCCCTAAAAAATTACAAGTCAGTCCAAGCAAATTGTCTAAATTATCAGTTATTTGTGCATCTTACCAGAGGCACAGGAATAAATGTCTGTAAACGCTGCACCAGTTACACACAGGTTCTCTCCAGACATCACAGCATGAAAACAGCATCTTTGTCATGTAGGTCAACTTAAACACTTCAAAAAGTGTATGTTCTCAACAACTAAAGCATACAGTAACTCCTACATACCTGCTTTTCTTTTGAGTCTAATACTAGTAGGACAGTGGCACATTAAAGGATACCCCCTAATCCACACCTTCATTGCCAGTCAGAACCAAGTAAAAACAAATACACTAGCTTTCATAACAACTTATTAGTGCGCTTCATTTCAGTGTTATTCCGTTTCCTATTTTTGACCTAGTCTATCATTTTTTTTAAGATCTTAAATAACAACTGAATTAGTTGGAACAGACGTGAGATTTTGCCTGAGCATGAAATGCTTTCATTTTTAAAGATATGCCTTGGCAATCAAAACAGAGTAGACTGACAACTCCTTTGCATTTCTACCTCTCTTACTTCCCTAGAAAGCCCCTCTGGTTTTAACTCCAGCAAAGGTGGGGTGCAGAGAAGACCTAAAGCAGCTACGCAGCAGGGAGCCCTTTAGCAGTGCATTAGTACCAACATTTGCGTGATGGCAGGTATAGGAAAGGAGGAGAAAAAAGGTTCCTACTGCTGAATAATGATGTCAGGCCTTCTGCACATTCCAGGAGTTATTGGACCATCAACTACACTTGTTCATAGACAGACGTTCTGCACGTAGCCAAAGAGTATCAGATTTTTATTTTTATTTTTTATGACAAGGGCTGAATTCTGCCCAATAAAAATATAGTCCACAGACCACATCCAGCTCACAAAATGGCTTGACCCTCCCCCCCAATTTAAAGAGTTACTTTTGAAGAAGTGGTTTTGAAGTGGTGTTATGAACACCACTATGAAAGAACCAGCAAACACATAATGATTCAACTTTCAGAATGCAACATTCTCAGCAGAGACTAGTATGTTTCTTCACTTTAAAATCTGAGACCTTTAGGGACCTCTTATCTGCAGAGGGTGTACAGCTTGACTTTGAAAAACAAAGGCCAGCCAGACCCCTTCTATTATATTTCAATTGGCATTACCAAAAACATGAAGTCAAATTGTAGCAGTAACAGTTCATATGAGACTTTTTGTCCTGTGAAACAAGTATAAACCTCTGCCAGACCTCTTGAAAGATGTATCTGGATGAAAGAAAAAAAGCTGATAGTACTTCAGGTAAAAGAGGACTAGAAGAGTGGACAGGTGTGTTGGTTTTTGAGCATGCAGTTTTGTATTAGGCTAGGCATGGCAGGATGCTTGTGGGAGTAATCTGCAGTTTGTGGGTGAGGGAACCTTCTTCGAAGATACACCCAATTTCATTAAAACTGTGTAAGAGTATTTCCTAAACAATGTCTGACACTTTATACAGCAGGCAGAACAAATTAAGATCTATATGTTAGTATAGAATTTGTATTTCAAACCTCAAATGTAATTTCAGAGTTGTTCCTTTTTATCCTAGCATCTCAATGACAGCCACTAATGCAGGAGCTTCCAAACACTCTAATTATTCAGACCACTTATACGCCACACTCTTCAGAACCCTCTTATGGCCTCGTTTATTGTCAGCCACTGAAGTTCTGTAGTTCTGTTTTCCTTATCCTACCTGACAGAGGTTTACAGGCTCTCTTATTGCCAGAAGTTAGAATCCCTTTGATTCCTCAGTGAAGTTTTACTTATCAGCCCAGGTTTCAACTTGTCAGAAACTTGGGTGGGTGTAGCAAATTTGCACTAATGAAATATTCACTTCTTTTATCCAAAAATAACTTGCATACTGTCCATGATGAAGTTCTGCCAAATGATGCAGCAGTTACACAGCGTTACTTGAATTGCAGCATTCTGCCCTTATTTGCCTTTTTCTGCTACACCTACTTCCCAATTCATAGCTTGCATGCAACACTTCTGATTATGCAGAGTACAAGTTATTTGGCTGCTCAGGCCTGGTAAAATTCTGTAGTGAGAGCCTTTACTCTTACAAAAAGAAAAATCAAAATCAACTTTTTTTTTTTTTTAAGAATACATTCTCAGGCACAGAAAACAGTTTCACCTATAGCTTCCAGCTTATCTTCTCCTGAATATACCACCGTGTGTAGCTTTGTTCCAGATGAGTGACAGAACACTGAGAGGGCCCTAGTGCTGCCTCTTCCACCTATAGCAGTGGAGTACAATAAACAAGTGTTTTCTCTAAAAATGTCAGGAGTACAAGTTTACATCAGCAATTAATCCTGTAGAACCACATTACGGTTTGGTTTGGAAGGGACCTTTAAAGATCATCTGGCTCCAACCCCCCTGCCATGGGCAGGGACACCTCCCACCACACCAGGCCACCCAAAGCCCCATCCAGCCTGGCCTTGAACACTTGCAGGGATGGGGCATCCACAGTTTCTCTGGGCAGCCTGTGCCAGTGCCTCACCACCCTCCAAGTGAAGAATAGCAAGAAACTCACTCCTAGTATCTAATCTAAATGACCTGTAATTTCAAAGATGACTTATGGTCAATTGCTTAGCTATAAAATAGGTTTATCAAGTATGATCCACTAATGCTAAATCAATACCTGAAAGAAAAATTATGTTGGTTACTAATTAAGCATACAAACAACTCATCTTCTAGCCTTATGTTAAAAATTCTGCAACTGTCTGACAGTGGAGTGCAATAGCATTGAGGGTCTCATTCTTTAAGTTTGTGCAACTGAAGCAAATCACACATTAATAAACTACCAGTTGTCAGTGAGATGACAGAAAAGACACCACAAGAATTTCTACTCTGCAGAAAAACATCCATTGATATGACCAAACAACTGTCAATACCCAGAATGATTAACTTTATGATAATTAAGATGGGAGTTCCATACTTTTATCTGGTAAGTTTTGAGCTTTACCTGTCTTGTTTTTGCTGATGTTTCAATGAAGGGAATTCCGTAACTTCTTGCTAAATCCTGAGCTTGTTTTGTATCTACTGTTCTGGAAGGCAAATCACATTTGTTTCCTACTAGCACCATGGGGACATCTTCAGAGTCTTTAACTCTTTTTATTTGTTCCCTAAAGAAAAAGACAGATTTAATAGACATTAATAGTTTATACAGTAGATTTAAAACCACTGAAACAAAATGAAAATAAAGTATTCCAATGTCATCAGTTATATTGATCTACCACACATACACTATAAAAAAAACGCCAAAAAGTAAATTGACTAATCCTATCACCATCAAGTATATTATCCTATTTTAAAAAAGCTGACATTTTTCAGTAAGTTTATCCATCAACAATGCTCATAAGGCTGAACTGCCACAGCTTCTGGCATCATTACACAAGAATTCCTTCCTCTTCTACAGCCATAGGAGGCCCTTTTGTAGAATCACAGAACGGTTTGAGTTGGAAGGGATCCTAAAGACCACCTGGTTCCAACCCCCTGCCACGAGCAGCGACACCTTCCACCCAACCAAAGCCCCATCCAGCCTGGCCTTGAACACCTCTAGGGACAGGGCATCCACAGCTTCTCTGGGCAGCCTCTGCCAGTGCCTTGCTACCCTTTGAGTAAAGAATTTCTTCTTTGTATCTAATACAAATCTACTCTCTTTCAGTTTAAAGCCATTACTCCTTGTCATATTACTACACACCCTGACAAAGAGTCCCTCCCCAGCTTTCCTGGAGCCCCCTTTTAGGTACTAGAAGTCACTATAAGGACTTCATAACAGTCTGGTTAGATGAGCAAGAGTTTAGTGGTTTTTTTTGTTGTTGTTTGTTTGTTTTCTGAAACCAAGAGATATTTTGTATTTGTCATCCCTGCTGTAAGAACACTTAAGTGTTTCATTTTTTAAGTCACCAGTACCAATACATTCTTTAATTACAACATTTTATATTTAATGACATTTACACAAAAGCTGGCTAACCCAATTTAAATTTAGAAAAGGAACTGTCCTGGAGCAGAAAGCCCACAGTACTCTCCTAATCGCACAGTTGCTCCAGAAAGATAAGCCAGTAGTAAACTATTTTTGTGGCTAGGAATCTACCAGTTCAGCTACTCAAATCAACACACAACAGAGTCAAATGAGCTGAGCTGCCAGCATACAGGAGAAAGTGAAGCTGTATGATCAGGACAGTTACAGCTCCTGACTTTGATTACTTTGAACTGTCATTGTATCCCACCTTAAATGAAGAGCAGCAACTTCTACCTGGTACAAGCTGAAGTTGCATGTTTTTGGAAGCAGATGTTGAGTTTATGCTTATTACTTACATAGATTTGTCAACACTTAAATATCTAACCAGGAACAGCTTAATATTTGTTTGGGATTGACTTTAAATTGAAGCTGCTAAACTCAGTGATCTTTAGTGGGATTTGCATTGCCTTCTAACAGAAGGTAAGTAGAATTCAGTAATATTAAATATTAATTAAATATTAATATTATTTAATATTAAATATTAAATATTGATTAAAATTCAATATAACGTTAACCTACAAAATTACAAGTGGTACGGTAATCACCAGGAGAGACTGGCTTCTATTTCCATTTTACTGTAGCTGATGTCAAGAAAGCATGAGTTGAAATTTTATCTAAGTCAGCCATCATCCTGGAACTGAGATTTCATAAGTATCTCTTTCTAAAGGTGTTAGAGCTCACATCTTACTCTAGCAACACTGCACAGATATTTTTCTTCCCTTCCCCCCAAAGAACAAAGGCTAACAATTTATATTATCGCCTATGAAGTTTCAACTGTGTAAGTTTTCCCATCTTAACACACAATTTTATTTATGGAATGAGCAATTTACCTTTAGATAATTTTTCACTATAATAAATAAGATCCACTGAGGCAGAAACATTAAGTCACATTAATTTGTAACAGAAGAGCTTTTAGATATGTTGTCTGCCTAACTCCCAAATGAAGCAGCAGACTTTCAGATTACCCGAAATTACAGACCTATAAATGCATACATAAATTGAAGCGTTGCTAACTTGTGTTTTAAATGCTGTTTCACAAGAGATCAATTGTTATGCAGCGTAAGAGCAAACAACCTATCCACCAATACAAGAGTTAGTCAATTATCTTTCTATATACACACCTATAATGGTGAATATCTTCAAAAGATTTTGTGTTGTTTATAGCAAATACACACAGGAAACCTTCTCCTGTTCTCATGTATTGGTCCCTCATTGCACTATATTCTTCTTGACCTGCTGTATCAAGAATATCCAAGAGACAGGTTTCCCCATCGATTACTACTTGCTTCCTGTAGGAATCCTAAAGAAGAGAAAAAACATAAGCCTTGGTTAAGTACAAACAAGCAAGATTTTGAGCACCCATAGCTCAAAAAAAATCTAAAATTGCTTACTAGTATTTGAGCATAACTGAAAACACTTAAGAGTTAAAATCCAAATTTAAAGATGTGCAAATGACATATTGGTAGCCCATATTTATACTAATACAGTAATCCAGAGAAGGAAAGAGCACTTAGAGGACATGCTCTGATCTGTATTCTGCATCTTCAGCAAGTAACCCTGCATGTGTGTGCATGTGTACATATACAGAGGACAGTTCTTATTCCCCACAAAGGGACACAAAGTACAAATTGGACCCAGATCAAAAGCCTCTCCCTTGGTTAATATAAGAATTGAAGAAACCTTTTAAAAATTTTTAAAAGTTTAAGTTTACTTAATTTACCAACAAAGAGTAAAACTTGACTTTATTCTATGGATGTTTATGAAAGCACTGTGCCACAACGTACAACAAAATTAAAAGGGTTCACAAGTAAGAGAACTATTCCAAGAAAGTATGCCTCTGAAAAAGAAATTATGTATAAAAACCCGCCAGTGTTTGGGACAGGAAATCTGTTTTGTACTCCTAAGCAGGTACATACAATAATAGTTATTAAATTATCCAAGTTTACTAGATATAACTGAAGTTCAATCTTCTCAGCCAAGACAGACCAACACAAAGCACAGAGTCTGATAAAAGCCCTGATGGGTTAAAGAGAACAAACGTTGGAACAAATTATTTCAACTCTATCAATTCAAAGTTTTTAGGTCACTGATTCAAATAGCTGAAATCTGTACAAAGTCTCAAACAGCTAAATGTTAATGCATATTTATGGGCTTTTTGGTGCTAGGTTTCTGTTGAGTACATAGTTTTAGCAGTAACAAGAAGATGAACATTACTTTTCCATACAAATCTGAATTTGCTGTAAGTACCTATATATTCTAAATAAACCAATGTCAATAAGCTTTAACAATGTCACTGAGTATTATTCTCAGTAAACTGTACTTGTAACACATAAAAGGTGTCAAGACGAAACCATGGCATTACCTTTCCGATCCTTTAGGTAGAGCTTCACATAATATTGCTTCTGTTCTTATTATATAAACAGGATATTTTTAAAACTCTGCAAAAGTGAGCCTAAGCTACAGAGAAGCAAGTTAAAATTGCAATTATAACTAACTTGAAGATTAATTCAAAGTGATCTTGCTTCCTTTGTACGCATTTTAAGGCACTATACATCTATTTCTATGCACTTCGTCAATTTGGTGGGGTTTTTTGTTTGTTTTTTTAAATAAGTTTCTGTTCTTTCTTGTTGCTCATCCTACAAACAAGTAGTTGTATAGAATGAAAATCTTGAAGTAAACAGACTCTCTACTCTCCTATTTATCTTTAGCCTGGCTATCATTCAGCAATATCAGATAGAACAATATTGACCACTTACCCTTTAAGATAAAAGTTAAATTTCCAAAATCACGTTGGAGTTTATTTCACAGAAGTGCAAACTCAGTGTTCGTAGTAAATACTAGGTAATTTTAGAAAAATATAAGCAATGTTTAAACATTGATGCAGATGGGACAAATACACAAGCTCCACTAAGTTTTAAAATAAGGTTAATGTTCCATGACAACGCTTAAAGGAGAAGAATAAGAAAACCTACACATCTCTATTCCAATTTACTCAAATTCAACAAGACATCACACATGTCCTATGATTAACTTTATCACAGTTAGTGACATACTAGTAGAACTTCTTGCATTATACTAGGCATGTTTAAAAAGCCTATTTTCACCCCTTAAAATTTGACTGGTACTTTAAAAATATAAAAAAAAAACATTTCTTGGAAAGCCTGTATTACTCCTTTGCACCTTATCACTTCAGAGGAAAAGAAACTCACCACAAATGAGTCCTAAACAAAAATTTTATGTAACTTTCATCAGAGAAAATAATTTTTGAAAAATTCTTCCTGCAGTAAGTGCTAGCTTTATTATGTCATGCTAGCAACAGTAGCAAAGATGCACCAGCATAAAGCGCAACATAGCTACAAAAGCAAGGAATGCCTTAAGACATTCGTTTTGCTCAGTTCTGGAAGGAAAAGTTTGTCACTAACTAGAAAGACCTGAGATGAAAGGAAAAGACAAAGGATGCGGGAGAGAGGATTCAAGTTTGAGATTTTCTTAGTTACTGAAAAAAATACACATTTTGCTTATTCGGTAGTTTTTGGTTTCCTCTCTGCCAAGAAGCCAAACATTGAATCACATTTGTAGGTAAGAAAACTGAACCACCATATTAATAGCTCAGGTTACTGAGACCCCAACATCACTGCAGTGAACACCAGCCTACACATATTACAGATAAAATTTAAATGTTACCATGCTGTGAAAGTTATCAAGTCCAGCAAAAAACGAACACAGTACGTACTGAAAAGCTCAGCGCCAGTGATGCCACTATGGTACTCGTAATACTCTTACTTCAATATGCAATAGCAGAACCCAGCACGGCCAGATTCCCCTTTAACAATGAAAGACCCCTTCTTGTGAATTTTTAAAAACTCAGTAGCTTCACTGCACACTGGAAGATATTGCAATAAAGAAACACCTAATTTAAGACTATCAAGTAAAACCAAAATGCAAACTAGAAATGAATCTCAGAATAGTACATGACCCCAAATATGAATTTGCCATTTTTCCCAGTATGCAGACACTACCTACATCAAAAAGTTTTAATTTAATTAATCACATAGCCTGCTGTTGTTGGCCTTTCAAGCCATAAAAATCACACAAATTATGCAAAAGGAGCAATAATTCCATCTGTTCACAACTAGCACTGATAGCAAAACATGATAGGAGGTCTCAGCTATGCACTACATATGGAATTTATCTGAAAAAATCTACTGCTTAATAAATCCCATCTCTGAGAATAACTTGTTTTAAGAATCTACTATACCAATGATTTAATATTAGAGTATCACAGCTACTAAGACTAAGCTATTACTAAATGTTGGAAGTTTCACAGGTGCGCAGGTTATTTAAGAACATACAGACTTAAATATCAGTATTTCTAAATCACTCAAGGGATTTTGCTAATCCGATTTAAAAAAAAAAAAAAAAAAAAGCCTTTGTCAGCCAACTAGGAAGGCCGTTCTTTCTCTAAGACATTTAAAATATGACCCACAGGTTAGTACTAAATATGCTGATGCAGTGAAAATAACTATTGAAAAAAAATTTTTAAAGTCATCACACAAGATACTGCAATTAAAGTCTTAACAAATCTAGACCAGTAGAGGGCACTAGTCCAACTGCTCTCCGTGTTAGGCCAGATTTCCAAGGGATAGCATACACAGTCTTAGAAAAAAACACTTGAAATTGCTTGGCTATAAACATGTGTTTGGACATCCATTTCAAGTGATATGAAATTGCGATAAACATATAAAGCATGCATTTCTGAGAAATGGTAGCCAATCAAATATGCACTCATTTTAATTCTTTCCCCCCTTATCACCTGGTCAGACAGAAATCTATAGAATCTAAATTCTATATTTATACCCAAACAGGTCATGAGATTTGAAGCTTCCCAAGCAGGTAAGCCAGTTATTGATTCACTCATTCTAATCCACTGAAAAAAGCAACAATATTACAGAATGTATCAGTGGTTAAGTAACCTTTTTTTTTTTTTTCTCTCCTCTTCAGCTGCAGTCTTAGCAATACAGGAATTTTGGAAGCGTTGAATTTCACCTTGTTAATTATGAAAGATTTAAAATCACTATATAACCACACAGGTATAGAACCCGCTGTATATAACAAACACAGCTCTTTTCTCTGTTTTCTCCAAAATACTTACTTAGTTTGATTATTTGCCTGTAAGGAAAAGTTAGTATTTTGGTAACAGCTACACGCCAATAAAAGGAACAGTAGTAAGTGAAAAATAATAGTTGTGACACTACCAAATCACCTTACTAGTTACTTGTCAAAACAACTTTAGCCTTGTTTCCTTATACTGCATGAAAAGACAGCCTCTATGGCTATTGTTCTTTAATCAACCCCTAGCACCACAACTGCATCTGTAAGGGAAGCACAACCTCACAACCCCTCTCAACAGAATGGGATTCTGCCCTGGTGAGGACTGAAGCATTTATACCCCATTACAAGCCCATTCGCTGGAACGCGTTTGTCACCCCAGAATGACAGACCACCCCTGTTACAACAGTACTATTTCTTCCCTAGAAGCTTAACTATGTGATTATTCTACAGTGCTGTAAGCAAACCAGGTGATTTACCACATGAGTAGGAACATCCAGTCTCCACTTTCAAGGTCTCAGGATTTACAAGACAAAAATTGTAACTAGCGCTCAGACAACCTGCAGGAGTTACAGAAGACCAACACCGTTGCATGCAACAGGCTGTTGATGCAGGTAACATACATTAAGTTGTTTCTTTCTTTCAGAAGATATTGATTATGGACCACAGCATTACAGTCATCCTGCCCATTACTAAGTAAGAACCACTGTTCTCAGATTTTATGTCCTTTCTACAAGTGCTGTGTTTTAATTGTATTGTCTTACAATAAAAATTATTTGGCATGTCTCAAAATACTCAGCTTGTTGATTAGCAAAAATCCATCAAGTGATTTAGGGATACTGACATTTAAGTTTTTGTGTTCCTAAACTGTTTACACAGGTCTGTCCTTATATGACATTTTCTATTACAGAACCTCCACAGTACTTTGTGGTGTTTAAATACACTTCTAACCTAGGAAGCCCAGATGATTACGAGCATGTATTACAAATACCAACAAGTTCCTTCTGCAAGTCCATTTTGTCTGTTCCTCTCAAGGAGATGTGTGTACCCTGTTTTTTAAGCATATTTTGAGTTGTCATTGTTTTTGTTTTCAGCTTTCACATCTTCATAATTGGAAGGGCTGCCTTCCTAGTGCTAGTCATTCTTCCTTTCTCCTTTTCACAGTCTTCAACAAGCATACATGAGGTTACTTGGCCATTTAGCAGACAGACAAAACACACGTGAACATTAAGATAATCCCAAACTTGAGCCAACACATCATTCTTTGGGGAATATTACCTCAGGTCTGTACATCACTAAAGATAGCCTCCTGCCATCTCAGGGCACTGGCTCCTTTCACTCACGTCCACGTGAAAATGACTACATAGCCATTTTCCGAGTCACCATTTTAAGCCCAGATTTAAACCTTTGTGATTCCTTGAAGTGAGCTTGGAAGCGCTCCGTTGTATAAACATATAAATGAAGTCATAAGCTAAAGAGCTTCAGTGCAGGGAACATAAAAATCTTGGGTAAATTATAGTGTCATTTCTCCTTTTATACAGTCTGAGGTTATTAAATCCAATGATCCACAGGAGATTTCAGACAACACGAGTATTTTTCTTTTATTTATAAGCCAAGGCTTGCCTGCTCATTAAAAACCTTTAAAATACTCTAACTTTTAAAGCTTAGATATAATTTTAGATTTTGAAGGCCTATGCCATGTATTCCAAAGAATTCACTATAGCAGCTACTTTACACCTTTTTCTAGACACACAGAAACACGCATTGACCTGTTAAAAAAAAAAAAAGAAATAGGGTTCCAAATTTTTGCCTCGTTCAGCATAGCATCCCAGAATACATCACTCACCATGTGAAACAGATCACAATGATAAGAGCTGAGAAAGCTTGACATGTGCATGTCAGAAGTAAAATTGCTCCTTACACATGACTTTCCTTTTTGATGTTAAGAGACGGATGCAAAGCCAAAGTTTTAGGAGGCATTTTCAAATGACTTTGGGGAATACTTTCTTACCAAGATCCTAAAAACTTGCATTCAAACTGTCCAACAAAACATGGCAACTAATGCCATACTTTAGTTGATCAAAATTGTGAATGTTTTAACTGTATCCGTTGTCCCACAGTCAGACCAAGAATTACAGTGATTGGCTCGTACTGGTGTGCTGCAGACCTTTACTTCTGAGCCCTTTTAATACAAAGTCTTGCTCTATGATGTTTGTTTTTTTTTGTGGTAAGCATCCAAATGCAAGCAACTACCATTACCGCTGATAATCCCTCATCACAAGAAGCACAAGATGAAGTTGTTTACCTCTATTGTAGGGTCATATTCATCCACAAAGTGATTCTGAATTAGCTGTATTGTCAAGGCACTCTTGCCTACACCACCAGCTCCAACGACAACAAGCTTATATTCTGTCATTTTTTAGCAGACCTGATGACAAAGAAACCAACGTTAAGCAGGAGAGAGTCAGGCTCCAACTAACAAGGATGCTGTCAGCGCGTTTTCATTCACCGCCGCGTTCCCCTACTAGCACCGGAAAGCGATCCCCTCCCGGAAAGGCAGGACAAAAAGGAACGAGGGAAAAAAAAAAAAAAAAAAAAAAAAAAAAGCGATTTCCCAGCCAAAATCACACCTCTGGAGCGCGGCGCGGGGCTGCGTGCACCGACCGCGAAGAGGCTGATACTCAAGGGGCCGGAACGCACAAATCCAGGCAGCACCCCGCGAAGAGGACAGACCAGGGCAGACCCTCCCCACTGCCTGCTCCCCAAGTTCCCGGGAGGCCGCCCGGCTTTCCCCGGGGCCGGGGCTGCCCCCCGAGCCGAGGAAGAGCCCCAGGGTCGCGGCCCTTCCCCGGCCCCTCCTGGCCCCGGCCCCGGCCCCGCACCTCCCGGGGCCCGGCCCCGCGCCCGCCCCGCCCCGGCTCCCCTCAGCGCCCGGCCGGGGCCGCGGCCGCCCCGGCCAAACTTTCCGTGCCGGCCCGGCAGCCGGACTTTACACTGAATAGAAAGAAGGGGAGAAGGGGGGCGAGGGACCGAAGGGTTGACTCAGCACAAGGGTGCCGGGCTCCCGGAGGGCGTTGGCCACCTGTCCCGCCGCCCCCTGCCGCCGGCGACGGCTCCGGCTGAGGGCAGCCGGCAGCGCGGCTGCTGCCCCCGGTACGGGGCGGCGAGGCGAGGCGAGGCGAGGCGAGGGGCGCCCGGCTGCGGGCAGCCGCTTCCCCTTCAGCGGGGGACGAGGGAGGGAGAGCGGGCGAGGGGTGCGGGAGGAGGGCGGCTACCTGCGTGGCGCCGCGCTGCGCCGAGCCGAGCCGCGGGGCGACGCCGGCGTCTCCGTGCCTGTCTCCGTGCCTGCCTGCCTCGGAGGGCCGCCTCGGCGCGGCGGGCGCTGCGCCTCGCTGCCCGTCCCGGTGCGAAATGGCGGGGGACGGGGAGGGCCGGGGCTGCCGAGGGAGCCGAGCGCCGAGCGGGCGGGCGGCCGGATGGAGGCAGGGAGGGAGGGCGGCGATCGATGCGCTCCGCGCTCCCCGGGCCCGCCCCTCGCCGCGGCCGCGACGAGGGAAGGGCAGGGAGGGCGGCGGGGCGGGGGAGGGCGGTCCTGCCGCGGCGCTGCCCGCAGGGGCTCTCCTCGCCGCCCCCGCACGCCGCCACTGGCGGGCAGAAAGAGGCTAAAAGGAGCCTTAGCCGTCCCGGCACGGCTTCGCCCTGAGGGGGAGACGTCGGCTGCTCGGCCGAGGAGCGCGGGGGAAGCTGGCTCGGTGCACATAAGAAAGCGTTTTTATCCCTAGCCGGTCACAAAAATGTCAAACGGGCCTGGCTGAATCGCCGTGGAGCTTAGGCGCCCGTTAACCTTTCGCTAATCTCAACGTAAAATGTGAGGCTTTGTTGGTAGTTGCCAGGGTGCTCTGTACAAAAGTTAATAAACAGAGCTGATGGTTTGGAAGCACGCTAACAATTGCACGATGAAGCCTGTTTTCTTACTAAAAGGCCAGAAGTGTAATTGAACTGTAATTGCAAAGATCCAGCGTGCAGGTCCTTTACACGCCCGTGCTGCACCCAAAGAGGTGAGATTTTTTGAAACGTGTCGCCAGGTCCCAGATAGTGCAGCTTGTTCCTAATGAAGGTTTTTCTGAGGGTAGCTGCGCTGATGTCGACCGGCTTACACCAGGGATTAATTTGTGCGATTTTGCTTTCCCTCTTGAAATTGGAAGGTCAAAAATAAACATGTCGTGCCTACACATCTGGTGATCAAGGGTTTTAATTTAAGAGGCTGGAGCTTTGTTCTCCGCAACTGCGTGCGACAAAACTTTCAGCCTCTTTCATTCCCAGTGTGAATCTAAGGCGCTCTGACTCTGGGCCATACCCATCTGAACAGCAAAGGCATTAACCCTTTGGGACTAAGCCATCTAATTTACAAAATGTGTTCCTGTGATTAATTTGTGTAAATAAGCCAAAGACCCCATGCCGCTGTTCAATCCTACTCCCTCACGTGGAAGGTGTTAAGACTTGGGCAGAAAACAAACACATCTTTGAGCTGTTGTGTGAAAAATCCTGTCGCTTCAGACAGAGCCTGGAAAAGATCAGACGAGCTGCTTTCCTTGTGTTCTTGAAACCAGTCTTTTCTGCCATCGAAACCGGTGACAAAAGTCCTATGGGAGCCTGTGTAAGGATTCTTACAGCGCACTTCTATGCAGTGGGAGGGTATATGTTGTCATGAAATGCGGGGAAAATGAAGTGGGGAAGTACCTTACGATTCCCATTTCTCCTCTCCCAGTGACTTAAGTTTAGCAACCTGGTAATTTTTGTGTTAGATGTCTGTATTAGATTGTTTCTCAACAGCCTCAATTAAAAATACTCACAAAAATACATCTGACAGAGCAACAGATAAGATCATCTCACAAATCAGAGTTAAAACTGTGTGATTCGGTATGCTTATTAAGTAGGCTATCTCGCCTGAGCAGATGTAAAACCCAAAAGAAAAACCTGCTTTCAAAGAACAAGTAGCCTGGTGGTAAAACCACAAGCTTGGGATGTGGGAAACCCACATTCCCGTCTGTGGTGTGAAAGAGGCAAAGAAAGGATTTGAATGCAGATGTTCAGTGACTGAGGTAAATGCCCTGATCAGCTCTTTTAGGACAGCAGGATCTCACTTTCATATTTTGCCCCCCCTAGGAAAACTATGTGAGTGTTGTGGTTCTTCCTAATGCAGTGGGAAAATGACTGTGTCACAGGAAAACTTGCCCAGTCCTGCACATAATGCTGATGTTCCACAAACAACTTGGATGGTTTGTTCTCATCTACAGAGCTTTGTATGGGGAGAAGCTGTTCGTCTTTAAACCCACACAGTCACAGCTGGGATCAGAAGAGTATCCGGAGAGAGCCTCCGCTGTGGAAACTTCAGGCCCCGATGACAGCTTGAATCTCCGTGTCTCCATATGATGATCTCAATGAAACGTGCAAACAATCATTGTACATATAGTTGGAAGGCAAAATGAATTTTTGGGATTCTGGAAAAGCAGGATACAAAGCTTCATTTGTTGTTGTGCACATATTTGTTTATAAATGTCCATGTCCAAACTTGTTGTTTGCTTTAATTAATTTTAGAAATACCTTCTCAGGCTTTTGGATGAAGTGGTTTGAAAACAAGCTGAAATAAATGAACTGAGCAAAAATATTGAGTTGCATACCATGCATTGATATGAAAGCTGTTGATAAGTCAGCAGAAGTGATGCAAAGCCTCCTAGATTTTGCAGAAGTGTTGTTCAATGAGATACCAACTTTATATTAGTGATTGTTTCTTTAGTGCAATTTTCACAGAGAATTCCAGACACAGGCAAAGAAGATGAATGTCCTTCAGTGTGCTGGAGCTAAATGATTTTGTTAAGTTAAAGCATATTTATGAATTGAAAGGCTTCCTCATGTTTGCATTAAAATATTTCAGTCCCAGTCTCCTGGATCCTCCATGGATATGGATCTTTGATGGCTCTCAGGAGAAACCATCAGCCACAGCTCCCTCATTAATATCAAGCACTAGGCCTGAATGTGGGTATAATCCTTTCAGCCACACATTTACCCTATTCAAATTTGCCCAATCCCAAGCAATATAAAATAAATTCAATGAAATTTTAACATTGATAATAGATTAGCTTTCACAACCTGACTGTCAGCAATTGTGAAGCAGGGGAGAGGAAATGTAAAATACAGCTCCAGCCTTAAGATAAATAATAAGCTTTCTCTGCTAACATAGATCGTCAGACAAGCTGAGACAAGAGTTAATTTTCTTGTGGCTTTTCCTGGCATTTAACTGTATGCAAAGCAGATGCAAAGCCAATGGAGAGTGACTATGGGAAGACAGGTGGGTTTGTGCAACTTAAAAGTTTGCCTGCCGTGAATTAAAAATACAAGTAATGCGAACTTGTATGTCACACAGACAAGGTCGAGGGTCCATGGCCATTACAACCAGCAGAAAGGCATATTCGTCGTTGGAGAGTTCTGGCCAGGCACAAGCACATGATGGTACTCGAGTTTGTTTCGCCAGAGGCCACAATGCTAAAGTTAGTGGTGGTTACATGCTTTTAGGCTACCATTACAGTCCTTTGTGCAAGGACAGACACTGCCTGAATCAGCCTGCCCAGGTAGAGTGTTTGCATTTGACCCGGCTGTGTGGGTTTGTATTGGCTGTTCATTTTGTTTCATGCAGGCATGTTATTTTGATCTGTTATAAGAGCATGTGTCATGCAGGAGCAGCACTGCAGACATCCCTGCCATTTAGGATGTACCAACCTTTAGTTTTTAGCTTTTTGGCTTCTCCTTCCAGGAAAACGAAGACTTTAAAGGAAGTCCTGCCAACTTTGTTATGCTGCCCTTTTGTTGATAAGACCACCTACAAAAGATTTTACATCCAATCTAGTGCAGTAGGAATGTTAAAATGTAGGAATTTTTCTCACCTGACACGGCAGAATACAATCAGACTCCCCCAAATTTTTACTCACTAATTTTACTCAAGACAGCATCTGCAAAAGGTACACAGTAAAAGAGTTATGTAAGGAAGCATATGATGAACTTACATACAGAAATATTTATATCCATATATAAATATATAGATATATCCATATATAAATATGCAATTTTAAATGTGCTATTTTATATTCAAAAGGCTGTAGTTCTCATGTGGTATTACTTTTTTGCCCTATCAAATTTCTTTAGTAATTTGACATGTATAGAGTGAAGTTTAGCATGTATAAACTCACACTGCATGTGACTGTATTTTTCCATGTTACAGCAAATTCTTTTCAAAATAGCTGGTGGACCCCAAGAAATGCACAAACCTTAAACTGAAAATTACCTTTCAAATGCTCAGCTATGTGAAGGACAAGTCTAGGTTCTGCTCCTTCAGCTTCAGTGGCAGCTTATTTGTCCACTGAATGAAACTCTTCAAATCTTCCTTCCTTTCTGTATGTAGGCTCTAAGGAAACATGGTTAATGTATTTTTTTGCAATAACATTAGATTTGGCTTGAAAGCTATGTGCTGAGATACACATTACTGGTATTTGTAAATGGTTTTACTTTTGGTTTAATTCAGCTGTCTCTGACATTTTATTTTGAGTATGTTTCTCTGCTAAAAATGGGGTGGGGAGAGAGGAACAGTTCAACTGTGAAATATTCTTTAGAAAACTGAATGCTTTTGCCATTCTACCATTGTCATCTGGCATTAATTAACATAGCATCTCACTAATTATATTGTCAGCATATAGCCACTAAATTCAAATACAAAGAGAATTGTTAAAATTTGCCGATTTAACTTTGGTATTCCTTTTAAAGCATCGTTCTTCAAGTTTTGTGTATATAGGAAATCATCCAAAGCCCACTGAAGTTAATGGGCTTCCTTCAGATTAGGACCAGAAACATTTGGAAAAAATCAGTGGGGTGTCCAAACCGCCTCTCTAAATCAAGCAATTAGGTACTTAACTCCTGTTATTGGTATCCACAGCACAGCACCCAAAACTCCCTGACTATGCACACTGCAGACCTGATGTGCCACCCAAGGGAACAAAGACCACATTGAAAGGGGAAAGACAGTGCTGGACACAGTGTGAGTTCACTATCCTGTTGTGCCCATGCCTTCAGGGTGACAAAAAGAAACACTGTCTGGTGGGAGAAATCAGGCAGTGCAGGGAGAATGGCAGTGCTGTATGGCAGCTGTGTGGGGCACTGCTTCCTCGCACCAGCAGCAGAAACTTGTCAGAGTTAAAATACCTGTGCTAACTCAGGTGGGTGGCACCTGAACCGAGCTGTGAATTGCCATGTGAAAGCCATGGCCTTGTTTCCAAGTCCTCTGTGCATGCTGCTGGTGCTTCTTGTGTATTGCTGTATCCTGTGCTTTTTGCATTGTGTGAGAGTCAGCTGCTCACTGATACCCTCCTTATGAATTTTGCATTTCTTTTCTTCAACTAGGGAGAACTGAGGGAAGGACAAGTGTCTGAGTAGTGCCTGTGCTTTGCCTGGAGCAAAACTTTCCACAAAGTCCCTCTTGCTTAAAAGCATCCTACCAGCAGTGAGGGGATTCCGCATGTGTGGCTGAGCCAGTCTGGGAGCCACATCAGAGCCAAACACTGGATTAATTTTGCCTTTGGACAAAACCTAGAGCTTAGTCCTGCTCTCAGTGAATGGTGGTCCTGTGACCTGCTCGTATCTGGCTCTACATGTTAGTTTTGTCTTCTCTTCAGCATCACTGGCCTCCACTCATGTCCCTTGGTATTACTGAAATCTTTGAGATGTATTTGATTTCTAGCTCACCAAGGGTTTTATTTCTCTGGAGCATGGTAAAACTATACATCTTCCTGAGATGATCAGAAACACATGGAAAAATATTAAAATGTTGCATAAAGAGAAAAAGAATTAAATATTTTCTTTCCAAGACAGCTACTCTTTTGCTGCAGACTTTTTACTTCAGGACAAAAAATAAAAAAAGTGTTGTCAGCACTTTGAAAACTACATCCCTTTCTCCACTCCAATGGACTTTTGCCTATTTTGCATGGACCTGTAAGCTGGGCATGTTGCTACAGCTCAGGAAGATGCACGAGAACCTAATGTGTCTTTTTTAGAGAAGTAGACAGTATTCCAGCAGCTGTAGCCATTCACATATGTCTTGGACAGGATGCATTTCCCCAGCTCCCTTGGGAAACTGCAATCAGAATCCCAGGGCAACCCTCATCACAAACTGCTGTGCTTGGGAGGCGGCTGAGTCGGGGACATGAACTAGCCCAGGAGACCAAGTTGCTGGAGAAGCCAGAAAACTCGCACACAGCTGGAGGTCCTGCGGGCCCTTATGGTCTGTGTGTGCAGTTCTGGGTTGGGATGGAAGATCTCACTGCTCCACACACCTCTCAGGCAGCAGAAGAGCTCAGAGCCTGAAAAGCCAGGGCACCCAGGCAGGTTTGGAGTCCAAGATGACAGGCAAGGGACAGAAGGCCAGAAAGCTTCACTTGAAATCAGTAGTTCCTCACAGACGGTTCTGGCTGGCAAATCCCTGATTCTCAGTCAGGGCTGCTGTCTGGTTACAGCTGCTTGCCAGCTGAAGCTGGGTCAGCACTGGGCTGTGTCAGCTCCCGCTGGGACATCCCAAATGCAGACGGCAAGGAACGTGCTGGCCTTGTCTTACACAGCCTCTCCCTGGGAAGAGCTGGTGCTGCCCCTTTGATGAAGAAACACGTGTGTGTTGCTACAGTACCTTCATGACATGTCAGTGATTTTCATTCACTGCTGTCCTGACAGGGATATGGTGTGAGCGGGGTGACAGCCGGGTGCCCTGTCACTGCAAGCTCTTCTTCAGCGCCGCAGCCAGCTCGAATAAATTATGTATATGTATTGCACAGACACCTGCAAAACAATTCTTCGATCCCAGTGTAGGCCTTTGGTTGTTATTACAATACAAGCAATATTGCATAAATAAACACAGGAAGAAGTAATATGTATCTGCAGCAGCTTGGGTATCTATTTCTTCACACATGCCCACACTCCAGTGCTAGGACTGTGTTTCCAGGAAAGGTCACCGTCATGAAGATCACAGGTCCTGCTTTGCTGTACTGTAACTGAGTGTTCACTCCATTTCATTTCAGGAGATTCCACTGTACATTTCTCAGCTCATAGACTCAGAACTGGTTGGGAACAGCTACATTTACTCCAGGCTTGAACTGGAATAAGCAAAATTTTTCTGATGACAGTTAGTGGAGCCCAAAAGCAGTGTACCTAGGAAACCTAGTGTACCTAGGCACAGCAGTGTGCCTAGGAAAGGCACCTATAACCACCACAAGAATGTGAACACGTGCTGAAGGATAGCACATATACTCAGAGATGGCTCTAAAAATAAAGAAAACTTATGTTTAATCACGACTGTGTGATTTTTAGGATCACTTGCTCTTGCAGAGGCAGTTAAATAGATCCTGACATAGAGTACCAAGGAAGGAAATGTACATGTTTATTTTGGAGTTTTTGGGTCACTGGATAGAAAGCTTATAGGAAAATGGAAAACATGCAGTAGTAATTTATTTCTAAAGGGAAGGGGGAGAAAAGTCAAGGAAATTCCCTTGCAGTCTGTTTGGAGCCAGGTTTTCAGCTGGTGTAAATCTGCATGCTAGGTTAAAATTATTGGAACCATTTCACGTCCTGTGTCAAGAGAAAGCAACACTACAGTGCTGAGTTCCATTAGCTGGTGATGTGAGGCCCTAAGGAGGGCCAACATTACCAGCCCTCCACTACGGGCCAGTGTCCTGTGTCAAGAGTAAGACCATGGCATCACCCTAGGGTCGGATCCAGGTCAGATCTGTGGTAGAGCTGTGCAGCCTCCATCACTTGTTACGTGCCAGTGAGTGTGAGCCTCATCCTCTCTTCCCACCACTCTGGTAAGTCCCTCCCTGACTGCATTAAAATAAAATTTTAGCTTTTGCTTGGCCTTAGATCCAAACTCTCAACAGCTTTGCAGACAGAAAGTGTATTCTCCATGACCTCCCCAATATGTTTGCATTATCAGCTGTTGAATTTTTTATTACATGTCATTGAATTTGATGCATCAAGACTTTTATGCAGCTTGCTCCTACTCTCTAGGAATTTCACAAATAAATCACTGGCATGCACTGCAAATTGTCAGTCCCGGACACACTACTCAGTAGAAAGGCACTGGCTAACCTTTTCCACTAGAATGCTATTTTTAAGTGCTTTAACAAAGAAGACTATCGTTTTTTGAAAATATATTGCTATGGTGAAAGGAGTTAATGGCTTGCACATGATGTATCACACCCATGATAAAATTCTTAACAGAAAAGTTAAAAATCCCAAGCAGTAACCACGCACACAAAATTGTTAAGGGTACTGTGTGGGTTGAAGTCTCAGCTTTGTCTGAGCATTTAGACCCTTCTGAGCTTCCTTTGTGTAACAGAGCAGAAGTATAAAAGCCGGGCTTAATGATCCAGGCACTTTTCCACACCACAGGGTCAGAGCCTTGGTCAAAGGCTTTCCCCAGTCAAAGGCAGCGATGGAGGTGAGAAAGGAGTGCTGAATGTGTCTAAATGGCTGCCTCTGGATTTTGTGAGCACCCTGAAAAGAAAGGATACCAAAGCATCTGATATTTGGGGCAAGGCCATGGTGTTTCTACAAAGGGGAATTGACTGTGTGCTGTTTATAACCACTCTTGTGGTAATCAGCAAGTGTCTGTACGTGCTTTAAATAGACACATTACCCTAAGGAAATACCCAAGTCAGCACCTCTGTATCCTGCTCTCGGAGAGGAAACCTGACCTACAAGGCACCAAAATTTGCTGCTGCATGATGAAGGGGCCAAAATATCTCAGACAAGACTGCTGCTTGCTTTTCTTGGAGAGGTAGCTCCATCATGCTTTGTTCAGCTCTTACGTACATCAGTTTTACAGTGGGGTGACTCCAGTTACTTAGAGGAGTTGCTCCACAATTACACGAGTGGTGATGAGAGAAGAACCAACCCTTACAAAACTGCATCCTAAGCAAAGCATGAATGAAGGTTATGATCGAGTAATTGATTAGCAAATACATTCCTCATTTTATCTAATTTCTGTTAAACATTGCAATATATATTTCCAAATATTTATCTAATGAAATTACTGCTCATTTTTTCTGATACTTAATTCTTATCATATGAATCATTTAGAACTAGACAAGGCAAACCACCAGAGACCGTGTTAAGCAAAATGAAGATAAAGTTGCAGCTGATCAGAAAACCAGACAAGATAGTCTTTCCCCTTTCTCACTGCCTACAGAGGACAGTTTTGTGCCGGAGGTTTTAAACTGTAATGGTGTTTGGGACAGTAATTCTAAAAAGAACTTCAGCGAAATACTTCTCTATAAAGAGTTCTTCATAACCAGGTGACACATGAAAATATGTGACTTCCACAATAGTGTGTAAGTATACATTTAGAAGAAAGAAGAAAAAAAAGTCACTAAAAGACATTGTGAACTGTAGCATTAGATGCATCTATTAAAATGGAGTCGCTATCTCAGTGCAATCAGAAACTTCACAATTATGATCTGCTGTTTGCAGACAACTTAGAATGCTAGATTTTTCACTATGTATTTTACATCAGAATCTGGCTGTATAAACAAAATTAAGGAGGTTGAAATGAATGAAACTACTCAGGAATGACTATTTTAAGTGAGATCAGAACAAAGTGTAATAATACACTGTTAAAATTTAATTAACACCAGAATAAGTGGAGGAATTGTTTTGTGTTTTTTGTTTTGTTTTGTTTTGTTTTGTTTTTAAATACATTTCCCTTATTACTTGTCAGATTTTGTTCAGATTTCCCTGGAAAAAAAAAATCTGCCATTTATAGAAATACATATTTTGGAGGAAATGCAATGAATATGCCAATTTAATTTTCCAGGTACACAAATACACTTAGAGTTTTCATAAGACTTAGTCCAGGGGAATTGACTTTACAAACATACACTTCAGCCTGTCAAATGTTAATGTAACAATTTCTTACATTGCTCTCCTGCCATAAGGCCCATCACTATCCCAAGTCCCCCCTTTGAACTGTTAATTCACATTCTCACTTTTCAAAGGTGTCTTAAGTAACTCCTTGTGAACAGCTAACATCTCACTTCATTCATGTAGCCCCATATGAGAGACAACATGCATCGCTGGAGCAGTTCCTTGTCATTGGACCTTCCATGAGTAGGTCGGAGGATGAAATGTATGGTGGTTAAGGAAGAACCGTGAATCACTGCATTTGTCACCCTGTCAACTCTTAAATTGCTGCATTCACACTCATATGTAGCATGAGACTGAGCATGACCAAGCTGTGGCCAAGCCGTCCTTCTGGCCTTGTTTTATGTCTGTCCAGATGGCAGACATCCCTGCTCCTCACAGAGGCAAGATCTTGCTTCAGTGACAGGCCAGGGCTTCTGACTCATGCAGCTACCGCTGAGCTCTGAGCACAGCCACAGCCAGGAGGAGTTGCCAGGCACAGAGATGGGAGCATGTGCCAGGGACAGGGGCAGGGACAATGCCTGATAAAGTGACATACCTGTAGTCTGCACCTTGCTTTGCAGGAAGCGTGCACCAAGACCTTACAAGAAGTGGGGAGCAGCAAGGCACTTACCCTCGGGCCACCACTGGCCCTGCGGGAGCTTAGCAGCAGGAGATTGATGCTGGGCACCCCAAGTCCTGGCTGTGTCCACAGGCAAAGGCGCAGGGCTGCTGGTGGAGAGATACGCTGGCTTAGTGAACACCATCACACACAATGTGGGGCTTCTTTCCATACAGGGGCAGGCAGGGACTGAACTGGAGAACCAAAAAACTGTGTAGACATATCATATGTTTCTGACATGAATTTCACTGTGCAAGTTTCTGCTTTGCTTGGTCTGACTGGAAGATGTAGTCTATGGCTGCCAATGTTACCTGATGTTTAAAGAGCAGAGACTGCACAATTTTATGGAGGACATAGCTAAAGAGTTAATTAAATCCTCAAAATGTTTTCTTTTGCTTAGTGGAACCACTCCACTCTCAATTGGGATGAGCTTTCTCCTGCTTATTGCAGGCACCGTGTATGTGTTGGAAAGCCTTGTTCACAACAGCTGAGAAGTCACACAGGATGAGTGCTCCTAAGCACACTGTCAGCATGGGACTCTGAGGCTCCCTACAGCCTTATTTCCTTATCTGTTTAAAGAGGGAAGGCAATTTCAGCTGTGCTCTACACATGTGAATTTTGGTGGACAGGGAGCAGCCACTTACATTCAGAGATCAGCCCAAAAGGGATGATCAGGATTCATTTACGCTCTCTGTTCCCGGTAGGTCATGTGTGGGGGTTAGCAGCCCTCTATAATCAGTAATCCCATAAGCCGTTGATAGGCACAAGCAACATGACCACCGCGGCGGGGACTCTGCATTTGCAGAGGGAGGCCAGCCTGACCCCTCGCACAGCGCTGAACAAAGCTCAGCCAGGCATTTCTGCAGCGAGCCCAGAGCTCATCTGGGAGGTTTTACATGCCTGTAAAGCCATCACCTACAAGTGCTACTAAATCTTTCTTTGTGCCATGTACCGACCTAAGCTTTGCGGTGTAAAAGGGTAAATCTGCTGAGGCAAATACATCTCTGTAGCTGATGTTATTTCTTCCATTCTTCCCCCAGCACACTTGCCAGCAAGGGTGCACCCACCACCACTGCTGCCAATGTGAAGGGCAAACGGAGAATGATCAGCTTTACCAGGGCACATAGATGGGGCAAGGGGAAGAGAGAAAGTCTGATGACATGAAAGGCAAGGACAGCAAGGGATCGGTGGAAGCATATGAGCTGACAGATATATTTTCTATCAGGAAGACAAACACAGAAGCACAGCTTTGCTTTTTGTCAAGAACAGTTCTTCACAAACAAGGAATGTCACTTACTGACTTTTGAAGAATTCCTCTGCAATGCCTATAGAGCATCACTACTGGTAAAGCTTATAAATCTGCTTGAGACCCAGGAATGAAAGATGATATAGGACTGCAAAATGTCATTGTTCAAATGGTGTAGTTCACCAAAAATAAGACCTTGGAGACTGTTACTCCTGTTCTTACCCTACAATTATGGGGAGGGAGTGACTGTGGAGCATGGCATTTAGGACACCATGGAATATATTTGGCCTCCAGGCAGTTCTCAGAGCACCTTGACATACATAATTAGTGAGGATGCTGATGTTTATTTAGGGCTTGTGGTTGTGAAAAATAGAACAAAGAGATTTTTTGGGGGTGGGCAATAATCAAGGCAGTAAAATCATTTCTTTCCTCTCTTTTGCTTTTTCTTTTATATTTTCTATCTTAGAAACAAATCAAACGCCACCCCTATTCCAGTTAGTTCACTTAACTAACACTCTTGACAGGTAAAACATGTAATGCAAGATTTCTTATATTCCTTTTTACCATCTACCCTTCCATTCCTTTCTTGCTGTATCATCTTAAAGCTAGAAGATCTTACCATTTCAAACAGCCTCTGAGAGCCTACAGTCAGACTGACAGAAGGCAGCAGGGAATGAGCTTAGCTTGCTATTTTTCTCAATAGCTCTTTTTGAGATGAAAATTCTCCCTTGCCACATAGAGACCTAAATGAAAGAGTAATTTCTGACTTGCTTTCATGAGTCTTTTGATTTTCTTCTTCTTTAGTCTGCATGTATCCTGATATTTTTCCAACCCTTGCTCCTTACGGACCAGCATCATCTTACATCACTCTTACAGTTTCATCAAAGCTTTCCTTGTAACAGAGACATGCTCCTTAGAAAAAGCTCATATCTAAGTTTCCTTGAGCTTTGAGAGTGAAATCAGTCTGAAATTTCATTTTTTTCTGATGCTAAAATAATTGTTTTTCTGAGATTTTGTTTTGTTTTGGTATTTTTTTGTTTGTTTGTTTTTAGAAAATGTGGTTGTGTTAACATTACTTTTTGAAAATATGCACTCATATTAACAACTGAACTTTGTAGCTTATGCCCATCCATTGCTTTAAACTTTCATTAGGAAAATACCCATTGAAAGAATTAATATCACAGTACAACCAGAAATAGAGGTTGTTTTTATATATACGCGATCTAACACTATAGGTAGAATGCATTACAGAAATCTAACTCAGCTGACTTTATGTGAGTCTTTTCTGTTCTACAGTTTCTTTGTTTTAAGGATCAGCAAGATAAAGGCTGACTAGGTGAGTAATAAACTTGTATCACATACATTAACATGCAATAATCAGATAGTAAAATCTTATTGAAAAGCCCTATTGTGCAAGATGCTGTACAAAGACAAGTATAATTCCTGCATGGTGACACTTAAATGAAAAAGGGAAGAAAAATCAATTTTTACAGAAGTAAACCTTAACATAAAGCACAGCAAAGTCCGTGCTGCTCTTTCCATCGACTTCCCTTGATTTCAGATCCTATCTGTCCGTATACACGTGTGTGCACATACACACAAAAACTTGTTCCACCTATGTTTAGAGATACACATATTTTGCTGAGATGCTGGTCTTGGAGTGATGGTGTATGTCCCCAGCAGTGTACGCCATCATGCTGAAATAAGAATTCAGGCTTTACTTGGCAATGAAATCAATTCCTGCTTTTTTTAACTGCTGCCACTCTCCTCCAATGTGTGTGTAACAGTTGTAGTATGACAGAAGCAGGTATTGAGGGAAGATGTGTCTTGATCAGAAGGAGAGGATTAGATTGTAGAAGTAAAGCATTTTTATAGAGTATAGCAAACATATTTTAATTCAAACAAGTTGCTGTATGAAAAGGATAAGGAATTTTTATCACTTGTATTTTCTATATTTAAGTGTAGCTGAGGTACAAAAATCAGACGCTGACTGCGAGCTACAAAGGTTAAACCTAGCAAAGCAGCATGGTAGCAATGTGGGGGCAGGGTAAGAATGTATCTTTTCTTTAGCAGCATTTCAAGAACTACGTCTCACAAATTTTTGACATATTTTGTGTGGCATTTAATGAAGTCACATCACAACTCCCTCCTCAGCCCTTAACAGATGCTATTGTCTTTTTCAAATCTTCTTTTTCAAAGCATACTTCTTCACTGGTGAACTTGTTGTGATGAAAACAAGCATGACAGACAGCGAAAACTTTAGATTAATTGAACATTCAATTTGTGTAGCAAACATGTCGCTCAAAAGCTTTCTGGAAGAAACTGATGTTGCAAAGTCTGGAGGACAATTTTCAAAATTATGTTCAACAAAGTTTTGGGCCATATCCCCCTACACAAAGGTTGACCAAAAACACTATGAAATGCTTGTGTCAATGAACTTCCAGGTGCCAAATTTGATGCTTAAATTTAGCTCTCGCTTGTGAGTGGTTACTCCCTGTTTGTCCTCTAGCCTGTTACAAGGGAGGCTGGCTCCTACAAAAAAAGCATTGCACCTTTTACCTAAATCCGATTGCCTAGCCTATTCAGACCCTTTCCTAGCCTAACAGGAGTAATGTTAATCTCAAAATCCTGCCCAAACATCTGCTAACAAATGCACTCTGCCTACTTAGTTTTCCTAGTTAATTTAAATTATTAAAAAATAAAAGCAAGCACAACTCCACAACTGTTTCTACATTGCAGTATTTTACAGTCTGTAAAACAAAAATGTATAGAGTCTGTTAAAATGTGCTCTACTTCATACACAGCCACAAAAGGGAGTAAAAATTTACTTAGTTCATAGTGTACATTGATGGTATTGAAATCCCTTCATGTGAAGGGATTTCTATAAATAACTTCTAAAACTGCTTTTTGTTCATTTTTTCTTTTGGTTTACTGTCTTAGCCTAATGTAGGTGGTTATGCCGCTATTGTTCATTTACAAATTGGGCTATGAATAAATAACAATTAGCGTGTTTATGCTTTCATTTTCAATTTTTATGTTCTACTTGCACCAAGAAAGTAAAACTTGAAGGTTGAATCCACAACAGAGGAATCACTATAAAGGAAGGATGCACATGGCTAACTGGTCCTGGTCTCAAAACATCTTACTTGCAGATATTTCCTTTTGCAAACTCTAATGGGAGATGAGGCTTGATCCATGTTTCAGTTTATCTGAACTACCAAAGTTTACAAAGAAGGAAAAGAGTGGGTGGGAAGAGAGGAAAAGGGAGGGGTGGCTGGGGGAAAAAAAAAAACAACATTTCAGCTGTTGTCTATCTATGTTCTAAATACAGGATTCTCTGATCTACTGATA
This sequence comes from Aythya marila, assembly GCF_965140915.1. Classification (NCBI taxonomy): domain Eukaryota; kingdom Metazoa; phylum Chordata; class Aves; order Anseriformes; family Anatidae; genus Aythya; species Aythya marila. The sequence continues at coordinate 131,061,251 of NC_139042.1, forward strand.
TGTAATTCATACCAACAATTTGATACCTTGAAAATATTTTGAACAGACCTGACGATGCTACGCTTATTTTTTCTCTACATCCTCTAATAAACAGTGCCATCAGTTGATTTTCCTTTCTTAGCCTGAGTCATTTCCTCTTCCGTTGCTTCAAGCTCTTTTAGCCTACAAGTGACAGTAACCACCTCTCCACCATAGGACTCCTTCAAGTCTCTGTCCTCAGCTGCAGTAAGCTTGCAACAATTACATGTCACTGTTCGGGGAAGCTATTGTAACACTTGCCAGGGTGTGAATTTAGTTACTGTGGTCTAAGTGCCCACGTGGACACTCTTACTCTGTACTAAAAGGGCCTTTTTGTGGTTAAGTTGATCCATTTCCAAAGTGGCCTTTGCTAAAACCACATGGACATATCTACATGGAAAAATAGTTTGGAATAGCTGTTCCTTACTACCTATGTGGAGATAGTTATTCCAGCCCTACACTCTTGAATAAAATCTTGGGTAGTTTTACATCAAAAAAAACTATTTTCTATTATCTCTTCTATGCTATGAAATGCCAGCAACTTTTTTTTTTTTTTTTCACCTAAATAACATGATCTTTAATTTTTAAAACAAGCATTTTAAGCATTTTTAATCTGATTTTTAAACAAGCATTTTAAAACATCTTCTATGAGTGATATCTTATAGACTTTACTGTAATACCACAGATAAAGCACAGCTTTTAAGCAAAATTAATGCTGACAAGATGTTGCTATGGAAATGCTTAAAATATAAACAGCTTTAATCTGCAGCCATTGTGATGGGGGAAAAATTGACAAATACTGTTTTTGCAGCTCCCAAAAGCTGCTCCCAACCAACAAACAAGGCTGTTGAAGAGAGCTACCACAGACCCAGTTTTTCCTCTGATGTGTTCTTCTGTTCTTCCAGAGTCCTATCTGGGCACACTTGTAGGAAGTGCAAGCTGAGCCAAGTTTTCTGTAGTTCCCACGAGAGCAGGACTGTGGTTTTTGCATTTATGGCTGGCAGGCAGCAGTATGAGAGCAGCAGGTAGGAGGCAAGGAGAGCCAATGCATGAGGCAACAGTGTTTCATCAGGCAGAGCTGGAGGAGTCAAGCAGACAGAGGTAGTGCATAGTCAGGGAGAGGAAGGAGCTTCTGGGGTGTACCCAGAGGATGGGGGTTTGAGCTGTAGCAGAAATGGAGCATGTTGGTGGGAAATGAGCTTTGGAGGAAGGACAATCCTGGCAGGAGGGTGGGGGAAGTGGGCACTGTAAGGGCTGAAGGGCTCTGCAGTGGTACAGTGAGGACAGACCTTGTTGTGACAGGCAGCAGTAGCCATACTGAAATAGAAGTGTTGGTGGATGGGAGCTCTGGTTGGGAAGTGCAAAGAGCTCTGAGACAAGATGGACAGATAGCTGGGATGCCTGGGGGTCAGGCAAAGTTGGATTTTCCTGGGATGAGCTCACTTCCAGGCGTTCCCAGTTAGGCCTGGGCTCTAGTGGGTGGGCTGCCCATGGTTACTTAATGCTACTACCCTGGCATCTACCTTCAGCTTCTCATCCTCATTTTTACAGTTAGAAGTATGGTAGCTCAGTTCAGAGCTCTGTGCTTACTGCTGGTGGAGCCTCTCTGAACTCCGGGGAGCTCACCAGTTTCAAAGGAGAAGCAAGCAGCAGGATGCAGGGAGTGGCTGCAGTGGTGCTGGGGCTCCCCAAGGGCTGCAACAGCCACCAACCCTGCACAAGGCAACTCGCTGACTTCACTGGCCTTTGAATTGAGCGCTGAACAAGACCTAGGCTGGGACATGAAGGATATGAGGTATGGGAAGGATAGCTTTATGTACTGGCTTTATGTACATCATCGTCCAAGGGGGTTCAGACTGTGGCCAGGACCCACCCAAGGAGCACGTTGAGGGCGTGACGTTGATGTTCCTGCCAGGAGTCCCACAGACCTAGAGAGTGAAATCTTGGTCCCATGGGACTGGAATTTTATTTGCAGTAACTAAAAAGTAACTAAATGGGCTCCTGAACAAGTTAAATGCTGCTTCTGCTGCTATTGCTCAGGAGTCCACTTATTCACTGCTGTATTTGGCAATGTCATGACTTAGTTTTCATTATTTTGTTTAAATCATGGAAGACCTTTGGAGAAAAGAACTGAATGATAAGTTGTTTTGAGTTGTTTTTATGTTGTAGAGCTTTATCTTTTAACAACTTGAGTTATGACCTATTTTTAAAAAGCATTTGTTTCTATACCTGGCTTTTATAGACAGCATTTACAAGAGTTGGGAGGGAGAAGGAAAAACAACAGACATTTTATCCTAAAGTATAAAGGAATCATGTGGATCTTGGCTTAGGGATGTTCAAGTTAATTTCTACTTAGACGATAAATCTATTTTTCGTGGATTTGTAACTTGGCTATAAAAGCATGCTTGAAGACTTGAATCTTGGCAGCCAAAGCTTTCAGGTCAGAAGAATATTTTTAGCAATATTTTATTTAAGAAAAAAAAAAAGAAAAAAAAAAAAGAAAAAAAAAAGAAGGAAGAACATAGAAGGTTGTTTTTAAGTTTAGAAAGAGAGAGTTTTTAAAAGCATGGGTTGGGTCATATTTTGTCACCCATGTATTTTTTTTTCCTTTAAAGAAAAACAACAAAATCCCCATCCAACCTGCTTCCAGTCTGACAGATAATGACAGATATTTCAGATTTATCTTTTCCAATTTGCCCACATCCCTGTTTTGTATTCAAGAGTAAATAATCCATCTCAGCTAATAATCATTAAATACTGAACACAGAACACTGTTGTGAATATTAATGGTTATGCTTAATGAGCAGATACTCAGCTCATAAAGAAGTCATCGTAAATCCAGGAATGGCAATAGAGCTACACCAATTAGCACTTGCTGAAGATGTGGACAGTAACCATACACTACACTATCTCCCTTAAAACACATGACTAATTCAGTAAAACTGAGGCAGTAAAGTAATTAAAATATTTAATACATTAGAAGTGAAGAACCAATGACAGGACACCAATAGGCTCAGCATGCCACGTACAAAAAGCATTAGGACAATTTTGGTCAAGCATACCAGGGCAAGCACTTCACCACAAAATCTTTGGTTTTACAGTTTTGTTCAACCTCAAAATTACAGAGGTGCTGAATCAATCCTGCCAGGATTTGAATTAGTGGTTCCAAGGAGACTAGGAGCTAAGCCGCAGGTATAGCTAAGGACAGGGGCCAGAAAAGGTGTGGAGCAGGCAGAGCAAACAGGACGGTACATTTTTGGTCTTTAACTTACACCCTCTTGTTTGCTTCTGCTGCACAATCTCCTTTCTGTGATTTAGACTCCCTTTAACATAGTGGGCCAAAGCCAGTTCTGGCTCCTAGCGCTAACTTCTTTGTGTTGTACCAGCAAGGCAAAGACCTGTCCTAAAATTGTAGTTAGTGTTTTCTTGACAAGAGAAATCCAGTTGTGGCGTAAAGGTGGTTCACGCCACCTGCTCTCAATGCAGACCAGGAAACTTTATAGGGCACTGCCTGGGCCAGGCCTGAGGCACCCCTGCAACAGAACCACCTGTACAAGAATATTTTAAAGCAGCTTTTGGATTAAAATACCCTGGAGCCAAATTAATCCCAGCCCTGCAAGGTTTTAATGGAAAGGAAATACTGATTTTGAAAGATGTACCTCTCACCACAGGTTCTGCATTCAGTTCATCTCCTTTGTGCCTGAAGACCTAGCACTACTAAGGTGAGGACATCAGCAGTTAAATGCAACACTCATCCTCTTGGGCACCTCAGAGGATGACTTTGAGTTTATTTTCATGCATTTAACAGCCAGCAGTGACTTTTGTAGGCCCAATTGTTGCCACTAAATTAAATCTATCATCACTGAATCATTTATTATCAATGACCAAATTTCACTTACACATTAACTCTGTAGTAACCATCTCTTTTCTTCATTCCAATAAGCTTGGATCAGATTACTAAAGTCTGTGGAGAGTACTATTTCACGTCAAGGCTGCACCAAACCAACAGCCCAAAGAGGGAAGTCTTACTCCCTGTCCCTCCACCCCTGCTCCTTCTACCGTCACCCTTTCTTGCTCTCCCCTTCCTGGCTTTTTCCTCCCATGGCTGTGTTTCCCCCTCTGTGCTGTACACACCCTACTAATGATTTCTACACATCAAACCTTCCAAGCACACATCCTTCCCACGACGTGTCCCATAACACACCTCCCGTTCTGAACAACAGGCCTTTTCTTCTAGCTTCTGTACAATGAAACATCTTAGTCCCTACACCTAGCCACAGCCCAAAATAGAGTACAGAGAGGAACGACTGGGCAAGGTTTGGGCAATGTTTTAATACACTGGGTTTCATGCACAACAAAGCTGTGGGAGAGCAGTTAGGATATTTGTAGCCTGCTAGAAATTCACAGGGTAGCTATGCTCAAGAAGGTTCAATTTAAAGCAGAAGGTACAGTTCTGCTAACATCATTTAGACTGACAATTTCACCACTCAGCTATTTCAGAGAGCGTTGCTGTTGGAGTTCCTTCAGACTGAGCCTAGGTATTATATAGTCCCCCTAGCTGTAGTATTGGAGCACCTCCCAAGTATTTAAAAATAGAAGTCACAGTAACAATCTCCCTTTCTTACTTGGCAGCCAGGAGAATAAATAGTTGGCTTAACTTATACATTTGTCTGCATATTTGTGGGTGGGATCAAGTTGTTTGTTGATGTGTATATGGGAAGAATTAAGTTTGCCTCAGCAAATTAAAATGATTTTAGCACAAAAAATGATGACTTCAGTGGCAGTTTTACACATATGCATTCAGCAGCTTAATGAACTGCCTTGTGTCCCTTGGATTCCCTAGGCTTTGCCTAGAGGGCTAAGGTGTAGTCAAGGCCACAATTTGGAGCACATCATTCTAGTTAATTAGCTGCTGGGGTCTCCACAACATGAAGAACTTTCTGTCATCTCATTTCTGCTTCTGGGCAAAGCACACCACTGCTTCTGAAACACTTCAATCCACTGGAAAGCCTTTTAAAACACTCAAGCAGCCCACCCATGTGGCACAAACACCAACTGTTTATTTGTAGAAGTCTCTGTCTCATAGGAAGATGGGCTTCTTCCCCCCACACCCTTTGTCACCCAGAGTGGCTGACGGCCACAGGGTATAGTGTCCGTCAGGAGCTGGGTGCATGGATCCCAGATGTGTGTGCATGAAGTATGGTCTGCAGGTCACACATCTATACATTCAGGAAGGACACACTTCAGACTGAGGTCAGCACATCACTGAGGAGGGAGAGAGCATTTTAAATTTTCATGGGTTACCAATTTATCAGGGATTGAGCCCAGAAGGTGACTAAGCCTGGCTAATCAGTGGGAAATGATTAAATTGCTCTCTGGATAAAATAAAGATCAATATTTAACGGAGATGAGAAGAATAGAGAACAGAAATGGAAGACTTCAATCCTGCCTCCAAATATAAATTGGAGGTAAATATAGGGTACATAAATAAATGTGGGGATAAATATGAAAGCCAGAATACCTTCCCAAACTGAGATTTTCTGATTTTCCTGTCTGAACATAATCTGAAGACATAGGACATACACTAAGTCTGAATGTCCAAATGTGTTTATTATGAAATTTTTATGGCTTGTCAGCTAGATGCAGGGAGGGCAGAAAGAGCAAGGGGCTTTTGTTCTCTGGGTGTGCTGTTAAAGAAAGCAGATAACCTTAGATTTATTTCTTTTTTGTTCCCTATTCAAGGAAAAAAATGTTTCTCACTGTTCTCTTGTTATTAGCTAAGTTCTTTGCATAGCTACAACATTTAACATATACTTCCACTATACTTGCATGTTTTTACTTCTTGAAGCTCCAGATTTTCTGGTGAAGTGTCCCTGGAACAGCACAAAACTTTGGCAAAAGGAGCTTCTCTAAGTGATATTCATTATGGACTCAAAGGGCTGAAAACAGCCAGAGTTGCTTTTTTTCCCTGGGAAAGTAATGCAGGTAACATGGAGCCTTGCAGAGCCTTTTGAAAGATGCAAGTTATCACCCTGACAGGAGCCTCCCTTATAATGCTGTCATGTATCTGTCCCCTATGGATAGATGATGCAACAGGTGAGCTGCTGATGATGAGATGCTGGATGCTAATTTGCTTCTGTTGCAACGTGTCCTACTCTGTCTGGCTCCTTGTCCCTGCTCCCACAGTTCCACTCATCTCAAAGCTCTTGTCTGAGGATTCTTGGTGAGTGTCTGCTCTTCTCACCCCTGGTTTAAAATAGTTCAAGCCTCCCATTTTGCCTACTTTGATTCCAGTCCCTTCTGCCACACAACCTGCCAGGTAAGCTAAAGCTGCTTTTGTCTATCCCAAATTGTGGCTGACCAACCAGGAATAAACTTGACCCAATGGCTTCTGTATGGTCATGTGCAATTAGCAATACACTGAGTTAACTCTGGCTTTTCCTCACACCATCAACGCCTCTTTAAATGGCTTTGTAAAATTTTTGGAGTCTCATTCATTGACTCCACTCATGTTCCAGCAGGGTACATCATGATTTGTCTAGTTGTGAATCATTTCTCTTTTCACTGTCCTCCAGTAGCATTTCCTGGACAAAATCACAGCATACTTATGGTTGGAAAGCCCCTCTGGAATTCATCCACACTCCTGCTCTCAAAGTAGGGTCATCTAGACCAGGTCACTCAGGTCCATTCCAGGTTGGGTTTTGAATATCTCCAACTTCTCTAGTGCAATCTGTTCCAGTGTTTGATCACCCTTACAGTGAAAAAGCTTTTTCTTTTTTAAGGTGGAAAGTTTGGGCCCATTGCCTCTTGTCCTGTCACTGGGCACTACAGGGAAAAGCCTGCCTCTGTTTTCCTTATACCCTTTTGTCAGATATTTATACACATTGATAAAATCCACTGAGCCTCCTCAGCCCAGCTCAGTCTCTCCTTTTATGACAGATGTTCTAATTCTTTAATCATCCTAGTGGCTTTTTGCTGCACTCACTGTGCTATTTCCATGTGTTGTCTATGCTGAGGATTCTAGTACCTGACCCAGCACTCCAGATGTGTTTCAACAGTGCTGAACAAAAAAGATGGATCAATTTTACCTTCATCCTGCTGGTAATACTCTTCCTAATGCAGTCATGGAGGTTCTTTCATTCTTTACTTCAAGGACATATTGCAGGCAGATAGTCAGCTTTACTTGCCTAGTTGATAGTCAGTAAAGCTGCAGGTCCTTTTTTTGCAAAGCTACTTTCCAGCTGGTTGGCCCCCAACCTGTAGTGGTGCATAGGGTCATTCCTCCCCAGTTAAAATAGCTTTCATGACACATGGGAGATGCAAGATGATATCTTCTGTTCCTTGAAAAAACAAAACAAACAAACACATCCTAGGATAAGTAGAAGCATACACTCTCTGTTACCTTCCTCTGCAACTGTGCCCTATCTCCCTGGAAGAATGCTGCTTCTTGAAATGTTGTTTTATGCTAGCAAATGTGTATACCCAAAATACACAGGAAAAACAAAACACCTGTAATGTGCCACTCATGTAAGTAAGGAATATGTTGATGTTAGACCCTTACCTTGCAATTGTCATTAACATGAATCATAGCAAGGTAAAAGCAAGTAAGAGCATTTATGTAAACCATACAAAATGTGTTGTAAAGGTTTATAAAGGTAGAAGTGTCAAAAGAAGACAGAAAGAGAACCATTTATCCCGAGATCAAATCCTTAAATCCTCCTTCCCCTACTCCCATAAACTGATAAGCTGAAGATCCACTCTTAACCCACATGGTTAGGACTCCATCACTCTGTGCACACCAGCTCTTTAGCTTTGCTTTTGTTTAGGGTTTGTCTGGGGCCAGCTCAGGTTTATGTTTTGTGTTTCTCCCGTCTTGGTCCTGCTTACAGTCATTACTGATCTCATCTTAAAGAACCGGTCTCAAACTTCACCTCCTCAGACTGTAAAGTTTTTGGAAATGCTAATACACGTGCTTGGCCTGTTGTGTCACAAATGTCCCTGAAAAGGTGTAAAATGCCTTTTCGCACCTGACAGGACCAAGTGCAACATTCAGTGAGAAACATTTCCCTACACTTAAATAGACTCGGACTGAGCTGTCATGCAACACTAATGACTTACTTCAGGCAATAATATACAGTGGAAAGCTGAGCCACCAAATCTGTGTTTGGTGGGGTATTATTTTCAGGTGTACATCATAAATTTACTAGGGTAAATCAGAGCTAGCTTTATGTACATACATTTAAAGCTTGGCACCTCCTTGTTGACAATTGTAGAGTGATGCCTTGATTCTCCTCCCCTCCACATACCTGCGGTTGTATGGCTCGAAAACATGCAGAACATTTTGGTCACTTGAGTATTTTTTTTTCCCTTGAGAATAATAGCAATATCAAACACTTAAGTAGCACTTTTCATCCACAAGGTGCCTCACTAGTGTTAATACTAATAGCTAACTTAATTCTCCCTCCTCCTTCCCCTGAAAGTGCATAAAACAGGCAAAAAGTTGCCAAAGGAAGTGCTAGAGTCACTGGCACCCAGTCTGAATGCCGCTCCCTCTATGAAGCAAGTGATACAAGACACCCCCCACTAAGTTCCATTATTGCAGCTGCAATTTTGTAAGCACCTTTTTATAACAGCTTTTGTTCTTTATCATCCAAAGCACTGAGCAAATAGCTTCTGGGAAGGAACACACTCATGTTTACCTTTGCTCTAGGTGCCACCATCAGCGCTATCCGAAATCCAGACAGACATGAAACAGGTGCCAGAGTTGCATATTTGAGTCACCATCAGTAAAGACTGACTCATAATTACAGTGAACACATAGTCTGTTTTCAGGTCTTTGGGTAGAGATGTAAAAACCAAATGTCACATTAAAGAGAGGCTGTCAGCCCTTCAGGTCCCTAAGAAAGCAAGGTTTGGCAGTAAAATGGGTAATGATATTATTTCTGGAACATTCTTGTATCTATTTTTTTTTTTTTTTTAGGGTTTATGACTCCTAGTCTTTACACAAATCAATTAAGCTTCTCTCTGCACCCCCTACATCTGGAAAAAGCAGATTTATGGAGGCAGTCTCACAGCTGTCTCCAGAAAAATAAATAAATAAATAAATAAAATCCATTTATGCAAGAGGAAGTTAAAGTGGAACAAAGACCAACCATGTCAGACTAGACTGAAGAAAGAGACGATCCAAGGCTATATCAGGCATAGGTGGGTCTTCAGTCCAGGAAAGTTGGTTCACATTCAGGCACTTCAGTGCAGTTCAGTTTGTTACAGAGGGTGGTCTCTCTCTTTTCCAGGATACCTGCATGTTTAGAAAGGGCTCTTCCTTCCCTTGGGAACAAGGAGGAAAATGAAGTACAATGGGCTTCTTGGGAGGCAAATGAGCACAGAGCCCTTTAATTTCTCCAGTGCAGATTCTTCCCCACCTTTGGACTAGCACCACTTCTCCCCACCCCCTTCCCTTCTTCATGCAGCTGTCAGCTGGGACCAGCAGCTGGGCTCCAGCTGCAAAGGTCATTCCCACATTAACCCCTGCAGGTCTGCCTTCCTACTCTGCACACCACGAGGATCCCGGACTGGGGAGATCTGACTGCGCCCCTGTGAATGACTTGGCCAAAAATGCAGTGGAGTTTATGTCCTGTCACAAGGGAGCACACAAAGTACTTCAAACACATTGCCCGAGGAATACTGCTCACTATTTTTGAATAAAGGAAATGCTATTATCCCCATTGTATATAAATGTAAGGCACAGGAAGCTGTATGTCAGTTTCTTAAATGGACATAGAAATCAGTAGCTGAGCTGGAAACAAAATCCAGGTCACCTGCTCTGACCTGCTGTTGCCTCTACAGTCCCTGCTTATCTCTGCTGGGTGTATTACATCAGACATTTCATAGGTTAGACTTTGTAGAAGTTGCAGAAGAAAGCCCTGATTACTCAAAAGACAGGAGCAAAAATATAGACATGGATGCCATCTTCATTTGTTCATTCCCTCATCAGAAACATAGTTGAAGTGTAATACCTACTCAACAACCAGTTACCTACAAGCTAAGTTCCATTCACTTAACGCTTGAATGCTGATCAAAAAGTCCCGCCACTGAGCAGAGCTTCAGCAGAACAATATTGTTTCAGTGAAGCAAGAACCACTTCCATTCACTACAATTATTATACAATCTTATCAAGTGATCGGTTTGATCAAAGAGGTTTCCATTAACATTCTATATGGTTCAGTCCAGCAAGAATAGGATATTGCCAGCCAACTTCTGGCATATTTGAAACATTGAGAAATAACAGATTCCAAGAGTAGCAATTCAGAAGAATTTTTGGCAGCTAAGGCACAGATCTTGCAGTCAAAAAGTAAGCAAGTAAGCTCCTACACCTACAAGCCACCAGCGACTGAAGATTTGTAGTGACCATAGTTCTTGCCCATGTGTTCTTAGTTGTATGCTGGAGCTGAAGACTGCTCCTCCTAGCCAGGTGCAGGCTAGGAGGAAGCAGAAAGGCTACAGAGGCAGTGCTCACACCACGCACAGGCACTCCAACTGCATTGCAGTCCCACCTAAGTCTTGTCTGGAAACAGGCCAGCTCTTGGCAGAACAGAAGGCAGATTTCTCATACTTCCTGATAATATCTTCCTCAAGAATGACTCTTCCCTCTTCCTTTTCTTTATTTTCCAAAGTTTTGTGCATTTATCTAATTGTCTCACTGAAACCCCTCGTTGCTAGCTTTCATACAGTCTCCTGTTGCATCTACTTCTGCTTCCAATTCAGAGACTATCCAAAGACCACATCAGTCTCCTGCTGTGTATCAACATCCTCACCTTCATTAGTACTGCACCAAATAACACCATTAGTACTACACCAAATAACAGTATTTCTCCTGTCATGGAATATAACACAGACACAGAATCCAGTATTTCATCACCTAGGTTTAAACTTATTGTCCTGTTTTGTTCTCTACTTTTTGCCATTGATGGTGATGGGCCGACACCATTGATCTCATTAATGCACATTAATGTGAACTCAAAAAAAATGGGGAAGTTTAAATCTAGAACTCCAGCTGAGCTTCTCTCTAACAGGCAACAACAACAGCAAGATTTAGAAAGCAACTAGACTTAACAGACATATCCAACATGGTCAACATCCAAAGAACAGGCACGAGTTTGTCTCGAAGTCAAGGCTAAAGAGCTTACCTATTTCACCATTAGTGTTGTCCAAATCTCCGCAGCTTTAGCAGCTACTTTCTAGGACAGGAGAGTCAATGCAGTACGGAGCATCCACTGCAGCTGCACCAGGCTATCTTGCAAACATCAGCAGCTTCAGCTTCAGTCCTCTGAGGACTCGGGCACATCCTGTTGAAGTCTCAGTGAAGAGGCTCAGACTCTCATTCCAAAAGAGGAGCAGGGAGAAAATTTACCTTCTGGCATGTCTTTTATAAAGCATATGCTTATTTACTTTCTTATCCTATACGTGCAATTACACAGGCAATTACCTATGTAAATTGGGCATCAAATAGAACTTTATGGGAGTAAAAGTCATTCTGTACATCATGTCTATTTACACTGCTAATTGTGAAAGTGCTAAGTCTTTGCTCTGGTCTGCAATTAAAAATGAAGCCAGTATAGTTACAAGAGAGCAGGAGTTCCACTGTATCCACAGTTCCCATGTGGATACATGGGAATAAATCTCCCATTTCTTTGCAGCACAGCTCTCCCAGAAAAGGCACTTTCAGCTACATCGCCAAAAGGAGAGTCTATCAGTTGTTACAAATGGCATAATATATGCTCTCAAAAATATTTCTGTGACCACAAATTGGTTCTGCATTAACTGGGAAACCTAGCTGTACAATATATCTATCCTGACAAGCCTCTTCGGACAGGTAAGTGTCCGTATGTTCTGTGTGGCAGTGGAAACACACACGGTACTCAGTTCTAATGATCCTATGATGATTTTGGTGGAGTAATGTGGTGTAATTCAAGGTCAGTGCTCCCTGAATCAATTTTCCATGGTCTACAATATTTGCTGTAAACAGCCTGCTCTGTAACTAAGAAAGCAGAAAGGGTTTTAATGCCATCACTTTCACCCTTAATACCTTCATATTAAGCTCAAAGAGGTGAAAGGATTTCATATGATTTGTTCCAGGCTCGTATCAGACTTCATCAAGGTGCCTCCCTTTTTGTAGACCAGAATGGTGCCCTCTAATGTTTGTCTCTTCACTGGACTGGCCCAGTGTTCAGCATAAATTAGAAGAGCAGGAGGATTAAATCCAAAAGAGTAGGCAAACACTCTCCATGTAACCTCTGCCCTGTTCATCTGCTCCATGTTTGGCAGGTTCCCATGTTGGGAGCAAGGCAGAAGGTCTGCAGGCAGCTGGTGACTGCTTTGCTTCTCTCTTGCAACATGGGACTCCAAAGAAAACCATTTCTACCGTGTGACGTCCCCTTTGAACAGCACTGCAGACATAAAGGGGGTCACAGTACTGGGGAGGGCTGAACTGGTTTCTTTGTTCCTCATTTTTACCCTGGAGTCAAACATTCATTACCTTTTTAGTGATCAAAACTGTAAAAGTCTCCAAAGGCATTTTCCCAATGTTCTCCCCCAAATAAACCACACTCAGGAACGCCACAGGGTGCTAGAAAGACTTTGAAGTTCCTGTGAGAGAACTTTTCTGTGATGCTCTTTCCCTTATCATGTCTAAATTATTCTTTAAAATTACAACAAAAGAAAGATAGGCCATTACCCTCTATTTATTACTGTCTCAATTTAAAACTGGAACACATGAAAAGCTGCAGATAAGATCTGCAATAAATAAAAACATAGACTAGGCTATCTATATAATGACAAGATAATATGATAAGTAAAAGTATTTAATAAAAGAAAACCATCCCTGCAATAGTCCAAAACCTCAGTGATTCAGTAGGTTTCGCCCAACTGAGTTAAAACAGTGACGTTTTCAGTATCCTAGTAGAACACTCTGAAACAATGACTGCATAAATAACAATAATTAATCAAAAGCTCCTCCTACTGGTATTTCCCAAAGTCAGGGTGGTAATGTGTCCTGGTGCAGGCCATGTCAAAGCATGTTGTATGACCTCCAGTACATCCACACCAAGCAGACACTGACCACTAACAGCCCAGCAGAAGACAGTCGTGCTGAGTGTCAGAGGAGATTTTGTGACAGAATGGGTCCCCCATTTTTTCATTTCTGTAGAAATTTGGTTTGGAAGGACATTTGGAAGAAAGAGACTAAGTAAATGGACACTAAAACTACTGAAAAAGAGTTAGACAACAAAAGATGAAAGGCTGAAGAACAGAGAGAGAAACGTTCAAAAACAATCTTACTTTTTGACATTTCATATGGTTTTGCTTTATTTTTTAAGACTGCAGTACCAATGTTTGGATTTCAGAAGTCCTCAAAAGCATTCAGTGTTTGGATCTCAGGTTCTGGTTTGAATTAACTCTTATTTTCAGACTCTGTTTTCCCTTAACATAGGCATAAGTACATTTTTACTTTATAATGTTTCACAACGATTAGTATGCCTTTTTTGATATTTGTATTTATTGTCTGTATGGATATGAAAAAAAAAATCTTTTTCAATTTAGATAAAACAAACTTAAAAAAAAAAACTCAAATGGACAGCCTTTTGCTTCCAGAGTCCTAAATCTTGCTATTATGTTATTTCAGTAATTCCCAAAACAAACAAACAAAAAACAAGTTATTCTTTTTATTGTTTATTATTCAGTTAACTTCACAATTAACTGAAATGGAAAAGAAGGGAAGGGAAGGGAAGGGAAGGGAAGGGAAGGGAAGGGAAGGGAAGGGAAGGGAAGGGAAGGGAAGGGAAGGGAAGGGAAGGGAAGGGAAGGGAAGGGAAGGGAAGGGAAGGGAAGGGAAGGGAAGGGAAGGGAAGGGAAGGGAAGGGAAGGGAAGGGAAGGGAAGGGAAGGGAAGGGAAGGGAAGGGAAGGGAAGGGAGGGAAAATCTCCACTTATCCTGTGACACAAATTGAATCAAGAAGAAGACACAACGGAAGTACACAGTGTGCTTTACGCTACAGATGTGCAAGCCTGTGTGCTAATGAACTAGCTGTTAACAGGCATGACTGTACTGACAATGCGGTAGCAGACACGTTTTTGGCAACAACTCGCATGCAACATTCTGTATTTTACAGAGAATGCCCGGGACCTCGAGCTCACGTCCTGGTACTAAGAAACAAGACTTCTTGTTCATTACTATCTTTTATGTGCAACCTGAAAATAACATTTTGCAATCTTCTAGATGGGCTATTTCAACTAAAACCCTCAATTTGCTTTTGCAAGCTTTTTTCCAAGGCCAAATCACCTTTGTGTGGTAGGCGTTGCCTCCATTTTGCAGCAGGGGAAACTGAGGCACCACAGATTCAAATCACTTGCCCAAGATGACACAGTAAATCTGCAACAGCCCAGCAATAAAGCCCAAGAGAGTTACCAGATAATGATAGGAACTGTCAGCATATCATTTTCTCATTACTTCATAGTTTGATGAGGGATAACACATTACAGAACAGCAGCTGTCCATGTGAAATTGCTAGCCTTAACTTCTTGTATGTGTGAACTGTTTACTGAAGCAGACAGTAACTGACTTTGCTCAGTCTTGTGCTTTTGTTTCTGTATTTCTTGTCTGCTCATTTGTCATCCAAGTGCCAGCTACAAGGTATTGATATAGTAGGGGTTGAGTGGAAAACACAAATACGGTAATATATTCAGTCTTTACGGCTTTTTTTTTTTTTTTTTTCAGATTTCTGCAAGCACTTGAGATGCCTGGGCAAAAATATTCAGGCAGTGCACTTCCTCTGCTGTACATTGGCAGAAAATGAATTTCAGATTTGACCGTGCAATAATTCTTGCTCAAAGGGTGCGCACACAGCCCAGACAGGCAAGTGAAGCGAGACCTATGCATTCAGTCTCGCAAATTAGACACTATTTTAGAAATAACACTTCCTTGCTCTCTAAAAGGTGTTCTTTTTTCTCAGTGTGCCATTCCATGCAGGTAGCTTAATGTGGCTTTTGTCTGCTCTGCAAAAGTACCTTTCCCCTGCCTATTGACAGAAGCTCTCCATACTAATATAAGGGTTTTTACTGGTGGCATTTTGCTGTCGGTTGTGAGGTTTACTGAGAATACTTGGCCAAATTAATTCCTGGCAAAACTCTGACTTGCTTTGCAATTGAGCAATTACCAAAATAAATAAATAAATAAATATAAAAAAATAACATTAGTAGCAGTTGTGATACCAGTTTAAGGAATCATGTGTTTGATCATTTAATATCCAAAATCAACCCTGTGGCTCCATTTTGGGGTTCTCCGGGAACCACGGGCCACTAATATATTCAGGGCTGTACCAAGGGTGGGGCAGAAAGTCAGACAGCCCTGGATGTTCCTCCAACAGAGGCACAAAATGGGGAAATGAACAAAACACAGCAGCTCCTTGTGAGTTTGGAGACCAGTAGGAGCCCCAGCAGGCAGCCCCCATGGAGCTGGAGGGAGATGGGGCAGCCACATTACTTTCCTGCTCCAGAAAGGAGCGTGCCTTGCTGCAGTACCCTGAAAACAGCAGACTGAAATTTCTTGCTTACCTGATCAATAGGAAAATGACGTTAGCCTTATCTGATGAAGCAGGAACCTGACTGCATAACACCACAAGCAAGCTATCAGGCTCAGGCTTCGGAGCTGCTGGTTTCCTCTGAGCAACAGTGATTCACCTTTAAGACATCAAATGAAAACGTGTAGAGGTGGGTCCAATGAAAGCCTCAGATACCTCGTCTTCAGGGGCCTGTTTCCTAGAATGGGCTAACAACTGCAAGCTGGACAGCTGAGCTACCTACCTGGCTGCAAAAAGGGAACACTGGGAAACCTTTGGAGTAGAAACAAACAAGCCATCAAACTCACCAAAACATTTGAGGGCCTTCAAAATAGGAGGAAATGAGGGCTCTTACTCAGAATACCTGGTATGGTGGTGGCATTCCTGCGAAGAGGAGATGTATGGTTTTGAGCCTCCTTTGGCTGAGGGGACTTCAGACCTCCTCACGTCTCCTCTCTGCGCAGCACCCTAAGCACCGGGTGTGACCTCTGTCCTGCAGAGCTGAAGGAGGTGACTGAGCCACGACCCTCTCGCCACATGCTGGCTGGGAGCTGAGGTTGCCTCCCAGCGCAGCCCAGGTGCACTCCAGGTGACAGACGTTCTTGTGCCATCACCGTGCTCAGCTCTGTCCCCCAAGGGGTCACCCCAGGAATCGATCCTCTGGTTCTCACTCTCAGCCCTTAGCGTAACTCCAAGCCTCCAGCACAAAAGCCCATCAGGGTAACTCAGCACCACCCTCTTCATGCAGGGGTTACAAGCAGGGTGTCCCTTGACGCCGGAGAAAAAGAATAGCTTTGACCCAGACATCTGATAATGCAGTTTTGTACTAATCTACAAGATTCATCAAGCTGGAGAAATTAAAAACTTCTGCCCTCTTGCAGATAACATGCTTGCAGGTAAATGCTGATGCCACTGGCAAAGGAGTGTAAATTACTGCAGTTTGAAGTGTGGTAACCTACACCCTAACTTACCTAACAGGTTTTATTTAACTGTAAAATAAATGAGTCCTAGCTTTAAAAACATATTAAACAACACTGCTGTTCATTTACTTGAGAAACCTTTTGTTTACTGATAGTGAAAGCATGCACAGAAAACTTATTACAACTGCTGAGTAAATGCCATACCACAGTCACAGCAAAAAGCTCTCTCTAAATGCCATCACTAGTGCTTGCTGCCTGTGCTGATCCATATTCTGCTGCTCTGGTGCATGCTTAGAGGTCCTTCAGCCTTTGGAGTAAAAAAAAAAAAAAAAAACTCACCGAAATGTTCACGGACCTTGAACAGAATCTGTGAGCTTTCCCCTGAGTCACGTTAACATCAGATCCCCAATAAGCTACTTAGTCTTAGAAGGAACAAAGAAGAAAGGACAAACAAAGCTGTTTGTAAATAGCACACGTCAATGGGCCGGAATATGTTTACAAATTTCTCACCAGATTTCATGCAAATTTCATCCCAATAAGTATTATCAACTTTATCAATGTGGGATCTCTCACTAAGGGTGTATAAACCCAGCTGTACCACTAATGCAGGAGAGGGCAGAGAATGAGTGCCTTTGAACCATATGCTTGGTTCTGCTGCAGGTTAACTGGGTAATTTTGGGACAGCTCTCAAAAGTGATCTGTAACTCCAAGGGCTGCAATTCTGGGGAAACCTGTGTGTTATAACAGCTGCTTTCCTTGCTTAGTGCTGAAAAATGTGAACCACTAGCTTGAGGCCACTTTCAGCCAAACTTCTCAGCTTTCCCATCTATAAAACAGGCACAGAACTACCCTGCATTGGGTTTTATCCTGCAGTCCCTTTTTTAGGGGAAGAAATTAAAATATGCCAGGAGAACTATTTTGAGTCTACTCGAAGGAGAAACGGTTTGCAGAACACAGTTGTGAGATTACTGCATAGCACATGCTATAGACAGAGACGCAATGTCGGAGAAAACTAAATATGAGCTCTTTAATCCCAGGACATTATTTACACAAATGTGTTCTATTTCAAAACTGCCTCTAAATTATTTCAAGAAAGCAGAGAATGCTCATTCCCCAAAGTGTTAAATTATGCACAGGAATTGCAATTCAGTTCCAGTAAAATACTTGTTCTGATGCTAGATTTATTTGTCCCCCCTGATTAATTGCATGTGCTGAAAAGACCACAAAGTCCACAGTAACCTGAGGCCATTTTACTGAATGCTGCAGGGGTCATTTAGGAATGCACCATAATGGATAAGCAAGGCATTTCTCACATTATAACGTGCCACAAGGCCTGAATGACACACCTTCTGTACATTCTGCTGCCTGGGTTTCTTTCCAGAGCAGAGTGTTTTATGAAGGAGCAATTTCAGTCCGCAGACTAATAATGCAAGACAAGTTGCCCAGGTTGGAAACATGGGAGGAGTCACTCAGAAGAATGTTGCTCTCAACACACTGGATTAATAATTAACAACACAGAAAGAAGAAAAGTCTGTACAGATACACATTTAGGGCTACCATCAGAAGACCAATATCCATGCTTTCAATGCTCCTTTGGAGTATACTTTATTCAGATTAAAACAAACAAACAACTGTTTGACTTTCCATTGTAAGTGAAAAATACAACCACCTTCCTCAACCACGCCACTGGGTTTATCTTTCCTCTGGGCCCTTTCTCCTTCACTTCCTTTAGCCTGTTGGGCAGATGGCAAGCCAAACTCACAATTCAAAGTCCCTTTTCTGCACTCTGACTCCTTTTCACATGCTCAAATGCCCTCAGACCCATGACTGATAGACATGACTCAAGTCGGTGTAAGGACTGAAACACTGGTGTAACTTAAAGGCTGAAAAAAGTACATTAAAGTAGTCCAAGTGCTACCCGAAAGAAGGCTTAAATACTCCTTTTTGTAAGGGTATGATGTATTTTGGATCTAGAGATGATTTTTCTTGGCTGTGAACACACGTCATCTTCTGAGTCTGGCTGTGCTGGTAAAATCTGTTACCACCCTGTGCCCCTCTGCTGGTTGTTGTCCTCATCTAACTGCCTGTGGAGCAGTTCCAGCGAGCGCTCCTCCTTTCACTTCAGACAAGCTCAGGCCAGTTATTGCTACCATGCAGACCAGCCTGCCTGATTTCTGCCTGGCAAGGAATTAGGACGTGCTCCCACAGACTAAGCAGCTTGATGGGAACAGCAGTCTTCCTCCAGGAGACAATTACAAATGGCCAACAAGCTGCATGTGGAACGTGACATCTTTCTACAGCCTTACTGAAATAACTACACTGAGACAGCAAATGCAGCAATTCCAGTACCAAAAATGTCTTAGTTGCACCATCCCACCTCATCCTGCACCCACCTAGCAGCTTGTGGCCTCCAAAAGAGGCACTGCTTCCACTTCTCCCTCCCTGGGCTGCCCTGCATGGCCCCTTGAGCTCTCTATTGCTCATCGAAACAGAAAGGAAATAATTCAGCCCATTCATCTAGCAGAGAACTTGCCACTTTTCTCAATCATTACCACTGGTACTAGTCTTCTGCTGTGTGAGTGAATTGGGCCAGTTTCAAGCAGTAGACAGCAAGAGTCAGGGCCGGAGCAAGGTCCCCCACCATCATGACTGGTAGCAAAAGGCAGCAATGGGTAGGATCCCTCCTGGCGCCAAAAAGCCATTGCAGCCACAGTCCCTGCCACATAGCCACCAACTGCAAAGAGTTGGGTTTATTTTGTGTTAATCTATGAAAGTAACTATGAATAGGAAACACCGGCGTAACAGTAACTGTGCCACAGGCTCCGCACTGCTTTAATCCTGCCAACGAAGCCCAAGACAGACCACTTCCACACTGAGAGAATCCCTAACTCAGGCCTTTGAGAAACATTTGCAAGGAAGCGAAACACAAGTAGTTATGATTGCTGTAATTACTTAATTCATATTCAGTATCTCCATCAAAGAGGTTCATTGGCACAAGTGCCAGTGCGGACACAATTATGGTAACCGGCTGTATTCTGTTCGCAAAGCTCGGGGGGATTTTGTACCCATGGGGCTGTTGCACGCCTGGTAACAGGACGCTGATAGCCTGAGGCTACATTGATGATATTCAGTTTTCAGGGGTAGTGATAAAAAAAAATAAATATATAAAAATCCCCAAAATTGAATCAGAGCTGATAACTAGATTGAGTCTTTAGTATAACAACAGGCAGACAAATAAACACAGGTAAGTAGGCGTAAGAGAGAGGGATTTCAGCACTGCTCCCCAGCTCAGGCTGCTCAGTGACAAGCGTGAGCCCCTGACAGCACACACTGGGGGTTGCTGGATTGAAATGTACGAACCTTCCAGCAAGACAGGAACTCTTCACAGGCTACACGGTACAGATGGTGCTTGTTTTCCTCTCCTCTGCCAGCTCACGCCCTGCCTCTCCACCTGATCCTGCCCCTCAGGATGAGCCTTCTGCTCAGCAGCCACAGGGGACTGCTAAGCGCGGCTGTCCCTGCTCCCCAGCCCCATCACGTGAAAGCTTCTGCGCTCACAAAAGCCTCCATCCTCCCACCCGCCTCCGGTATCTGATCATTTTAAATCTGGAAGTGGTTCGTTTCTTTGTATGTACAGAGTCGAGGGGTGGGGGCTGAGAATCCTTTGTATTAGTGACCAAGACGTTGACTGCTAGGCAGATGGTGCTTGCCAGTGACACTCCACAAGTTTAACTTTTTGGATCTGGCTGGTTTGCGCTTTCATTTATTGTGAAATTCAATTCAGAGCAGGAAGAAGCCACAGCACTACTGGCTGAGGCAATGTCATACACTGAAACGGTCAAGAAGTTCACTACATAAATTTCCGTAAATTCACTTAAACTGCAGAGTGTATTAAAACCCACAGCTTTAAAACTGAATGTAGACATCACAGTCATTTTCAAGTGGATGCCAACAACAGTGCAAGTAGCAGGGTTAGAATAAACAGAAAAAAGCCACAACCCAAGTGAAACTGCTCGCTTGAAGCACATTCCATCTATGAAATATGTTTCGTCTTCTCTCCCACTGTGGCAGTGATGAGATCCTTAACAAAAAAGGAAATTGGCAGCCTGAGCATTTCAAAAAGCCTTGTAAGAGGTACTTACCCACCACAGCATTTTAGCATACAGGTTCTGCAAGGGCCTGACCCAAAGACTGCTAAAATCAGCAAGTCTTTGCACTGATTGAATGGATTGAATGATTTAGTTTTAAGAGCACAAGAATAAGAAATCTGTTGCTCTTTTTACTGATTTACTCACAGCGTCTTTCCCTTTCCCAGATCCACTTACGCTTTATCCTGGAAACTACTGCCATGCGCTGATAAACAGGGGTCAAGTCAAACTGCACACTCACAGTACTATTGAGGTAAATTGTTTGTTGGGAACTAGCAGCACAAATTTCAGGCTACTGGGAGCCCTGCAGTCAGTCAGCTCTACACAGAGGTAGGCTCGGTGTGTGTGTGTGTGCGCTATTTACTTATTTATTTTAATGCCTTTTTATTTGTTTATTTGTTTTGTTTCCTTCTTCCTTTCCTGGTTGCTTGAAGAAATCCTAATAAAAGCCAGAGGGAAACCTATCCGTCTGCCTCTGGTGGGAAGTGTGCCTAACCTTAAGAGCTAGAGCATCTCCTCTCAAACCCACTAGCAGTGAGCGTGCTGCCTCGCCAAAAGGCACGTTGCTGAGGCTTTTTTTAAAGCACGAGAAGAGACATTTGCAATTCTTATTACAGTCAGTGCTCAGTGGTATCGTGAGGCAAGCAGCCATGTGCGGTGGGTCTGCATGAAAACACGCACAGCTACAGAGGGCTGGGTCTCTGAACAAAGGGGTAAACGCTACAGATTTCAACAGCGCTGGATGCTGTGAATCCAACACTGCACAAGGGGGAAATTGTACTGGAAAGAGCAGCAGCTCGGTGACTCTCAGCAAGCCTGTGCATTCTGACAGGGGACTCCTCGGGTCCCATTTCCTCAGAGAGGACTCATGTAAGGGCAGGCTTGCGAGACGGGCTCAGAGTCACCGCCGCCTTACCTCACCGCTTATGTCAGCGCGAGGCGGTTACAAAACCCTGCCGCTTCGTTACCGCCTGGAGCAGACGCACGCACCAGCCCCGGGACCTCAGGCACTCCTAAGGCGCCACACCTGGGCGCAAAGTCCCAATAAAACAACAACAAAAAATAGAACGGAAAAGCAACCCGGACCCACAAGCCAGCCCTGACAGAAGCGACTTTATTTTTTGAACTGAGAGCGCCCGGACTGTTTCAGCCTCGGCACCTCGCGCTGTGGGGCGGCCGGGCGCACCTCAGCGGCTGTAACGGCTGTAACGGCCGTAACGGCTTCAACGGCTCGCGGGCCCCCCCCCGCCCCCTCCCGATCGCACGTGCCCCGCCACCACCACCGCCGCCGCCGCCCAGCGCTGTGCGGCGCCTCCCAGGGGCTCTTTAAATAGCGTCTATAAATACAACGGCACAAGCCGCCTCCCCATTGGCCGCCGCCGCCCGGCTGATTTGCATATGCCGGAGGCGGGGCCTCCGGGTCACGTGGGGGCGGGGCGCGAGTTGTGCAAGCGCGCGCTGACCCATTTCCCGCCGGGGCGGCGGCGCCTGGCGCTTGGCTCGCTGCACTGCACGGCACGGCACTGCTCGGCACTGCTCGGCACTGCACTGCACGGCACGGCACGGCACGGCACGGCACGGCACGGCACGGCATCACATTGCGTTCTATTGTGGTGCACTGCACTGCCTTGCCTTGCCGTGCCTTGCTTTGCCCAGCACTGCTCTGTGCAGCTTCATGTAGCATTGTGCTACCCTGCATGGCTCATTGCATTTTATCACTTTTGCACATTACCAGCAAATGCTCAAGCGGTGTCAGTGTGTCTGAGGCTGCTTGAGTCCCTGGCTCTGCGTGGGGTGTGCAGCTGGCCGCGAGAGGAGGCCAGAAAACACCACCCTGCCTCCTCCAGCAAACAGCGCGCAGAGGGTTCAGAGCCGGGCTGAAAAGAGCACGTTTCACGCTCCCGCTGGTGTATTTCTGGAATTAGGTGGGGTGGGAAAGACAAACAAGGCCCTTGAAACTGTGGACGTCAGTAGTGTGTCATGCTAGGGTCAGTGGCTGACAACGAGGGGAGGGAGTGTGGAGCTGGAAGTGCCGGAGGCAGTGGGGCGAGAGGGGGAAGCCCAGGACATCCGTGCAGGATGCTGCCAGCACCCGCTTCCCGCAGCACGGAGCTGCTTCATGCAGCACTGGGTGCTGGGCCTTCACGGGGGCAGCCCCATCACCCCTGACAAAGCAGCCCTACTCTGGAAGCAGTAGCTGTGTGAAAGATCATGAGGGTGCTTTGCAGGAGCAAAATGCGGTCCCTGTGTGAGGAGTGCTGCTCCTGTGAGAAATAATGTAAGAAAACGCTGAGATTCCTTTGCACAAAGGTCTGGAATCTTGACAACTCCCAGAATTTCCACCGCTGCCCCTGTTTCTCTGCTGGGCACAGGCCCTCCCTCCGTCACCCACTGAAGGAGCACTCCCTGTGCTGCTGAATTCCTCAGGCCAAAGCAGGCGGGGTGCAGATGCTTGCCTTTTATTTTCATCTTCTTAGCACTTAGCAAAGTGACTGGGAGTTGTCAGAATGTGGGAATTCATCTCAGGGCTCGGATATCCAGTGTTTTCCTCAGACCTATGGCACCTACCTCGTGTGCTTGTAAGAGCATCTCGGCTTTCCCTGAAGGCAAAGGGGACACTTCTGGATCTTGTGTCCAGGCAGGAAGACGAACGAGGGCAGCTAAAAGGGAAGAGGGGCAGGGAGAAAACAATCAAATTCTGGTGCAAAACATGCCAGAACGTTGCTGCACAAACAGTGGAGCTCAGGATTTCTGCACTCTCGGTGTCGGCAGCATTGCCGCACCAAAGGAGTCAGCACGTTCCCCACTTGCGTGCTGCACTTCCCGGCAATTTCACTCCAGCTGTGCTGACCCAGATCTGCCTGAGGAGCTGATGTGGTTTTGAGCATGATCTTAAATACACTTTTAATTTTTGAGCAGCTGTAATTAAACACAACTTTATTTAAACACATCCAGACATGCGCAGCACCGTGTAGCAGCCGAGCGGCTGCTGCTGCCGCAACCTGGACACACCACAGCCAAACTGGATGGGCCATCGGAGGGCTTGTTCAGTGAGAGAAGGAAGAAAGCAGAGTGAAAAGAAAAAGGAAACAAAAAGAGAGTTGACAACTGCAGGCCACAGGTCGGAGTTGTACTGCTGGGTGACATGGTATGGCTCTGAAAAAAGGCAGAAAATGGGTGCACCACTGTGTGTGTGCAACTTCTGGCAGCAGCTAGCGTCTTGTGCCTGCACTTTTTTCCCTGCCCTGGCTTTGCCATTTCGGCTGGTGGGGAGAGAAGCCAATACACTATAGTTTTTGTCTGCCAAAGCAAGCCATTGCTGCATCCTAAAGAAGCAGTTTTGATTCGCAAGACGCCATCGATGACGGAGGTGACGGTGCAAGCAGCACTCAGCGAAGGGCTGTAGCTCCCACCTTGCCCTGCTCTGCCAATGTGCGACAGCCCCAGCAAGGCTGCAGTGTGCCACCGGGGCTGTTTGCCCTTCCCACTGCAGCATCGGCTTGGTGGTGTGGCGAGGTGTGTTTGCACAAGTAGTGCAGTCATCACATCTCCAGTTTTCCTCCAGAAGGCACATATAGCTGGAGCCCGACGTTGAGAAAACACAGAACACTAAGGCAGGAAGATTTTGTTGTGATAGTAGATTTAAAGGAACGACAGATAGCATGGCTCTACAGTAATTTATTCTGGTGTAAATTTGCTGCAAAGTACTTCTAAATCTGCCTGCTAACACTTAGACCCGTTTTATACTATAATAAATAACCGCACAAGATGCAGATCCATAAAGGTCCAGGCTTGTGATCTGGGAGCAGTCACACCATGAAGCCAGCCAAGTCCTATCGAACCCTATATTACTTCTGGCATTTCTGTACTGCTCTATGCTCTTGCGGGTGCCAGGTTATCCCGAACTTTATTAAACACCGCTTTGCAAATTACTTTGAACCAAATCCTGCTGAGACAATAAATAACCAGTCCTACCCAGGTGCACCTCTGGCAAATGAAAACTGCACCAATGCAGAAAAAGTGCTGGAGCAGCGGGACGGGCAGACAGGCCAGCCAAACACCGAAGCTGGCAGTGGGAAGGACGGGGCTGCCTAAGCAGGGATGCCTGATGCTATTTTGGGCAGGCGTGTGGATCCCTCTCAGCCCTTCCCTGCCAGTCCAGAAGTGCGTGGGTCTCTTATGGGTTGCATGTCAGACGTACCTGTCTTGTATGGATGTTTTGGGTATTCTAGGATGGGTAAAGCAGCCATTCAGGGGCTGGGCAGGGTAAACTAAGGCACTTAAAATAGCATTGCGTGACTGCATTTAGGCAAATGAGCATGGCCGTGGCATGTCTGAAACCATGCCCAGTTATGTCATTTTGATACCTGGCTCACTGCAGAAGGTAGACTTGGATGGCAGAACTACAGATTACTCAAGATGCAGTGCTTAGAAAAAAAAATAAGGTCAAAAATTAGTGTTGCTGCCTTTGGAGGTAGGTGGAAACAGAAAGGGTCTTTTCTGGGGGGCTGAGGGTCACAATCTTCAGAGTTCTGGTTCCCTCTCGGTCAAGCCTCAGACTGCTCACACATGAGCAGACCTTGTCCTCAGCCTGACTCCTGCAGCCAAGACTCTGCCTTGGACACTTGGTGCAGACTGAGAGCGCAAACAAGTGCATCAGGCATGCGTGGCTCCCTGCTAACTCCATGGATTGCAAATCGTCTGACTGCATCCTGCAAAGAAAAGGAGAAGTGAGGCTCTTCAGAGGAAGAGCTTGCTGGAGGAACTGGTGAGGCTTCTCCCTGCTCAGAGTGTCTGCAGCAGCCAGGGAGGGGAATAGAATTGTCTTTTGTATACAGTCTTTATGGACACACAGGATACACCAAGCTTGCATCTGACTCACACCTTTCTTTGTCACCCAAGTGAGGCAGCTCTGTGTGGCCTGCACGCCGTCTGGCTGCACAGCCGGTAGGATGGCACTGGGACGCAGCTCCACAGGAGGAGCCAGATCCAGCCAAGCCATGCAGCAAAAACCCCTGTGTCAGTGCAAGCTCATCCCTAAACAGCACTGAACTGTAAGGTTGCCACGTTTCATGGGCTTGGAGAGCAGAGCCATGGCCTGTTTGCCACTGTGTGGGTGGTGCACAAAGAAACAGTGAGGTTGGCCCCGGGGACGTGAGCTGGGCTGCGGGTGCTTGGCCTCAGGGCCAGAGAATGGGCCCAGGGCAATGTGTTTGCTCATACATGTGTTAATCACCATCAGTGACCCCTTGGACTGTTTTGCTGGGAAGGACGTAAGTGCAAGAATTAATTGTCTGGTACCACTGTTTTGGCTGCTGATGTGATCTTAGGGGCTGTCACTCAGTTTGGAGGCTTTCTACAGAAAAAAAAAAAAAAAAAAAAAAAAGAGAGAAACCTCGACCCCTGCCTTGGCAGATGTTTGGTGCGGAAACTTCAGTGGAGTACCACCCTGTCCTTCTGAGGTCCTCCTTGCACTATGCTTGCACGTCAGGATGCTTCTGAGGGTGAGTTACACAGCCAGAAATACCCAGATGATGGAGACAGCTGGTATCCATTGCTTGGCACAGCATGGTCCAGTCCTCTCCTATATCTCACACAACATTTGGGCTCCACTTTTGTCCTCCCCTAGTCCTATTTTAAGGCCAAGGCATGAGTTTCTGTGGGCTGGGAACTTTCCTGCCCCAAACAGTCACCTTTGGAGGTGGGACATGCGGCTCTGGCTCCATCCGAGAGGTGTTTACTGCCCCCAGCTGCTCACTGCCAGCGAGCGTCCGTCTGCAGCCCGAGCGCAGGATTCCGCGGCCGCCTGCAACCCTAGCGATCTTGTGTCTCATCCCATTGCAAGCTTGCTTTTTCGCTGGCACTACGGACCTGTGCTTCAGGCCATTTTAAGGCTTTTGGAAGACGCAGACACCCGGCTGTGAAAGATCACGGGATGCGTTTGCAAAGAGTTACGCTTGCAGCCGTGAAACAAAAGCAGCAGCCTAAACAGCTATTCAGGGCTCAAGAAGCTACTTGGTATTCAGAAGTCTGCTTCTATCAACGTCACCACCTCCTGTGGAGCCTCATGTCGGTGTTCATGTTCTATGTTGTCATTTTTTCTCCAGCACAACCCCTGCTTATCAGTGGGGATGTCACAAAATGCTTTCTGGAGGCTGGAGGGAAAGCAAAGAAGGGTGGGGAGCCGGGGAAAGTCACCTGTGACATGTCAACAGCCACCTCCCAGAGTCTTATCATGAGCCTCCCATGCCTTCAAAGGGTTCTCAAAGCGTCCAGGTGAAAATGAATCCAGCCACACACCTGAGGAGCCAGCATGAGATACAGGGCAAGTGGGAGGAGGGTGTCTGGAAGTTTCTGGGACACTGCACAAGTCTCATCTGTTTTCACCGGAATTCAGATCATTTGTAATGTGCTAGCAATTGTTTTGTGCCTCACCTAACAGGTGGTCTATTACAGTCTCTCAGCTGCAGTTGCAGGATTAATACTTACAGGCTTTACAAGCACCATTTGTCTTGGCTGGCA